>NC_045752.1:17233791-17260556 GCF_008692095.1 Etheostoma spectabile | reverse complement strand
TGACAAATTCTATGCTTTTCAGATTTTATACAAACACATGTTAAGTTTTTAAAATATAAATAACTGTTAAAGATGTTATGAAACATCTATTAAGTTGTTAAAATTCACCTTTTATTAAATGAACTCCATTAATTGCTGCATTATGCATCAGCACTAATATCAAAATAAATTTTACTTGCTTTCTGCATATTTTTCATCATTTCTTTTTTAATTATATTGTAGCTGTTTCTGTATATTTTTCAACATTTAGGTAAATATATTTATCAGATCCAACTCTGTATCTGAATATTAGGATTGGGATCAGGGTAAAGAATTATATAAACCCCCCAACCCCCCTTCCCCTTTTATTTTAAAATCTGTGTCCCACTAGCCTCCCAACTTTATGAATAAACGATAGTAAATTGCTGGAGTACACCATACATAGCCAATTAAATGCAAAAAATCCAAAATTCATCAGAGCCAAATGAAAATGTTGAGGTAATGGGGGGTCATCAGCAAGCCTCTCATGTCTGTTTGCACATGGAGACGCAGAGCCAACACAGGTTTTCCTCTGATGTGGGGCTTTTGTCTTGGAGCTCCAAAAACTGTACGGAGCCGGAAACTAAGGGCTAAAGTCCTGAGGTGGGAACTTGCCATTAGACAGGACAGGACAAACATGTCCTCTCTCAAGCCCAGCAGGGGTCGGAGGACTTTACTCAGCTGACAACCTTTTTTAGCAGACATTCTTAGCAGTCCTATCAGAGACATGTGTAAGAAAGGAACTTGGTCTGGTTCTTCATTCATTAAAGTCAGATAACCCCAAATAGAACCATCGCACATGATCCAGAATCCTGAATCTGGTTTTCAGTGGGAAGGTTAGGTTATTACAACAGAATAAAAGTGATATTAATACAGGTTATGCAGGTAAACAAAATGTAATATATGTATTATTTCACAACTGTTAGAATAAGTAGCAGTAGAAATAATATCCAAACATTAAGGAAGGCTCTTATAAAGTATGGTAACATGGCCCATTAGTTGTTTCCAAGGTAACAACCATAATATATTTAAATCTAGGCAACCCCCATTTGGGAGACAGGAAGTGTATTGCATTTTATACCGTTAGCGCAGCGTTTAGGCTCGCATAGCCAGACCTTCCTCCACAGAGCTGCGGAGGAGGGTCTGGCTAGTCCTCACAGCATTCCGGGAAGGGAGAAAAATGTGCTCTGGTTTATTGGCATTTCTTTAAACCAATCATAATCGTCTTGGGTGGTGCTAAGCGTAGAACGGAGCCAAAGTGCCACTGCAAAATGCCTCGGGAAGGAACCTGTTTTGGTGGAACGTGTACGTTCAAAAGGTGTTTTAGTCGTGCAAAAGAAAACTGGACAGATAGTTTCTGGATTTACCCTGCAGAGATCTGAGGAGCAGTTAACCATAGTCCTCAGAAATTGACTAGAGTTTAAAATTAGAACACAAAGACGGCTAAAGGAAATGGGCATTTGGCCGAAGAGGGTGACATGCGTCAGAATTTCCGGCAGCACAGGAGCAATCCCGGAAGTGAAACATGTTGGATTTACACTACGCAGTGTGTAATGTGCTTTCTTTAGTTATAGAGAATATTTAAGTGTATGAACCAGACTGCTGGCTGTCTCTAAGCACCCTCCCTGTGTAGAGAGACCCAAGCATGTTAACAGTATACTGTACTGTAGACTGCTATACAACAACAACAACAACAACAACAACAATAAAAACAGCAGAGTGGTGTCATCTGTCTTTTTCCCAGCATGCACAGTTCTCAAATCCACTTTCTGCAGTCTGGATATAGGCTGTTATAAATAATAGAAAGCCCTGTGGATTGGGAATACATGTGCCAAAAACAATGGAGGCGCCACACTGTTTTGGCTGTGCCAAGTTAACATCATGCCATTACAAATTATTGAGCCGCAGGGCTCATAACTGGCTTTTATTCTTTGAAAGCTATTTTAGTTTTTTATGAGCACTGGTCAGGGTTTGACATCGTCTCTCTGTGGGGAGATTTTTTTCAGAAGTGCTGAATTGACTGAGCTTATGTCAAAAAGTGTCTGATTATATTCCAATAAAAGGGTCATCTTACAAACATGCCACATCAATAGCTAAAGCCATAGGTCTGAATATAAAACAGTTTATTATGAAAATGGGTAGAATCTACATAGTGAATATGATTGTAACCCGGCTATCATTTTTAGTCTAATTAGGTAAAAATACAATACTGATACCATACTATAGAAGCTCAATTTCTCAGTATTTGTATGTCTATTAAGAAACCTCTTCAGTGCTTTTTATAGACGAGTATTGTTCCACAACAGGCTTCTAACTATTTTAGCACTCCTTGCATATATAGTCTTGGCTGTTTGTACAAGTTGCTGTAAAGCTAATGAACACTGGCTTCAGGAACACTGTTGATGCATCATGAATTAGCCAACCCCGCTTTGCTTTGTCATTACACACATTCATTATTAGGCTACCTGTCCAGTGTTTACTGTCTCAGCTCTAACGGCACTTTCTACAAATAAAGGCCCATTTTTGCACATGTTGATTGGTAATCAAATGTGCAAAATAATGGCAGCAATATGTTCATATATTACTGTAAATGAGACTTAATAAGTAAGTTAAAGAGTAGTATATGATGAATGGTGAAATCATGCTGATCTGTAGCACGTACTAGTTCATTCTTGATCTTGGAAGTAGTATTTTGCCAAAAAGAATTGTACCGCAACGTCCATCTACCAGCATTTTTTTTTTTCATTGTTGTTTTCTTTATTGCCTTAGAGATTTGGGGAATTATATGATGGTGGACTGTCATTGCCTATCCGTGAAAACACACCGTGAGCCTGAGCGTCGCCTTGGCTCGTGTGCTGCAGAGATCCTTTCGGCGTCACCTGTAGTTCTTGCGCGAGACGCGAGTGAATGTGTCAAGCCAGGCAGGAAGATCAAAATGCATCTGGATACTATACAAAAATAAAATACATTTGAAAAGAAAATAAGTAGGTTATGGTGATTTTGGCTGTCGTTTGGGAGAGAGAGAGAGAGAGAGAGAGAGAGAGAGAGAGAGAGAGAGAGAGAGAGAGAGAGAGAGAGAGAGAGAGAGAGAGAGAGAGAGAGAGACGAGGTCGGTATGAATGGCAAGACGCACGCTTACACGCTCATTGTATTTTCACTGTAAAGAAAGAGTAGATGAAGCATGAAAACATTGCAATCATGCAAAAGCATTACAGCATACATTACTGACTGTAAATTATGCATAAATATAATTAACTTAATGAGCATACCAATTGCTCCATATTTCCTCACAAAAACTTAGTCTTAAGATCCTGCTTGTAGACAGACATTTGCTACAGCATTGTGTGCCAGAAGATGAACAGTCATATATTAATCAACATCTACTAATGACTGGCGTGCATTAATTGCTCTTACGTCACTTAAAATAAATCAACCAGATCAAACAGTTTTGAAATCTCCGTAATGAAAAGGCTCTCAGCCGCCGTGTGGGATTGGTGGTTTTCTTCCAGTGTTGAATCTTGGTCCCGCAATGGATTTATATAGTGTATATGCGTGAGTAAGTCATACATGTTTGAAAACGAAAAATGTTTGTACAAGCAGCAATTATGACCCATATTTACATTTGTTAGTGCCCTCTGGTGGCCATAGTAATTAGAACGGGAGCAAAGTAAAGAAATATAAGGTTGCCAAGGTTGGGATGGTGGTTAGGTCAAACAAGCACAGGACTTTGGCCCCCGGATAGCTGCATTTGTGCCCCGTTTTAAATTTAGGTAACAAATGGAACTACGCCACATTCTTACTTTGAAACTGATTTGAACCCAAACCTTGATCTTTTCCTGAACCTGCCATCGCTAGGAGCACTAATTAATGAAACATTATGGATCCTATTAGAGGGTTGGAACAAGCCACCTGCGTGGTCGTATGCTTTGGACGGCTTGTTGACCATGTGACTGTGGTCGTTGTGGTTAGACTATTCTGAAAATCATAGCTTCCTCATTACATTTAATTGAGCCGCCCCAAAACTTAGTGTGTGTTCATGTTTCTGGTCTGGTAGAAGCTCGTGGGTGTTGCTTTTATCATATATCATAATGTATTTTAAAGGGATGGGCATAAATGGTTTATAGCTGGCAGACCAAGTTGTCACTGCAATATCAGTATCACATTGGTCTTTTTGGTGGATTTTTCATGGCGCAACCATTGTGATTACTTACATCAGAGCAATATATTAAATTCAATTCCTATTTTTCTGATACAAAATTCCATTTTCTTATTCCGTCCACGTAAATATGGTGTATTTCTAGTCTCTGGCTCTGTTTAATGTTCAGATCCTAAGGGTACAAATGCATGTTGATTATTGTTAGTTCTAAGCAGAAGGTGTACTGAAACCAGATGTTTTATTGTGTGATGTACAGGCAATGAAAGAATCAAAGAGCGTTACTTTGACAACATTACATGCATTAAGTGTAAGTCTCCAGGGGATTTTTCTTCTGTTTGTAACATACCTCTGCATCAGCCAGTTGTATTGTAATAACATTAGGTTAGTGTTTATTGAAGACCTTTTTGTCCCCTTGTTTGAAGAGAAAGAGGAAAGACAGAAATTAAACCTTTTACATGTTTTTTACAATGGCTAGATCAATCAATTGTCACACATTTTTTTTCCAATTATTGTTTTGAATTTATGACACATTCTCCAATGCTTGGGTACACTGGGTATGAACATTTACTTTCCTTACTTTTATTTTATTTTGCTATTAATGACTTTATTGAATTAATCAGTTTCAAAGAGACCAAACTCTTCGGAGAATCATATCTCATGAAGAGTTGTCACAATGGAAAGCAAACACGGTCCCAACAAACACTCTGTGCCTATTTATAGTGAACATGATCTATTGTCAACTTTTAAAGTTTAACCATACTACTTTTCCTTTGTCTGCACAGTGGTTGGAATATACAGTATGACACATTTTTTTGCCATCTCAGATCAGTTCAGTTTACATTCAGAGATAATGGAACAAAAGAGCCGGCGTCCAAATCTATTGGAGGCACTATGGGTGTTTACCCCGGAGGTTAAGAAGGATGAATAGGAGCTGAGACAAAGGGATTGGATTCTAGCCCAGTCAGAGTCTTGACCGCTGACTTCACATTTAGAGGTAGCTGCAATTTTAAAGTTTGGTGTGATTATTTCTTGTCTAGACAGGCATTAAGATGGAAGGGCTTCAGCTTGCATCGCTCACGCACAATAGAGAATAAAAATAGTCTCGATCTGTTTAAACTGTTCTTGGAAATGCTCCATTTAGCCACATAGACTCTACGGGCGGTTAAGAGTACCGGCACCATGCAGCTTTCTGTTTTTCATTGTTTCACAGTGAATGGGAGACCTCAAGGGCAAATAGACTGTGCATTTTATTCAACCATTGCAGACAATCTGGCTCGTTTAAAGTCGTTTATATGCTTTCTTATAGTCAGCAGATGTCTAATTGAGGTTAAAGGAATTATGGATGAATAAACTAAGCTTGAGGGAAAACAAACACTCCGGACTGGGATTTGTCTGCTAAACATAGCCTGTTGGATCTCTGCAAAAGCTCACTTGTGTGTGTTTAATTCAAGAGTGATCACATGTGCTTGTGAAATGCAAGTGAGAAGTGAAAAAATAAGTTTTTGGCTTCCTTCTGCCAGTTCAGTCCACTGTGGAGGTCAAGCCAAAAATCCAGAGTCCCACAGTGGGCTGTGCAGAATTACAGATGAGTTTGCTTTTGCAACATAGGAATGAGCATGTAAGCTGTGTTTCTAAATGAGTGTGTAACGTGAGTCAGACTCACTAGCACATACATGTAACCAGTTAACAGTTCATTGTTTACATGTATGTTCATCCTTGTATGCATCCTTCCTGTGGAACATGGGGACATTGTGGGGACCCTGCAATCAAACCATTGCTTTAAAGTATCACTTGTAGTTGTAGTCTTTTTATGTATAATGTATAATTACATGTAACTTTTTTTTTTTCTTCTTTTTTTACATATCAATGGAAACAGTGTCTAAGGTTGTTTCCCATGGCAACATTTGACTCATATTTGAGAGCCTACTTGAGAGACATACTGACTGAGGAATGCTATACTGCCTACAAATATATGAAAGCCTGAAGTGTTATCAACTGTTAGCACTTAAATGGGTAATTTCATTTTTTTCTCAACCTTCTGTGTTTAAGTGACTGATGGGAACAACAATCTTTGAAATTGGTCCATTATTAAGTAATAACGCTGTGGGCAGCAGCCAAAAACCATGCTGCTATGTAATTTTATAGGGCAAATGTACAATTTTGTCCACTAAAAGTGGACAAAGCTCTCCGGAATCATTTCCCGGAGTCCTTATGTTCTTTTTCTCCCAGCATGTTTCCTTGGATCAGTGAGGCTCAAAAATCATGTATGCAGCTGTCGTGGTCCTGCTACATGTCCTGCGATGCCCTGCTCCATCCTGCCACGCTCTGCGGTGCCCTGCTATGCTCTGCTGCACTCTGCTGTGCCTTGTTATGCTGTGAAGTGCCCTGCTATGCCATGAACTACTACAAACTACTATTTTTAGTCACTGTTCCGTTATCTTTTACTGTGACTGTTATTGCCACTCTTCATTTCAACCCCAACCGGCCCGTCAGACACCGCCTACCAAGAGCCCGGGTCTGTCCGAGGTTTCTTCCTAAACCTTTCTTTCTTCTTCTCGCCACTGTTGCTTTTTCTGGAGGGAACTACTAGTTCCACTACTGTTGGGTCCTTGTAAATTATAGAGTGTGGTCTAAACCTGTAAAATAGAAATCTGTAAAGTGTCTCGAGATAACTGTTGTTATGAATTGATACTATAAATAAAATTGAATTTATTTGAAAGTGCTGTTTTATTATTACAAGTGTCTGACAACAGTCACAATCCCCATGGGGATAGAACTTTTCTAAACCTGTTAAATACCTTTTTGTTTAACCAGAAACCGCTCTGAGATTGCTAGCGCTAAACCCACCAGACTCCCTTTAAAGAAAACAATACTTTTAGTGTGTCAAGAGCCAACATATTGTTGCATGTAAATCAGTAAACTTTATATTTATTTGAACCAAAAGTAGAGTTACGATGGTTGGGAAAGTGGTAAGAAGAACCAAAATGGCTCTCCGTAGTTTTGTTTTGTTTGTCAACCTATAATGAAATGTATCTAACAATACTAAAATGAAATGTTTGTAAAATGTTTATTAAATACAGAAATGTTAACCTCCTTAGAAATCCTTTCCATAATGTTGTCAAACACTTAGAATATTAATCTGAGCATGTCAGTAGCAAAACAAGCACTTTTGTGAACTTAAATAGAAGGTGCACAATTTCCCCATAATTAACATTGTAGCTTGTTTCGCTGACTGCCAACAGCAGCGGTCTTGCTTAATACTCCACCAATTTCAAAGATTGTTGTTCCCATCAGTCACTTAGACACACAAAAACATAGGATCCAGGTTGGAAAAAAACAAAACAAAGTAACCCTTGAAAGCATAAGCCATCTGCTCCTTTATAGCATACATTTTTTGGACGACCAGTTTTGCAGTTAAGTTTATATTCCATTCCATTCAGCAAGTAGAAGCTAGCAAGCTGGGCTAGGTTCCACTGTGGAAGCTAGTTTGCCCAGTATGCTTTGCTATCCTTGATTCCCACTTGATGTCCTGCTGAGTCTTTGGCAGTTCCCGCACACTCAATGCTGTGCTGGGCATTTGCCATTACAGCTAATGCTGACTAAACCCTTCCTTTGTTTATAGCTCACTAGAGAACTACAACATATGGAATGCTATGAAAGGAGAATAAAAAGAGAAGCTGAGAGTCTGATGTTTTAATAGCCAGGTTGTGACATTAAGCTGTCTGCCCTTTACACACCTGCTGTGTGTCGTGGAGACTCAGCTAATGAGATAAAAAAAAGACATTTAATAATGAATGAATTAAGGAAAAATCTAAAATGACTTAGTAGTTAATTAGAGTGGAAATCAAAATAAAACGCATCGGTTCTTCACAAACAGGTGAGAAAAGTTATTTCCTGTGGATTAAAGGCTCAGTTCACAGATGGTAAAAATCAGTGAAAACAGCTGCAGCATACAATAACCTCTGGGTCTGAAGGAGCTAGTCAAGTCTAATTTAAAAACACAAATGAAATAGCGACATCATCAGGGTTGACTTGATTTGAGCTTGGAGACACAAAATGCACATTACAAAATGATATTTTATGGTAAGTGTATGAACCTTGCTAGAGAAGTCAGGATATCTCTGCCTCTACTGATTTGATTTTGACTGTTTTTTTGTCTCTTGCAAGTTGCTCATATTCATGGATGTGCAATTTTAGTTCAATGGAGCTTTGCTTTAAGAATACTAAGTAGAAGCTATACTGCTCTCCTACCAGTGCAAATTTATGCTGAGGAGATAGGGCTTATATGTATGTAGTATGTAGTTCAACAGAAAATGAGTGGTTCAGATGATATCGCTGTACACTAATGACCTCTTATTACAGCTTCACTCTTGCTGTAAAGGTCACTGTCCAAGGTCCTGAAACCCCTCTCTACTCAGACACAGTCCTCCCATTCATTTTGAATGAGCATTGTGCGTTTAGGCTGCAGCAGTGAGGGGTTGCTGGGGACAAAAAAGTGCAGCAGCATGCGACAAAAAGTTGAGACAGATGGAACTTTTAGAGAAACCCAACCTGACGTCACGCAGCAGTGGCCAATCGTGCGATTGGACTTGTCAGTTTGTTTTTAAGGCGATGTAAGAGTACCATACAGTAAACAGTCAACATCCATGCCACAGGATAGTTTTAAACACTTCGGGGGTAAAAAAAAACATAAGCACTTAACTGCACAGGAGTAGAGGAACAGCTGACTGTTTCCTGCAACAAGCTCCTGCACAAAGCACAGTCCCCCCATCTGTTTTCTCTTTCTTTCGGTCAGAAATGTCAAGATCCTAATAATATCTGACAGAAAACAATAATTGTGAAGTAAAAAGTCTACTTGTGCTACATTGAAGAGTAAAATAACACAACAGGACGTCACATTAATGTCACTTAAGTGACACTCCCACGTCGCTGCAAAACCCAGCAGCGAATGGCCAGATGTCAGTGTAAAGGCAACACAGTTTGTTTTCCTTCATGTTTAAAATATGAGAGAGGAACTATGAAAATAGTTTGATACTATTCACAAGGTCATTGTTTGTATTTATTTATTTATTTGTGATTTTCCTTAGCCATGGGGTTATAGGTATTGGGCACAGGGGGCAGATGGGGTTTGACATTGAGTCTTAATTTGTGCTGATAATATACAACAATGAAGGAGTTTTCAGTTTCATATTGTAATGATCTAGAGATTTCAGAGCATTTGTTTTCATTTACTCTGTTTTTCCAATGAAATTGTATGTTAATATGTCATTGTGGAATGTGTGCTCTTTGTCAAAGTGCGTAGAAACCTCCTTTGTCTTACCTCCGTGTGTGGGGGAAAAAAAGTATGGAGTTATTGTGTTATCTTTGTTCCTGAACATCTTTCCTGCATGTAACCTGATTTATTCCCGAAGTGCAAAACCATGCACAGTAGGCTGAATGGATACTCTAAATTGCCTGAATGTGAGTGTGAATGTATGTACGTCTACATGTTAGCCCTGTGAAGATATATCCACCTGTCCATGGTGTACTCTCCCTCAACGTGAGCAATGCACAGGATAACCAGGCTTAGATAACGGATGGATGTTTTCAGGAGTAATTTAAAAGAAGTGAGTGTTGAAGTGGGCTTGATATCCTCAGGCATCTTGCTCTACTGATACATTGAAGCCTAATTAATCTTCATTGTTAGGCTGAATTTACAAACTGCACCTTGCCTGTGGATTGAGGATTTGTGCTGTAATTG
This sequence comes from Etheostoma spectabile, assembly GCF_008692095.1. Taxonomy (NCBI): domain Eukaryota; kingdom Metazoa; phylum Chordata; class Actinopteri; order Perciformes; family Percidae; genus Etheostoma; species Etheostoma spectabile. The sequence continues at coordinate 17,250,642 of NC_045752.1, read as the reverse complement.
GGCTCATAAAGGATGAAAAGGTCAGAGATAGATATAGCTTGATGATAGTCCAGCACAAACCTCTTGACCAATAACATCAATTTTAAAAGGTACAAACCACCATTTAGAAGCTTCAAAGGGACAAATAAAACAATCCCACCTATATTGTTTTCAAATTGGTTAAATGTTGGGCCATCCAATTCATGATGTCAGTAAACAGATAAATGCTAGTAGATTGATAGATTGAATAGATTTATCTGAGTGTTTTATGGCTTTTATGTGATATGGCATTAGTATTTTGCATATATTGTGTCTGTGAATGATATGAATTGGAGAATGAATTACTCCCAGGGGTGGTAGAGTAGATCATTAAACTCTTAAAAGGCAGTTTTAGTGCTCTTGGGACTAAAAACCAAACTAATAATTGTCCATTCAAAATCAGTAGGACCACAGCACATTTAGTAAGGACTGTGTCTGAATTTATAAAAAAGGTTTTATTGTCTGTGGTCTAAATGCTAAAAACAACAGTACTATATCCTATATTGCCACACCCCAAAGCCACAACACTAATTTTACTGTAAATAGGCATACTGTAGGTAGCAACTTGGGCTGTACATGCCATAGCCATTATACACCATGATTACTTATAGGGCATGCATGAGGGCACATACAAGAAACGGTCAACTTTCTTCAAATTGAATCCCAGAACCACACATATGTCAAGGCTACAGCCACAAGCAGGGTTGGAAAATATCCAGAAGCGGAATGAAAAATATATCTGCATTTCCAATGCATTAGAGTGGGAGTGAGTTAGAGTTTTGGAGATAAATGGTAAATAGAGGCCAGCTGCCCCCCTTATTTTACATCATGTATGCATGTATATATTTCAGTTTAAGCATACTTTATCCATCCACATTCACATTACATTCAACTGGAGCTGTAGTCGACGAAATGAATGTTCTTCCAATGTCAGCTCTGTTTTTGGTCTCCACCAACTCCTTAGGGGAAATAACTGGATTTTTAGCTTCTGTAAATGCCCCAAATGTTAGCTGTTTGCTAACGTTGTCTGTTGTTTGGTTCTTGGTAAGTCCAGTAGAGTCAGTTTATGGGAGGTATTTCTGTGAGAACATACGCCTGCTATGGCTGCGAAGGGCATAACTAAAACAGAGTTGTGGGCAGTTAGCTGACTATCCTTAAATGTTCCCTATAGCTGAGGGGAGCTGCCCCGTTGGGTGACAAATGTCCGTGGGTTCGTCACAACAACACCATGCACATAATACATAGTCATTTCATCCATTACTAATACAGAACTATTTTACTAGTGCAGTTTTAATTTAGGTTTAGGAAAGTTTTTACAATATGTTAATCAATTTCCTGTTTTCCTGCTTTGTTTACATACCAAGACTATTTTAATCTGGGAATAACTTTGTCTTTCTCTTAAAACTTCTTTATGATATTCACGAGAGTATGAGCTACATAATTTTTTGAAGCATGGAAGTGTAGATAACTGATTTCAGACATACTAGACACCGCTATAAGACAGTGCTACTGCACAGGCCTACAATGTAGGATTCAGGACTGTTTACTGTCTGAGGACAAAAGATTCAACAACATGTCCAGCGGTGTTTGACAACACTCCAACTCAAAAAGCAATAATAAAAAAATTCATTTTAGACATGTATTTACTATTTTATTTTACACTACTTTTGTGAACCCATGACTTTAGTCAACTCAATTCAAGCACCAAAACAATTGAGTGTAGGTATGTTTTCACAAAGGATTTGAGAAATATTTCTACTTTAGGGCCAAATTAGCTCTTTACAAATCCTTCTGGAAGAATTTTGGGCGTCATTTAACAGAAAGCAATTACTGGAATTGTTGGGTCTTTGTAAATTATAGAGTGTGGTCTACACCTATTCTATCTGTAAAATGTCTTGAGATAACTCTTGTTACAATTTGATACTATAAATACATTTTAATTGAATTGAAAGCTGAGTTTGTTTAGAACATTTTGAAATGACATACATGGGGATCAGGTTATGTGCAAATAAAGTATAATCTAAATACCCTTAAAAGTTGAATTCGGGAAGATGTGTAAAAATGCCCTTAGATGCCCTGGATTTTATACTAGGCCATCCAATGATGTTTTTATTTGCTAGTAACTGGCATGAAATAGTTAAATCAATCCTGACTTTAACTCTGTCTCGTAGGAATGGTTTGCCTGTGCTTCAAATTGACATTTAGGTCTTTTAAGACTGTTTGTTTTTTCCTAAGAAAAGAAATTCCATTATCGATCAACTGTTTACTTTAAGTTAATCCAAGAACAATATGTATTGAATTCAATTCCCCTAGTCCCAGGATGTCTGCTGAGGCTAAACTGTGTGACTGTGGGAAATGTAGCAACAGATGCTGTTCATGTGGGTGGTGTTCATAAGATTTGCCAAATATTTGTACACTGAGTCAGAGGTGAAAGGACCCGTCGTGTCGAATGGCTTTTAAAAGCAACTGTAAGCCAGAAATGTGTGTTTGAATATAAGGATCTAGTGTACGATTCAAAATTGGTGCTAATGATCATGTCTGAGTATGTTGGTGAATCCTGACTACACTGCTCAAACTCTGTTTGTGGAGATCTTTTGCTTTGAGTCTGTTTTCTTAAAAGCAGTAGCATTGGTATTCTCTGCTTGAGAAATGATTTTCTTTTAAGAAAATAAATCTGGCGCACATAGCATATGTGCATTAATTTCCTCGAGTGTGAGACTCACTCATTTCCCAGAGCAAAGCAACTGCCCAGCCTACCAAGCACATACATACTGTAAGCAATGGCTTCTGCACTGACAAAAGGTCAGAAGATACAAGTAAGCAGTCTGATTGGAAGGGCACTCACTGCTGGGTCTCAATTGACTTAGGCTGAATTTCAAAGAAAACTGTCAAATGGAGAAAATAAACAAACAGAAAATACAGCTAAAGGCAAAAGGCAAATGGACAGAAAGGGTAAAGTCATTACTTGTTCATGAATATTTCCAGTTATGTTTTCAGGCATTCCTTTTTTATCTTTATCGGGCCTAATTCATTTCTTAATGTGTTGTTGAGAAATAAACCGCAACATTGAATGGAAAACATGATGCATTAATGAATGCCTTTCTTCTTTTTACTATACTCAAGACTTCGGATGTATTTGCCAGGAGGTAAACAAAGAATATTCAATATTACTATCATGACCTATCTATGTGTTCATAGTAGCAAGGCATGAATTCAATTGTGATTCTGTGAGAATTCACCGATCCAGTTCAGTTAATCTTCCCCTTAACATTTAAAGGAATCTACACGTACGTGTTTAATGGCGGAAATAGGATCCATGCGCCAGGCGCATGGTTCAAAAGTGTTGTACTTAGTGTCTTCATTCATTCACAGGTGTGTTTTTTGGGCGTAACATGAAATAAACCAATCATCTCCCATTCCCTTTAAAAAGCCAGGCGTGTTTGTACCTTGGCTCCTTGCTATTATGATGGCGGAGTTACAATAATGAAATGCTGAGTTATTAACTTTAGAACAGGTTTTTGTTGGTTAATGGCATGTTCACTTTCCACTGCCTCAAGATAGCAATACACCAAGAATGCACATGAACACACCTCCTTGTAAGACCAGCACAGCCATGGGCTCACAGATGGGCGCAGGTGCATTTGCTATTTAAACAACGTAGGCGCTGGACGGGAAATTTACAACTGCAGCGATTTCAAACTAACCAAGGCACTTACGGACGGATTTGCGCTGCGCCGGGTGCATGTGGCCCTAAAGTCTTCCGCCAAACTTTGAGCTGAATGTGAATATTATATAAATGAGTTTAAAAGTTATGTTAAAACAATAGGACATGAGTCCATTTACACATGCAAATGTTTTAATTAATGAGACTTTTATATTACTGAAATGCACTTGAGTTGCCTTTGCCTCGATGGTGTTTTTTTAAATTATTGTTGCATGTAACTAATTTGTTCTGTTATCTTGGCCAGGTTTCTCTTGAAAAAGAGATTTTACATCTCAGTGAGACTAACCTGGTTAAATAAAGGTAAAATAAAAAAATAAAAAAATCGGCATGCTGACGGTAGCACTAAATCAAAAGTCAGGCAATCACTTAAAGGAATACAGTTCACCCGCAAACTGGGTAATGTTTAAAAATGACGATACCAGTACCAATAGAGAACTTCATTTGATACCTTTGTTTTCTTACTTCAATCAATACTGATTGAGTGAATGGAAGCATAGCTGCAAAAAATGCCACAAACCACTCCACCACTAGCTGCTGGGGCAGTGGGTCAATCACACACATTAAATTGAAGAACGCTGTCGGTGATTGGCTACGAGCAAAATCATACAAATTGTCATTCTTTACTAGGGTAAAAAAAGAGTCGTAATGATTTGTGCTTGGGAAACCATAACTGTTTTTAAAATTTAACAGGAAATTTTACTTAAACCCAACCTGCTAACCTCCTGGTTGGCATAAGATGATAAGTAAGGGGATCAGTAAAGTGAGTATGCTTCATCCTCTGGGGACAACGAACGTCTGTACAACATCTCATGGTAAACCATCTGACAGTTGTTGAGATATTTCAGTCTGGACCAAAGTGGTGAACCAACAAGAAGATATACAACTAAGTCCCTAGCATGGTTAAAAACAATTAGTCTGAAAAAAAACACTCTAAATATCTATAGTAATGTCGGGTAGGTGTAAGAATGCTGTGTTTGCTAATGGTACATCACACATTTCTTAATAACTTCACTATTATTTTAAGGCGCTAGTATATGTAAAGTTTAGATTTATGTGAGATGATAACATGTCAGCATATACAGCAGATCAGTAGGGATTTCTGCTAATGACAGGTTGTAAGTCAGGTCATGCCAGCAATGTGTACAGAAACATGCACCTGTGTGAGAGGCAAATAGAACACAGTTGGCTCCAAGACCCATCATGTTATCTTCATGATATTTTTTTGCATGAGAAGGGGGACGTTCAAAGAGCGTTCAGTAATTGTACAGTTAATAGGAAGAGACAAAAGGCAGTGTGATTGTTATGCAGGCCTTAAATGCCTGGTTTAAGTCTTGGCACACCACACGTACTAACTGGAACGGAAAACATTGTTAACGGGGGGTTATAGTCAGTGGAGAAAGACCACCCTCCCTACACTCAACAGGTGCGCGTGTGTGTGTGTGTGTGTGTGTGTGTGTGTGTGTGTGTGTGTGTGGCAAGAGAGTATGGCACTTTGTTTAGGTAAAGACACGGGTGTGTCCCCACACTAAAGTAGGATCATCCTTGGAATGCATTAATCTCCAAGTTCATTAGTTTCAATAGAGGGAATCCATTACAGATGCATGAGTCATTGCAAATGCACTGACTCCGGTTGATAGTGTTGGATGCGTGCTGTAAAGCAAGTGCGGTTTGGTTCATACCAAAGCCATTTTATGTGAAAAGAACATTTGCCATAAAGTCAGACAAAAATATTTATATAATCTAACAGACAGTATTTTTCCCAACACATTTGAGTTAACATGACCTTACATATACTTACATACGGGTGTTCAGTGTTACATGTGATCCAGGCATTATGCTGAAGGTACACAGTGCAGTATGTGCGTTTACCATTCGAGATACCAGTTTAGAAGCATTTTTCAGTTTTTGATAAACAAGGAAATGTAAACAACAACTGCCTGAGGACATACTGCAGCTTCATTAAGCAGAAGCAGCTTTACAACCTTTACAGATGCTAATGGCGTGGCCTTAAGGGAGATGGCCAAGGAGTTGAAAACTGTGCATTAAAGAGGGCAAGCAGCTAAACTTAAGCTTGGGTAGCATATGTTCTGGAACATGTTGTCTTTGAAAAATACTTGCATATGTGCAAGTTAGGGAGGAAAGTTCATGGCAGTGGTTTACATTAGCCTCATCTAAAGTGGTATCACTCTTAATTGGAACGGGCTAATGTGAATTCAGATAAGAATAAGTAATGCAGATCCAGGGGAGATAAATAGTTAAAGCTCCTCACTCTTTTGTGTGTGAAGATTATTTCATGTGAGAGTATGTGAATGCACAACAGTATGCCCACATGAAAATTAATGAGCTTCTTACAAGGAGCCTAATAATGTGAAAAAAATCCTGTGCAGCAAAACACGGATATGTGAAATAACAAAGACAAGCATGCTGTGTAGCTCATGTTGCTATCAGTTCCCTAATTGTCTGTGTTAGCCACTACCTGGCAGCTGGAAGGACACAATGTCACACATGATGACAAAAACAAAGCCTTGACTCTTACAACCCCAGCTGGAGTGGCTCTGTAACATTCTCAATCCATGGAAAAAAATATCAGATTGCAACTGACCTCAGCCCCGCCAGTCGAAATCCCAGTGCCACCATAAGAGGCTTTGCTACAGACTAGAGGCGGTTGAATAGGGATAATTTAATGAAACATTAGACGAGAGCACTCCACAGTCCTTTAACAAATTGCTTTTTTTGACTGCCGATCTTGGCTCTTGGCAATGAGTTGCCTGAAGGAAGAGCCGAATGAAAACACGAGAAATAAAAGGGAAAGAAAGAGCAGTTATTCATCTGCATCGTTCAGAAATTGGAAATAATAGTTTCAAAAAACAACAACAATGCAGATATAGATGATCAGGCTGTCCTATGACGACTAAGCCTCAACAAGACTCTACTTGCCGTTGAGCTTTCCACCGGATGGATTAAGTGTGATGAGAGGCTTTTGACTTCCGAACTGAAAGAGCAGAAGGCACGCTTTCTCTTATCCACAGCCATCTATGGACATAAACAGGTGGCTGCTGGGTACGGGCGCCTTTTACTGGCAAAGCTAGCTGAGTAAAGGCTGGCCTTATTAAGAAGTTGGCATGGCCCAGGGAAGCATTTTCATGGCATCGCAAAGGAGATTCACCCCTCATTACCTCTTTGTGCTACTTATGGTTGTGTTCTTAAGCTTGGGATTTAAAGCTGGCCACTGTTTAAAGCCTTGAATTAGCTTAATTAGGAGAGCCAGGCACATGACCCAAACTTCACGTGGAGACAACGTCACACTTTAGAGCCAATAAGAGTATTGTGTTTTATGTGCAGTACATGCGTGGATGGGTTTTGGTTTGTGTGTGCTCTCCATGTTTATGTTTATGTCCATGTTTGCATGCATGTTTCCTTGTCTTTTTTTTGCTAGATGTACATTTGTGTGCTAATATGATATATGATATATATATATATATATATGAATATAATTGGGACTCGGGCATATGGATCCTTGCAGCCTAAGTAATAAGAGCAGAAAAATGCACCCAACCATGAAATGTATGTCTCAATTGTACTCAGCTTTACTCAGTACTATTGGGTGTCGGATAAAGATGTAGCACTGTTGCACTGGCACACAGTGCAATCCACAATATTACTAAACATCAACAACTCTCTCCCAAATCCAAAAAACTAGAGTGTCATTAAGTACAAACTGCCCCTCAGACAATGAAAAGGTGTTTTAGAGGACAAAGAGCACCCAAGGGAATGTTCTGAATATATGGACACAGTTTCTGAACTTAGAGAATAATGATCATTTGCGTGTAAAATCAGTCTGCCATTCACTGTTAATGGAGTTGCTGCAGACTTTATACTTGATGACATCCCAAGTTTGAGACTTACCTATTTGGTTTCTGGCTTTGAGAGAGAGTAGCTCATGTTCCCAAATATTGAAATTAACTTTCTTAGGCCATGGAAATAACACGGTCTAAGAAAGTCACCTTTTAAGTTTTTGTTGTTGTTGCTCAAATGCTCAAAACAACTAGGTAGCCATTTATGTTGCCAGCCAATATTGCATTGAAAAGCTTTAGTATTACATTGCATTCATTATTTCAATGCCAATTGTTTTTTAGATTACTTTTTGGGGTTTTTCTGCCTTTAATGGATAGGACAGCTGGGGAGAAAGGGGAGAAGACATGCAGGAAATAGTCTCAGGTCGGATTCAAACCCTGGACCTCTGTGTCGAGGCATAACCGGCCACAAGATATTTTAGTTCTTAAAGACTTTGTTTGCTGAAGAATTGTTGAACATAAACCCGAAATAGATTAAATAAGGGCTTCAAAAGTATTGGGATTTGATAAGGAGAATTAATGATAAAAAAGAGCAAATTTAAGCCCAAACCTAGTGACGTTGTTGCATTGTATTTTTTGCAAATTACAAACTCCTTATGTAGGTCCAGTTAAGCTGTAGTTTATAGCAGCTTAATTGGAAGCCTTCTGCTCTACCAGTTATGATAACATTGTACTAAATTGTAAAGTAACTGAGATCTTGAAATACACTAAACACTAAAAGTAGATCCAACAGGGAAAATGGCAAAAACAAACTCACAGGTCATTCAAACTTATTTGAAAGACAATTATTCAAATTGTTCAGGTTTTTTTTGTTTGTTTTTTGACAATTCATTTAAAAAACACGTACATGTGTTCCACGCCAATGTACAGTACGTGCACAATTAAAAGAACATCAACAAATAGACAGAAAAGGCACAGGACTTATTTCCAATGTGGTCCTTGTTGTAGTTAAATGGCGTACTGTAAAGGTGTGTGTGGGGTGTGTGTGTGTGTGTGTGTGTGTGTGTGTGTGTGTGTGTGTGTGTGTGTGTGTGTGTGTGTGTGGTGTGTGTGTGTGTGTGTGTGTGGTGTGTGTTGTGTGTGTGCGTGGTGCGCCGCGCCGCGTGCGTGTGCGTGTGTACTTGCAAGTGGAGAGTGGAGTACAGCATTACTGGCATAGAAAAACATTTTTTTTCTTTATTTGCCATTTTTCTTCTTATTTATGGTGGGTTTGATGTTTTCTGTTCATGTTGCATGTTTTTATTCATTGTGTTATTTACAGTTGTCTGTTCTTTCCATTGTGGTTCTCGTGTGTTTCGGTTGTCCACCTGGGCCGCGTTCAGCCCCAGTTTTTTTAAACTGCATTGAACACGAACACTAGGGATGGGAATCACCAGCCGCCTCACGATAGGATATCGTGTTGATACTTATGTCACAATACAATATTATTGTGATTTTAAACATATTTTCTGCTATATATTGCAATTTATTACATTTTTTCCAACTTCAAATTTTTCTCAAATTCAAATTATGTCCACAAAAGGAACCTTTGTCAACATCTGTTTTATCTTAAAAGATACATTTCTCTGTTTGTTCATCTCACTTCAATTTTATTGCTGCAAAGTGGGATTGTCAAGTAGACAAACTGACCAACATATATAATAAAAGATTAATACTTACAGGTACATTTAAAACAATTCCGATTCCTTCACGTTGACATTACAAGTGTTAAGACTGGATTTACACTCTACAAGGCCTTCCCCGCAGTTGGATGAATGTCAGATTTAACCGCACACATTGAGGGAGCTTCATTATCACACTTTTGCATGTTGTTAATATGTGTGTAGGTGGTGTGTTCTTTGATTGTGTTGTGTACAATATGCTTATTGAAAAGAGGCAGTAAAAGGGATGTCTTGCATTGTTATTTAATGAGCGCTATGGATGAAAATGACAAAAGATAACAACTGTCAGGCACACACTGCTACTCATTAGCAGCCAGCTGCAGCGGGGTATTTGTGTGTTTGTATTTGTTTGTGCATGTATCTGCAGGAGTGTCTGTTCTTGGGTGAGCTGTGCGGCGAAGCCATTTAAATGAATTCTTTGACCTCAGCTCTTGATCAAACCGCAAAAAAACCCTGTTTTCTCTCCTTGCCTCCTCATTATTCTCATGCTGTTTCCTCTGTGCATTGTCTGACTGTGCACTGGGACAGTGGGACAGAGAGGTTAGAGTTCCCTGTGGCTTGACACTACTTGTGAGTAACTTTCGGCACACACACACACACACACACACACACACACACTCACACTTTTTTTTTTTGCCACCCCGTGTTTTTCATCTTGTTGAAGGACATGTAATTACATGGAATGAGCTGAGTGTCATTCCAATCGTTACATACAGTAAGGAGAAAAACAAGCTGATTGGATTGTGTTCAGCGATTACAAGATGTTCATGCTTTAGATAAATTATAGAGCGAGAGATAGATAAGCCGCAGCAAGGTCCTTGACTGTGAGAAGAGTTTCAGCCATGACCTAAGAGGGCATCTGTGGAGTTAGTCAATGTAGTAGTTCTCAAGGACACAACATGCTTGACAGTAGCCCCATGAGCAAAGACTTGGCTCCTAAATTATGGGTTGGAAATCAAGTTTACTATGGCCTTTAGCTTTGCACTTGATCTGCCAAAATGTGTAGTGTAGACTTATATGGGGGAAAAAATCTCCATTTACTCATCAGTAAATGCTTGCAGCCCTGTTGTGTTCCGTCTGTACACTCACACACACTTTCCACAGATCTGGGGTGATCTAAATGAGTCCACAGGCTTTTTGTCAGCAAACGCTGACAAGCAGAACATGGAAATCACATTAACCTTGGCATGAATCATTATCAATGTGCATGGCTGGCTGTGTAGACAAGTATTAAAGCCTCTGTGGCAGCAGTTTGCGGAACAGACCTTTAATCATGGATTTACTGTGTTCCTGGACAATTCATAAGCAGGTGTATTTATTTTAGCCAAAAAGGAGATAAAAGGAGCATGTTTGGATAGTCATGGACTCGGATATAATTCTTTCAGATGGAGGACATATGATTGACGTTGAATAGTCTGAAATGCCAGTAGACCTACAGTGTCTACAAAGTGTTTCTTTTCCCTCTCAAGGACCTACATTGTAAAAAAAGAAGTGAGATTTCCATGTCTTTTTTTATTATTAAACAGGTTGAGGTGCTATATAACTGCTATAAAAGTATTAAAACGATCAATCCATGGAGAAATGCACCTAGCCTTTATCCATAAACAGGACCTCTGTACATTTGTGATGTAACATCTACACTGTAAACATTATAGGTAGAAAGTGCCGCTACTCTGCCGTTACAGTCATTCCCCGGCTGCAATGAAGACCCTGAAACGCTGATCAATCAGAGCACAGTGCTTATTTGGGAGTGGGGCTTAAATAGACCGGCGCTAAAACTAAGGGTTTCAGACAGAGAGTGAATACAGAATACAGGAGAGAATTAATGTGTTTTGTGTGTGTGCATGTAAATAAACCATGAAAAGAAACCCAAAATACAAGTATGAACCTGAAAATCAGCATAACATGGGACCTTTAGTTTCAAGTTATGTATTGTCAGATGCACAACAGTTACAGAAAAGACAGCCATTGGCAAAGGAAATCTAAGATAAGTAGTAACCACCAACCAACAAAGTAACCATCAAGTTTTTGAGCGTGACTTACTCACAAATTGTTGTATCCAGTCACATGGTTGTCATGTCTATGCCAATGTTCTCTGTAGCTGAGGCTCACTGTAACAGCGTAAATTGCTTCAGTCCATTCACAGATGTATTTTGACATCAGTGGATGGTGGGGGAACGCAGAGTGTGGCTGGGAAGTTTCTTTACACTCAAGGGCTAAATGAGATGTGTGTGTATAAATGTCTTTAAAGACCCCATTATCACAAGGAACAAGTGTTTATTGCACCTATTAACTTGTTTCTATATTACCATCAGTGTAATATGTCATTTAGTGGAGTATCATTTCTAAACGTGGATAGCTGCCATGGCCCCTAAGCCCACACAGAAAGGTTCCCAGCTGCTCAAAATAACCTATTGCCACATTATTGTAACCATGCAAACAATTCCTATTCTGTAATATGGTCAGGCAAGAAAAAGTGCAGGCAGATGTGATAAGGAGCTTAATGGCCAGTGTTCACTGGCAAAGCCTGACAGTACTGAGGGTTTGCTGTTGAGGACCTTCTACACAATGCATATTGGTATATATAGACACTGTTGGACAGGATGTCTCAGCAGAATATCAAAATCACTGTCAAAATGGGTGCTTCGGTTGGCTATATATGGACTAACCAAACAGACGGAATATATTATTATTACATTCATTCATTAGCAATGATTACACTAAGTTAGCCATTTGTCCATAAACAGACATTAACCATGCAAATATTTAAAGTATTTAAATAATAAAGCTGCCAATCACTTGGCCAGCTGAGCAGAGCTCTTTTTTTCATTCTTTACGCAACTATTTCTGTCACTCTCTACATGAACATCAAAGTGTGACACTATGAATGTCTTCCAAGGGAGGCTGTTTGAAAGTGGGCGCCATTATTGCCATATTAAGTTGATATTGCATCTTCCCTCTCTCAGTGACGTCTGGCTTTTTACCAGGCTTCCCGGTGTGGCGGTTTGGAACAGCTATGCACACTTTTACCTTTCAATGAGATCAGACAAAACATGTGCAAACTAGTAATGATGAAACAAATGAAACTTCGTGAAGTGTTTCTTTTATTTTCTGAGCTCAATAGATTGGTTCTCTCTTTTCAAGAAAGGGTTTAAAGCACAATGAATTCCTATTCCTTGAACCTTGTTCATTAAACCAAGAGTGCCATCTAGTTGGGTCAACAACTACAACTAATGGTTCATGAAGTTTCATTTGGACATCGCAAACTAGCCATTTTCAAATTTAACCCAACCCTAAAGTTCCTTGACTGTGAGTGACACTGCTAGTAACTTGCTGAACACTTTGAAAAGGAAAACAAAGGCCATTTTTTCCCACAAAGTTTGTTCTAGATCTCCATCACAATTTCAAGACTGACTTCCTTGTTTGACTTTGACTTACCACATTTGCTGTAGTTGTGCGACTACTTAGTAATTCCTATAAAATGGGGGAGTGTTAGCGAAAAGACAAGTTAAACATATCTGGTTTCTAATCTGGTTTAATTGATGGCTTGTTATCTCTCAGCAAATCTGTCAATATGGCTGGAGCTGAAGTAGACTACATGTACTTCCAGCACAGGCTAGATGCTCATAGCAAAGATAAGACTTTCTTATTTTAACGTATCCATTTTTTTGATAAATACTGCTATAATTTAATACTGGGTAATTATGCCAGTATACATCATATGATTGTCTTGACAGCAACATGTTGTACAACCTAGTTTGTTTCAAGCATACTGACCCTGAAATTATCAACAGTATCTCAGACGTGAGCTATAAGGCTTAATGGTGAGTTATACTAAATAATAGTCAATGCAGATTGTGTTATCTGTGTTCTCCAACGGATAAGTCTTCCAAACAGACTAACTTCCTGAGTTGTTATTCTGAAGTAAAACAGACCAAGTTTGACAAGTGAATTTGAACGCATATGACAGCAAGGTTTTTTAACTAAAAGTTAACTAGTATCTCACAGGGTAGGGGAGGAAAGAATTATAGTATCACCTTGAGCGTAAGTGGCAAGTCCCTGAGAGTTGGTGCAATCCTACAGATTTCTCAGCCTGCCGTTTTGCTAATGGAGTTGCAGAACTGTCTCATACGAAGAGGTGAGAGAGGCGCAAATAAGGCAGTGGAATGACAGGCAATAGACTGGAAAATATGAGACAGGGAGAGGGGGATGGACTCCAGCTGATTTATTTATTTGCCACTGTGGGTTCCCGGCAGATATCTTTGGGGGCGAATTCATTTTAAGTTCCCAATAAAACAAAAAAAGTAGACAGCCTGTGTGCTACCATAAAAATCTTGAGAAATCAAAAATGCCTCAGATGTTGTGACTTTTTTTCTTGCTTGATGGGATGCGTTCTGAGCAATTTAGTAAGTAAAATTATTAAAAATCCATCATTTTGTGGTTAAGATCACATTTGATTTCTCATTGAGACATATTTCATCTACAGTGGAAGTGTTACTGTGAAGTTAATGGACTGGGTGTGACAAGTGAGTTGACTGTGAAAGTGAAGTGCATTCGGCCGAGGTAATAACTAAAGGCAGTTGCAGAGAAAAGTCCAACAAGTTAAGTTCTCAACATACAAGCTTAGGAATGTCAGTTTGATTTCTCAGGTACTCGCGCTACAAACCAAATCACAGCCACCTGGCTTTTCGTTACACCCCCAAAAGCTAACCCTAACCCAAGTGTACCACAAAACTAACCAGCAATTCATCACAGCTTGACATCCTAGTCGTGTGTGAGTGACACAACACAATCAACAGTCTTAGATTCATTTGATGGATTAAACACTTACACAAGGTCATCTGGGAGCAAACTAAAACATCATTATCGTTCAGTCACAATGTAGGCTACATGGAATGCTGCTCGGGTGTGTAAAAGGTGTGTCCCTCCGGTGCTCTTCAGCTGTGGGATCCACTTGTACAAAGGTCCAAGGACAGTGAGGCACACCGAAGGGTAAAGTTTCAAAAGCCTTTGTTAAATTGCTTGGCTAAATCATTAAAACTAGGTATTGGTTTCAGCCATTGAGGCCTTCATCAGGGCATGTATAAAATGCATTGTGACTGTATCTCATAGCCTATTGACCAGTAGTCACATGGCAAGAAGGCACAGAGTCACATGACTGTTGTGAACAGGCACAAACCATGTTCAGAAGTAAATCAATCAGCAACAATCAAACACAATATGAACAAAAACAGCAATAAACAAGGCAATAAAAAAAGCAAAAAAAATCATACCAAACAACCTCTTAAGCAGAGCAGCCTCTCTTCATTTATTAGGACAAATAAAAAGACATATAAACAAAATGTCTCTCTGTCTCTCAGCATTAGGGACACTAGGGTTATTATCTTTCCACTGCGCTATTCAGAAATAGGATGCGTAATGATGTCCTTTGCTGACACCACTCAAACTGTTATTCGGTCTGAGAAGGGACATAAAAGCTACCACTGACGAAGCTCCATAAAAAAGCTTCAAGACAGAGTCAATCTATGGAATATTTGAGTGCTTGCCAATATAATTCATCACATTATTACTAATTGCTGACTCACATGTTAACCCTTGTGTTACCCTCCCGTCGACAGTGCAACTTTGTGTTTTTCTGGGTCGATCTTTCAACATTTTGTACTTTTCTCAATGGTTTTGTTGATTTAATTCCAATTTTCTTGTCAATTTTCCCCCCTCAAATTTTGTCACTTTTCTGGCGTTTTTTTGTTTTTTATAATTTAGTGAAGTTTTCTGTCTTTTTTTTTTAGTTTTTTTTAAATGTTTTTTTTCCAATTATTTTGTAACTTTAAAAAAATGGTTTTTCAAAAAGGTCACCTTTTGGCGATGTTTTTGGTCACTTTTATTCATTGCAAAAAAGTTAAGCTTATATTCAAAATTTTAGGAAGAGGCTAAGGTTAAGTTTGAGGTTGAAAATGAAAGCTAATCATGAAAGGTTTTTTTGGAGGAATAATCAAGCCATGACGTTATGACGTTGAAAGCTGCATTAGGCAAGACTTATTAAACAAACTTTCTGTCATATTTGCCGAAACTGACCCTATGTTCGAGTAGAACTACAATAGGCAGGTTAATAAAAAAAAAAACTGTGTCAATCACTGCTCGTGCACATGCATTGCATAATACAGCATTCATCAATTACATGTTAAATGTATACACGCCACTTTCATAGATTGTGTATATTTGGACTGATCTCAAAGCATGGAGCTTATGTTTCTACTGTACTTTAAGGGATATTCTGTGCAACATGGCATACAAAATAGAGAGGAAGAAGAAGGCACTTGGAAGAAATGACTTCAAAGAAACAAGTGAGATAGCAGCTGCCCAATCAGATCTCACTTCAGCAGGATAATAGCATCCAGGTCCCCGGAGGCAGAAATGAGAATGTGTCATAAATTATGAATTTCCCTGAGAACAGATATGGATGGCGGTGTCACGCAATAATTGACAAAGCACTTTGCTCCGAGTGACGCTGGCTGGTGGCTGAGTGATGTACGCTGCGGGCACCTTCCCCAAAAAAACACGTTGAAGTGATTTGCAAAGTCACCATGACACAAAGAGGCGGCCCCAATTATAATGTTGACCCCGGGCTCTATGATGTCACAACCTCATATCATGAACTGCAGGGCAGCATGCTGGGGAGCAGCAGCGGGTCCGAGGTTAGAGGAGCCTCCTTAGATGATTGGAGGTGCACTTGAAAATACAGCTGTTATATTAAACTAACCTACAAACTGGTGGTGCAACACTAGAAGATTTGGCTCATCCCAATGTACATATCATAGCTTTAAACTGTTTCAGATGTTCGTATGGTCATTGGCACACAAGATAAATTAAAATGAGAGAAGGAAAATGCCACTGCCAGCCAATAAGATTCCTGCACCAGCACCAAGCTTTTTACTGATTGCAGGATCAAAAGGTTTGTGGCTGCAAAAAAGCTTTTAGTACGTGAAAAATACACAGAAACCTGACAAACTGCAATGTTGCTTAGCTTTTGAGGTGATTCTTTATCATTATTATTATTTCTTTTTCAAATGCACTTTTTTTAAAATGACTAAAAAATTGTGTGATGTTTAGTCATGATAGTTGGAGCTGGACCGCATTTAGAAGGCATCAGAACCCTTTAAAGCTTAATAATTAATCTTTGTAAAATTTGTATATACACGTATATAAATAGTTACAGCATGTGAAACCCATTAAAACTGTGTGTGTTCAACCAACTATTGCATTATATGCAGGAGCTTGCACCCTCTCTGATTTAGTAGACCAACTTATAAAAGCTTTTCCGAGCCCCACTGAATTAAAATCCCTCCTGCTTGACATTACGACTTCAGGATTTCCTTTTTTCAGATATAAGCCGCAGCAAATGCAGAAATTCGTAGTCACAATAAATCTCCTCGTTGTTTTCCTGCAGGTGAAAGAGTGAACGAATGAGTTGGAGAAGTTCTTCCTCACCTTGCAACGTTCATCCGTGGGAGGAAGGGAAAGACTTGGGACTGTTTGTTGCCCGCAGTAGGAATTCAAGGTCAGTACACAGTTCGCTCACACACACACACACACA
>NC_045752.1:17231863-17233781 GCF_008692095.1 Etheostoma spectabile | reverse complement strand
CACACACACACACACACAGTCAGGTTTGGATACAAATAAATAGATGGAGGCTCTTCCTATCTATTGGCTGTGTTTGTATTAGGAGGAGTGAAGGGAGTTGATGAGATTGTATGCATGAGCTGCCTCCACTCATGAACAAATAATAGTAGAATAAATCAAGAATCTGTTCAATATCTAACCGAGAATAATAGATCTTTTAAGAAAAGCATAATGAAACTTACCAGATTGGGGGGGAAAAAAAGAGTCAATTGATAATTCCTAAATGTGCTTTTACTCTTTCTGTCCTTTCTTCCTACTTATGTCTTTCTTATTTAGTTTATTCCACTGTTCCTTCACTCGTTTTTTTTGTTTTTATCACATTGGTTCCGCTGTCCTTTACCCCTTTAAAAAAACTACAAAATCATTTCAGATGTCTAAAGAATATCTCTTATCAATATCGCCAAACAAATGTTAGACCACCCAAGGTTTTTTTTCTCTGTGAAGTCCACACACTGGGAAGAATTTTGATTTGAATTGCTTCCCCATAGATGTGCTGCTTCACTGAGAAATTGGGTTAATTGCATAAGAGAAGAGAGACACTTGTGACCTTCATTGAACGCTGCCAACTACAGTCTCATCAGCATGCTTAATGCAATGTTGCATTTACTGGTTCTTTAGCAATCGTCTCGAAAAAAAAAAAAAAAAAGGTGATGTCTGACTGGTTTATATGAATGTTGACATCTGTTTCAAAAAAACAACTTTTAAAGAGTCAGTCTTGCAAAGTTGCCCTGGCAGGATCATGTTCTCTGTGTAATTCCTCAGCCGTCAGGGCATCAGGCGTATGGAGTTGTCCAGAATTGTGATCGCGCAGGTTGACTTTTGAAAGTTGCTTTAAGGCGAAGAGTAAATTGAAAGTAAATTTAAAATGTCCAAGAGGATGAGTCTGTCAATGCTTCTTTGCTTACTTCAGTCTTTACCGTTATTCCTTACTTCCTTTCTTTTAGGAGAGTTGGCGAGCCATCCTCTTTCATAAATATTCTGGCAGTGAGGCGGGAGGGATTTAGCACAGATAGCTCTGGCAGGAATCAATCAGTCCTACGTTCACTGAGCCCCTCCACTCTCTCCAGCCTGCATTCCTTCCTTGCTTCCTTAATGTATTTTTCTCCTCTTTACCTTTTGTTCCTAGTTTTTCTCCTTCTTGTCTTTTTATCCTCCCTACCTCTACTTTGGCTCCTACCTTCCTTCCTCTACACCGTCTTCGTTAGATCTTTCCTTCCTCTCTGCCTCCCAACCTTCCTTCCTTCCCTTCTTCCTTTTCTCCCATCCCTCCTCATTCAATTTTACCTTCCTCTCTCCTTTTTAGTGTTTCTTCCCTTCTTTCTTTTCTCCCATCCCTCCTCATTCAATTTTACCTTCCTCTCTTCTGGCTTTTGTTCCTTCCCTTCTTCCTTCTCTCCCATCCCTCCTCATCCCATTTTACCTTCCTCTCTTCTGTCTTTTGTCTCTTCCTTCTTTCCGTCATTGCTCAGCACATCTGCCTTCCCCATCATTTTCCTCATTTCTGCTGGTGAATGGGAACAGCTCACACCGAGCCAATGATAGCAGGAGATGAGGTCAGGGCCGTGACATTCCCCGTAGGACTGATGCCTGGCACACGGTGCTTGTAGAATATTCCTCCAAATGATATCACTAGCTGAGAATAATAATACCTGTTTTATAGGTTGACAATTCCAGGGATATGTGAAGGACAAGCAGGGTCAGGTGAAAACACAGACAGATTGTAAAATGGGTTTCATTGGCAGGGAGGTATTCATTCATATATACACTAATCAAAAGTTTAGGGTCACTTAGACATTTCCGTTGCGCTCCATTATTGACAGAATACCAACTGAGATCAGTTGCATTGTTTTTTTTTAACCAGGGCAGCAGTTTCCAGATT
>NC_045752.1:17231723-17231848 GCF_008692095.1 Etheostoma spectabile | reverse complement strand
GGGTTCTCCAATGTTTTCTCAGTTAGTTTTTTTTAAATGATATCAGATTAGTAAACAGGATGTGCCTTTGGAACACAGGATGAATGGTTGCTGATAATGGGCAATGTAGATATTACATTAAAGAT
>NC_045752.1:17222034-17231713 GCF_008692095.1 Etheostoma spectabile | reverse complement strand
CTCAGATCAGCTGGTATTCTGTCTATAATGGAGTGGAATGGAAATTTGTTAGTGACCCCAAACTGTTGACCGGTAGTGTATAGGATTTGGTTTCACCATGCTTGCCGATGTTACCGAATAATCCAGATTATTTTTTTCATTCACTGATTGTTAATCCATCAAAATGTGTGTTAATCCGGATAGACAATGTGAACACTTAACAAATGCCATAAGGTATATCAAGTATTAAGCCTTTTACCTGGAAATTTGGGATTTGTGAACTGTAGCTGTCAGGTAATTGGTTTTCACTTCATAAATGAATTAAGTGTGGCTTCTAATTTGATGACAGTAGTGTTAAACATCATTGGCAGCATTGACACAAAGCAGCAGTATTTGTAAAGCTTGTGCTAATGAACTGAATAATAAAAAGTAATGAGCTGTGTTGTGTGAGATCCATCAGTCTCTACATTTACCTACTGATATGTAAGCCTACAGGGGGTTTCACATAAGGAAACATCTCTACACACGCATTTTGCCTCAAGTACACTATTTTATGTATGCATTTTAAGTGGCTTATTTAGCCAATCCAATTAAATCCTGCATTAGAAATATGAATATGTGTGAATGGTTGTATCATAATGGGGAAGCATGTTCTATAATACAGCAGGGCTGCTTGAAAACCTTTTGTTTAATGACCTTCAGTAACATGAATACAACTCATTAAATACATAGTATCAATCCAGGATGTAAATAAGATGTTTTCACAGGAACACAAATAGAGGCTCTATAAATACGCTGAAGTGTCTCATGGGTCAGTATGTGTGGGAAACGTTAAGAACTAATATAACAGTTTTCATTTAGTTTATTATTACAGATCTGAGAGCCATTTCATGTGCATACAGGTGATAACTCTTAATGAATATTATATGAATCTATATAAAGACAAAAACTTGTGTGTGAATAAGCAATGAATATCAAAAATCTTTAATCAATACGGTAGTCCTCAAGGAAATGTCTACTTCCATTTGCTGCTTTCTGTCTATCCAGGAACAGGCTCCTTGCCTGGAGGAGGACAATAATAGGTCTATCACATTAAACACAGACTAATTGATTTGCCAAATAAAGATCTTTCTTCAGTGAGCGCCCCCCCCCCCCCCCCCCCCCCACATATACACACATACTTTGTCCTCCATAATACAAATTTTAATAGGCAATAGAATATTGATGTGATCCCAATATGTCACTACTCAACACGATGAATAAGTGAAGAGTAACTCTCTGTGGACTGATTGTGAAGTGATCGCATTACATTTTAATGAAGCTGGGGCTATTTGACTAAAAGGTGGTTTGGACTTTTTCGCATTCAATTTTTTACTTAAGTTTCCACTTTTGATGTCCTGACTGTGTCAAACACACAGAGATTGGCACATAAAGCATTTTGACATCTGTTCATTTAGAATGACAGGCCACCATTTAACAAGTTTTTTTCACTTCAAGTAAATAAAAGAGACAGCAAATTCAGCTAATTTGTGGAGCATAAAAGATTTGGTTGTTATTGAGAGGCTGACATGATGTTTGATGTTTGAATTGGTTTCGGTGGGTTTTAGGGTGAGCCTGAATAGTCCGATATTGAATGATGGGTGCATGTTTGATGGTACTGTAGAGTTCTCTCATAGCACAGCCTCCCATTCGTTTTGGTTCTTGCATTATTTGCAGAGTGGCAAATCATTTAGTTTCACTTTGCCTCTATACAAGTTCTCCTTGGAATATATCACAGAGGTTTGTAACGACATATGAGGTGTACTGGCAATCCAATCGCAAGACAAAATGTTGACATTGGTCAATTCAGCAAAACCATGGATTGCATTCAATGGCCCAATCCTAAAGTCCGGACTCAAAGACTCACGGATTTAAGTGCGCATTCTCGCAAAATTCAAAAAAGGGCTTAGGGTTGTCCCAATGTTGAATTTCAAAGGGCGTGAGGGTTTGAGTAGACACTTACCGAGCCCTTTCCGTTAGTCTGCATCAATGCAGACAACCAAAGGGAATTATCCCCAGTTCAAAGCGACATTTACCGTGGAAACCACAAGGAAATCCGAAAATTACAAAGGTAAACAACAGCACAACACACGACCACGGAACGGACAGGTTGTCCAGCTTGTAAAACAAGAATTTGAGAAAAAATATTGGAATCAGCCAGCCATCTCCTGTGCCTAGGCCATGTGGAAAGCAACAAACTTAAAATGAAAACACCCAAACCGGTATGTGTCGGCAACATCTTTTGTTATTAAACGTCGTCAAGGTAACATGGGATCTTGTGATGTGCTGTCCCATTCCCATTTATGCCTATCTGAGCCCATGTGGCCTCACATACTCACTCACTTAGCACCTGAGATCAGTTATGTCTGTGAGTACTTAGTCCTTAGTCCTTTGGGATTGGGCCAATGAGGTTTTTTAACATAAAATAATTTCTCTTGACAATATCAGTGCATGGAAACTAGATAGATAGATAGATAGATAGATAGATAGATAGATAGATAGATAGATAGAATACAAATAGTAATACATTGGCCCATAACGCAGGGACCGTTGTTTCATTTTCTATACTGACACTTGGCTGGCCCAATCACATGCTTCGGGCTCCAACCCTCTCCATCTGTCCTCTCTTTTTCTCTTGTCAAATTCAGTGGCTCAGAGCCAAAATCTGTGGATGGATGAGGATGTCAAAATGGATTTAACAAAGAAGTTGCAGAAAAGTTGTGGCCCAAATGTGCTAAAATAACATGTTTTCTACAGGGTCAGCAGTAGCCTTAACATCTACAGTACAGCACTGTGCAGCAACAGGTGGAACTTGAAGTCGGAGAAGTGGCTGGCCAAGGCCACTTTCAGGCAGATAAGCAGGCGTGTGACAAGGAAGCCAAGAAGGGACAGAGTGAACAGGAGGAGAGAGTAGTGGAAGCGGTAAGCATGGAAAAGCTTCATGATTAACAAGGATTTACAGAGAGGGAGGGTGAGCTGTGTGCCATGATATGCCATGATGATGATCAATTTAATTAATGTACATGACAATAAGACAATATAATTGAAACGCATTCATAAAGTGAGACTGTTACTTACTACTAGGGGTCACTCAGTCGGTCAATGTCTAGTCTCGCATTGCCAGACCTACCTCCAAAGCATGGTGAGGAGGGTCTAGCTAGTCCACACAGCATTCCGGAAAACATGTTCTGGTTTATTGGCATTTCTTTAAACCAATCACAATCGTCATGGGCGGAGCTAAGCACCGTACGGAGCCCAGTGCAGCTGCTAAATAACCTGGGGAAGAAACTTGGTTTGGTGGAACGTACGTGTCATCAAAAGTTGTTTTAGTTGTGCAACCGAAAACTGAGATTGGACAGATAGTCTAGCTCGGTGTCTGGATTTACCCTGCAGAGATCTGAGGAGCAGTTAACCATAGTCCTCATAAATCTAACGGAGTTTAAAATTACAACACAAAGTAAGCTTAAGGTTACGGACATCCAGGCGAAAAGAAGGACACGCGGCACCGGAGCAATCCCGGAAGTGGAAGGTCGTGGATACAGACAGTGTCTAATATTTACAGAAATGTTAATTAATATGCATTGTCCTAATCAAATTAATACTACAATGCCAGATATCTGGCATTGTGTTTTGCAGCCACCGTAGCAAGGTGTACTGGTGGGTAGTTTCTGATTGATTTTGGTGGGCCTATTTGGACCAAAAATGACAGGGATGATGTTTTTGTCCCAGTCCAGCCTTGGCTGGTGGGACCAATACATATATAGTGTGGAATATTGTGTGGATGCACTGTTTAACAAAGACTATATCTGTATATTGCCAAGAGCCAAAAATGCAGGGATACAATGTTTCCTCTGCTGATAGCTTTGAGAGTGGGTGTGTTTGAAAGCCTTTCCTAGGAGATATGTGAAAAGAATAAGGGGAGATATGTGATGTGCTCTAAATATTTCCCAAACAAATTGAGTTCAAAGATCTTAAGCAAACTTGACAGTTAAACAAAATCTGCAACATCCCACAGCCGTGCAGATTATATAAAAAACTGGCTGATTAAACTGTAGCAGAGAATCTTCTGTGCTGCAGAATGGGGGTTTTTTCTGCCTTTTTGACTGGGCTTTGATGAGAAAAAGTCTTGATGGTAAAATCCCTAAATAGCTCAGCCTCCAACAACAGCTGTTTATGAACTTGTCCCAAAAGTGTCACCCAGGTTGATGAACAGTAGCACGAGCACCACTGACGAAGACTGCAGGATCACATCAGCCCCTTCCTCAACAATCCTTCAATGGCTTAAGTACTGCTGTATATTAGCTGTGCAGCCCCTTGAAGCAGCACAATTTGTGTTCACCTGCCTCCCTTGTGTGGATGAAACAGTAAGTCAGCCATGTAATCAGGCATGTTGTTTCCCATGCTTGCATTATTACGCTTGAGACAGTGAAGTGCCGGTCGGTCAGACAGTGCCCAGGGTTTCACAATGTGCTGCCACCCAGAATACTTTTATTTGTGTTATGGTAGGCTGTGTTTTAATGAAGTGCTATATGTTTTTTTTATTTTCTTTGATAGATACAGATACAAAGGAGGGATGGGGGTAGAAGGAAAGAAATGCAGATATCTCAGGTGAAACAAAGCCCATGGTGTCACTGACTCTGTATGAGCTAGCTAACCAACTGGATACCTCGGATCAAGAACGCATAATGAATAAACCAGTGGCTTCAAATGCTTACAGTCTCATTGTTATGGCTGGATTATGATGTTATAGTATGGGTAATGTGCATGTGAAAAGTGTTGCCAGTATTAACACATATGCAATCAAGACGAGTAGCACAAAGTAATTAGGTTGTATTTTTTCCGACTCAAAATGGACATATCCAATCATGCTGGACCTTGCTGTTATGGTCAGATGACATATTCTCTTCATTATCTTCATACTATACCAATAATAAGTACAGATTATTGCCTGGTGTACTGTATGGTTACGCCAGAAAGTTGCACAGTAAAGTTAATCTGGCCTTTCCAAATAGGCAATGCTAAATGCTTGCAGAGGCTTGGTCGCTAAAGTAACAATACATCCACAGGCATAGTTTTCCCATTGACTTTCACGGAGCAGATACAATTCTGACATAAATGGGGGTAAATAGATGAGAGACAGTATACAGACAGCTGTATGCCTATAGGGTAAACATTTTAGCTAAGAGATATTACATTGAAATTGCAATATCAAATTGTATGTTAAATTATTCAAATGAGGCATTATCTAATGCTAAGGTTTGGTGAATTTAGGAGAGGATTTACAGATGCAAATAGACAAGGGGCCGTAACTTCCACCCGGGGCAGGCCGACACAAAGCCCAACGCAATTGTCTTTGCTATTCTAATTTCCCATCCCACGTTGTTTAATCTGGCCGTATATCTTCTTAAGGCAGCAGAAAGTGATCACGCCATTGACCAACAAAAACCTGGGCTAAAGTCAATAGTACAGGATTTCATTGAATTAGTAGTGGATTAGTAAAATTTGCCTAGGCTCATGCACAGCGTGCGCAGACTATGCTTGTTACACACACACACGCAAAAGATTAAAAATAAAAATATTATGGAGCAAATCCGCCATCATAATAGCAATGTGCCAAGGGACAAACGCGTCTGGCTTTTAAAGGGAATGGGAGATGACACTCTGATTGGTTTATTGGATGTTACGCCCAAAACACACCTATGAATTAGTGAAGACACTAAGTACAACACTTTTGAACCATTCACCCAGCTCACAGACCCTTATTTCTGCCATCAAAGTAGTAAAAGTGGATTTGGACACGCCCTAAACATACCTTCTCCAGATCGTTAGAACAGGGCCTAAAGTGAACTTATACCTAAATATATATTTTGGATGATTTCTTTCCAGTAGTAAATATGATATGGTATGAAAGCAAATTGGCTCAATGTTGACCAGTGCATGAAAAAGCAAAGTTTTTGCCTGTAGTGTCTCGCCTTAAATTAAAGTCAGTGGTTAAATAACAGCTAAATAACAATGAATCCTTCTTCAATTTTGGGTTTCCTGCTCTCCATTCCCTCAGCTTTATCAAGACAGCTTGCTATTAGTCAACCGCTGGAATTTCCATGTCACCAACGTGGCACTAGACAGGAAAGATTCACAGATTTTACTTGCATAAATCTACTAAATCCACTGATTTCACCAAATGAAAAGCTGTTGTTAAAGGGGTGTTATGATGCATTCACAATGTGGCAGCAGAATGAGGAGGGCTCACAAGGGTTAGCCTGTCACACCAGAAATGAAAATGGAGCCTTAATTAGCTATTTGTCTTTTGGTTTGTTACCAAGTGAAACCAGATACAATGCAAAAGATTTGTTTTACATCACTGCCAGAAATTGAGTGTTTGCAGCCTTTTTGCCACTCGGACAATGCTTTAATTCTTTTCACCAAATGAGAGATATTGTATATGTAAAAAAAATTCTAATATGTCCAGCTGTGCATTACATTTTGGAGTCTGACATACTTGTTTTTCCCCATCAGCGTATTATAATTACAGACTACAATTATGATAAGAACACAGTATTTGCCCCAAGTCAATGTGTCAGTCAGACTACTTCTTAAAGAGCATTTGAAGTCTGAAATTTTTCCCCATGGGGGATCGTGGGGTCACTGAATCCTCTAACAACATTGATGCAATGAATTGAAAAGAAAATCTATATAGTAGTCCAGGTTCACAAGGTTGTCAATAAATTAACAATCTTGATCATATTGGAATTCCATCTGTGCTAATATGCAATATTTCCTATAGTCATGCAATCAATCCACAATATCAGCACACTAAGTACATTAATATTGATTTCCATGCATCCAAAAACAATGTCAGAGGAGAAGAGCAGCATAGTGAGCCGATGAACAAGAGGAACTCAAACAATTATGCAGGCATAGTTACACACCAAGCTTATTAACAATTACCATCCAACATTCATTTTGTCAGGAAGCAGGCTGCCAACATGTTTAATGCTGACGCATTTCACATTTTAGAGAGCAGCCAAGTCATTTCACAGAGATGTACTGAAAAGGTCCAGGTGGCTCCATAATTACGCTCAGTGTTGTGGTTAATGTGCTCATGAAAAAGCTTTGTTTTGTCATGAACAAGGGGTATATTGCGATTCAAGTGCCAGTCATAGCAAACATTTAACTCACATGGGTCTTCTCGGATATGAATAATGTGGCTTTGTCTCCGGACAGAAGACATGGTCAATACTAGCTGACATGAAAGAACAATTAAAACTTGCCCAATTGAACCCAATTCTTTAAGAACTCCTTTCTAATTTTCTCTTGTAGATGGGTTGGATGGCCAAGGCGACTTGTTTTGTTTTCTGTTTTTATTTCCTCTACTTATTCTACTGTTTACTGGCAGATTACAGCCAAGCATAGCCTAGATTGTCAACTTCTGATGAAAATCTACACTGTAGCCTATTCATTTGCTTAAAACTGGAAACGTGTCTAATTTGCCTTTCCTTTTCACGTCATTTCAAAAGAATACTTAGGACTTGCTTGACAACTTAATGGACACACGACTATTGAGACTCTCTATGTTCAGCCAGTGGTGGGGCATGCAGGAAGACAATAGCTGTGTTCAAAACTTTTCCCTCATTCACTCAGTCACTATCTCCTATATAGTGTTTATTAATTAGTGGACAATATAGGGAACGACCGAACAAGATTTCGGACACTCACTAAAAATACTGACCAAAATTATGAACGCAACACTTTTGTTTTGCCCCCATTTTTCAGGAGCTGAACTCAAAGATCTAAGACTTTTTCTAAGCACAAAAAAGGCTTATTTCTCTCAAATATTGTTCACAAATCTGTTTTGTCTAAATCTGTGTTAGGGAACACTTCTCCTTTGCCGAGATAATCCATCCACCTCACAGGTGTGGCATATCAAGATGCTGATTAGACAGCCCGATTATTGCCCAGGTGTGCCTTAGGCTGGCCACAATAAAAAGGCCACTTTAAAATGTGCAGTTTTACTGTATTGGGGTGGAGGGTCCAAAAACCAGTCCGTTTTGTCAATCCAGAGGATCCCAAACATGCTCAATGTGTGACATGTCAGGTGAGTATGCTGGCCATGCAAGAACTGGGATGTTTTCAGCTTCCAGGAACTGTGTACACATCCTTGCAACATGGGGCCGTGCATTATCATGCTGCAAAATGAGGTGATGGTCATGGATGAATGGCACAACAATGGGCCTCAGGATCTCATCACGGTATTGTGCATTCAAAATGCCATCAATAAAATGCACCTGTGTGTGTTGTCCATAACATACCCAGGGACTAAAGTTAACCTTTTTGCCACCAGCCACTGTGGCAGTTGGATTGTAAAATCCACTAGCCACACATGCTTTTTACCAGCCAATTTTTTTGCCCCAAAAAAGGAGATTCACAAGCAACATTCTTGAACGTTTTAAGAATACACATTTAAGTGTTGTCAGTTTATTAAAAAAAAATCCATGTAATTAATGTCTCTTATCAAACTCTTATTTTTTTGTCTTTTTATTTGATGATTTCCCCTGTCTGAGACAGTTATCACATACCGACTGCTCCTCTGAGTCCACAAAAAAGGAGCAGATACAGTCCTCTTCCTCTACTTCTTTCTCTGGGCCATACACAAGACAGTCACAGCAGTAAATTTGTTATGTACATTTGTTATGTACTTCTGTCGTAAATCAGCACCTCACAAACCTTTTCCACGTCTTCTTTTACTTTTCTTTGAATCCTCCTCATCTTTTTGTTGCTTGCTTGTTTCAGCCGGCCTCTTCACCACAGTAATGCACCGCCACATTTATATCTCAAATCCAAGCAAATGGTAGACTTTTTTGAAATGTGAAAGAACAATAATGGCAAAAAAAAAACAATCTCAATCACTCATTGGCCAAAGAGGTAGCAGGTTGATTGACAGTTTTACACACCAATGGCAAAATTCACCCGCGTTTGGCCCCTGGTCAGGTGTTAATTTCAGGCCCCGAAATGCCTGCCCATACCAAAACCCCACGGCTGGGCCACTTGATCCACGACGTTGACATCAGCAAACCGCTCACCCACACAACGCCATACACGCTGTCTGCCATCTGCCCTGTACAGAGAAAACTGGGATTCATCCGTGAAGAAAAGTGCAAGATGCCATATAATGTGAGCATTTGCCCACTCAAGTTGGTTACAAAGATGAACTGCATTCAGGTCGAGACCCCGATGAGGACGACGAACATTAAATGAGCTTCTCTGAGATGGTTTCTGACAGTTTGGGCAGAAATTCTCTGGTTATGCAAACCGATTGTTGCAGCAACTGTCCGGGTGGCTGGTATCAGATGATCCTGGAAGTGAAGATGCTGATTGTGGAGGTCTTGGGCTGGTGTGGTTACACGTTGTATGCCGTTGTGAGGCCGGGTGGATGCTGAAAACCCCTTTGGCAAAGGCTTATGGTAAAGAAATTAACATTTAATTCACAGGAAACAACTCTGGTGGGCATTTCTGTAGTCAGCATGCCAATTACAAGCTCCCTCAAAACTTACGACATCTGTGTCATTGTGCTGTGTGATAAAACTGCACATTTTAGAGTGGCCTTTTATTGTTGCCAGCCTAAGGCACAACTCAGCAATAACCATGCTGTCTAATCAGCATC
>NC_045752.1:17208771-17222024 GCF_008692095.1 Etheostoma spectabile | reverse complement strand
ACACCTGTGAGGTGGATGGATTATCACTATTTAGACAGATTTGTGAACAATACTTGAGAGAAATAAGCCTTCAAAGTTCAGCTCATGAAAAATGGGGCCAAAAAAAAGAGTTGCGTTTATAGTTTTGTTCAGTGTACATATGTTGCATGTTACATTTCCACCATTTAGAAACAAAAGCCCACTTAATTCTTCCTTTCAGTTTTCACGGTTGCCTCTGCTTTTTCTTCTCCTCCGAGAAAACACGAAAGCGTTGCATTGTGGGATACAGGAGTAAAATATAGGGCACATAAAATCATCTGTGCATCTGGGTATTTCATAGTGGACTATATAGAAAAATGAAATTTACTGCGGAGAATTCGAACACCACTACAAAATGGCCAACACACTATATAGTGCACCATTTCCATGATAGGGAACGGTTTCTAACACAGCTTATATAAATTGGTTAGTTTAGTCACAGATTTCCATAAAAGTCGGTATGCATAGCCCCAGCATTGTGGCAGAACATACTATTACTCAAGTGGTCGGGTCGTGCATCATGAGTTTCTGAGCTCTAGTAGAGCTATGGAGCAGTTTATGTGTGGGTCCCTATTTTGGTTGTGTCATGCGTGCACACAAGGATGCGCATGTTGTGTATGCGGGTGTTGCCATCCTCAATCCTGCCAATGGTTTCACACTGATCTACAGTCTGAGGTTATTCACAGAGAAAGGCAGCATTGGCAGGCAAGATTCAAAATGTCAATTATAATGGCTTTGCAAATATTTTTTCAGGATGGAAATGTATTCAACACGCTTGTTAGACTTCAAGAATACACAAAAGGTGTGTGTCATATTTAATGTAAACATAACTTTCGTACACAGGAAAACTTTACAAGGCATATTTAAATGTATATCTTAATAATAACATGTAAAGATGTCACTGCATCCTCTGACCTAGTCTCCCTACCCACCCCTCCACTCCTGCCCCCAGGGATTTTAAGTCTCTTTTGGTAATTTAATATTTAGCATTTATTTATTCTCTGGTATGATTCATTTGGGCTATGTATTGTTGTATGTTGTTTTTTAATGTTGAATGCCTGACCACAAACAAAATCCCTCACGGGAAAAATAAAATTCTTTTGATTTGATTTGAGATATTGAACATCTGTATTAGGAAAAAAAAAGTTTTTCAGCTGTTGTGCTTTATTAAAATCTGGATACTGTTATCATGCTAAAATCTATATTGGTCACACTCTTTGTGAAATTACACAGTTGCGTTCATCTGCTTTTTATATCTAACTCTGTACCCCTGCAAGGGATCTTGTATACAGTATCTGAATTGTTAAAATGCATTTTTACCTAAATTTAGCTCTTTGTAGATGCAGCAAATAGAAGCACAATCAATCTGTAATGGGGGCGTACACTGACATGTCATGCTGTCTTGGGAACATTTTCAGCTTCATGGGAGTTTTTTATTACGCTAAATGCTGTAAAATAACACATTTTGTTTTCACTTAATTTCCCTCTCACACTCCCACTTGGGTTAATTGCACTGTATGTAAGGATTATGTTAACATCGACTGAATTACAGACTGATAAAGAATGATCTGAAATCACTGCCTGGGTCTAATGATGCAGAATAATTAAGCTCAACAGCTTAATATTATTGTATAAGTGCTGCTCAACCCAAAAGGTGACCACTTAGAAGACAAACTTTTAATTGCATCACAACCAGCATCACTGTGGGAGAGATCTCAGAAGGTTTGAGACATAGTGACCCAATGTGTCAGAGACATAAAGACTAAACACTGACATTATACAACATATAACCACCTACTCGATTTGCATGAAAGCTCAGATATTACACATCTATTGGTGAAATACAAATTTAGTACAACATTCATAGTAAATAAAGAAAACAAATGACTACAACATTGCAGTACTGTACACATCTTTCAGAGGCCATCTTTCATGAGGAATGATTAATAATGACATAAACAACAAGGCGCTTAGCCATTTTTAAAACTTAATTAAAAATAATTGTGATCCGCAACGAACTACTCATAAATGTTGAGAAAATCATCTGGAAATATAGTTCCCCCCCTGTTCCAGTAATCAAACAGAATAGAACAGAACAAGCCACTGGTCTTTTTTTAGAATGTGACAGAGTGACTGCTGACAAAGCTTTTCATGTTTTATTGATCAAAGGAGCTATTGATAGACAGATGCGTTTTTCTCCATCTAATTAACAGATGACATATATTGTACTGCTAGACAACTCCAATCCCACATCATGCAAATGTGGAGCAACTTCTCATTTGCCTCATCAGAGCATCATACCCTACTCTATATTCATGTCTCTCTAGGGCTCTTTCCTGTGTTATTGTGCTTCAGCATCTTGTTATTGCCATCAGCAGCTGGTTTGCAGCAGAATGTTATCAACAAACATCAGTGTTTCATCAAAGAGAACGAAAGCTATTCGTTCAGTCATATTTCCCTGACTGAAAGCATTGTGAATATGTAATTGAATATTTGATGTGTGTTTTCAAGACAGATGTGACACTGACAGAGCAGCACCTCGGCACGTCATTTGCAGGCCAGTTTGTTTTAGACACTGACCAGGAACATAATGCAATCTGTAGTTTAGCCTATTGATACTGACTTGACCAACTGTTGCTTTCAGGAAACGTCAGAATGCCCAGAATACTGTCTGGTGTTTGTTAGCAAAAAAACATCTTTTGTGTGTCACACACAGAGCTCAGCAAAGACAACATAATTACCAGGTACTACAATCAGGGGTAGAGCCATTATAGCTAACAGCTTGAAACTTTTCATTGTTTCTCCTGCTGTCATTGAATTCTGTACCTGCTGTACGGTACTGTATGCAGTTTGATTGGCTCCGGAGTCTCCATGTGTGTTTGAGTGCAGAGTTCAGTGTTAGAAAGTACAAAGGATTCTTTGATCTTACGTCCCTTTTCTGTTGAAAGACTAGTGTACGTTCTACATCTTGTTGTTAGACATTAGAAAATAAAGTGTGTACCACAGGAGGGCTTTAAGCATTGACATATTTAATGCCTAGACTAAGGTTGTGACATGCAAAGGTTGTTCATCTACATAAAGCAGTCACACTGACCCGCTCCATTCACCCTGTGTGTGGTTACAAATCACTTGTATTGGGTTATGAGTACTGTTATTTTTAGAGCATAAATTCAGATAGAAAATGTAGTTGTCAAATATTCAAAACAAAAAATATTTAAGTTAAATAGTGATTTTTGGATCTCAAAATACAAATAAAGTAAAGTTACTCTACTTAAAAAATCAATCAGACAGCTACAGCTGATTCAGAACGCTGCTGCTCGAGTCCTCACTAAGACCAAGAGACTGGATCACATCACTCCAGTTCTGAAGTCTTTACACTGGCTTCCAGTGCCTCAAAGAATTGATTTAAAAGTACTCTTGCTAGTTTATAAATCACTAAACGGTTTAGGTCCAAAATACATTTCTGATCTGCTACTACACTATGACCCCCCCCAGACCTCTAGGTCATCTGGAAACGGTCTACTTTCTGTCCCCAGAGTCAGAACTAAACAGGGTGAAGCAGCTTTCAGTTTATATGCTCCTCATATCTGGAAAAAACTCCCAGAAACCTGGAGATCCGCTGCTACTCTCAGTTCTTTTAAATCAAGGCTGAAGACCTTTCTTTGATGCTGCCTTTCTTTAAAGACTGCTCATTTCTTTAAATTTCTTATGCTGCACTGTAACTTTATTCTTGTGTTTTATGTGTCCTAATGTTTTATTTTTTTTTAACTGTCTATTCATGTGTTTTATTAGTTTTTAATGCTTATGATCTTTAACTGTTTGTATTGTGTTTTATCTGTTTAACTGATTTGTTGTAAAGCACTTGAATTGCCCGGTTGCTGAAATGTGCTATACAAATAAAGCTGCCTTGCCTTGCCTTGCCTTACTTAGGTTGGTAAAATTCAGCCATTGAAATTAAAGCTTTAGTGCGTGAGTTTTTTTTTTTTATTCAAGCCATTGGCTAATGAGTTGATAAAAAAGTTAATAAAGACTATCAACTTTACAATACTCTCTATGTATTTCTGATCATGGCTCTGTTTAGAAATTGGTCTCGTCCGGCGTCTTCACACTCAGAAACTCAATTAAAGATAAATACCTCTTCTGAGGAGTCCAACATTTTTTTTTTAATCCTTCGTGTCCTCCTTGACTATGTAGCAACTGTGTGGAGGAGGGATGGGGGTGAAGTGCAATCACGTAAGGTTTGTGTCAGTTGGATGCACCGACAAAATTGTTGTCATTGCTTAGAATTCCTCATGTGGGCAACATACACTACGCACTATAGCTTTAATGTATGAGCCTGATTGGAATGAATCAGACCTCTGTTCTATCAGGTTACATTATGCCATACTCTATGATTCAAGCAAGATAAAATTTGTGTATGCTCGCCTGAACCTCTATCTGAATTTGTAAACCTGAAAGATAATGTATCTATATTGCCCAACTTGAAAATAACCTGCTAAATATTTTAAAGAGGAGAATTCAAACCACATACATTTGGGTGGATGCTTTTCAAAGTAAAGTATTCCAATGACATATATTTTGTGGTATTTCATTTCAACATTAGGAATTTAATAGTGCACACATTTTGCAAATACATATACATGAATTGAATACATCAACATAAACTCCAAATTTAACCTTTTTCGCTTCCATTTGGTTGAGAGTTTGAGGTTTTAATCACTGTTGGGCATGGTTACCAGTTCAACAAACCACGCCCATCAGTAATGTCAAAGTGCACTGGACACACCCTGAGGACACTTACATCACTGCAGAGAGTTGAAAACTTCAAACCCTGGAAGTCCCTAAAAACAGGATTTCCAGTTGATATTAAGTTGCTTGTTGGCTAGCCAGGGGAATAATTTTAACCTGTTTTAAACTGTGTTGAATGAGGCATTTTCAGTGTTTTCCATATGTCAGCGTCAAAATGTGTCAACTTCCCTCATCATCTGTGATTAAACCTGACAGGAAGCAGAGGCTGGTGGCTGGCTGTCACACTAAAGCACTTAGCAGCTGAGATTAGGCCACAGGCATTGGCACCTTTACTTACAAGTTAGCATCATTACTACATCTACATTTACAGTGAATGATCTCCTATGCCAGGATCAGACTACACAAATTCAGTCCGATTTTGACCCAACAGACACGTTGCCGACAAGCGTTCAAAGTCATGCTCTTGTAGTGTGACATAATCAAAGATCAGCAATCAATGTCTGGGACGTCACGACCCCGACACAAAAAGTCCAGCATGTAACAGTTGTTTGTCTTTTTCCTCCTAATGTGACATGTTCTACAACGTGTTCCTTGACATTGCCCAATAGGAAGAGAAAGTGCTCCCTGCCTCTCTGGCGCACATGTGTAAACATGGCCAAAAAGGAGAGACGCTACGGCTGCTGTCTGGTGGAGGGACGATGCACACAGTGCCCATATAGGCTTTTCTTCACAACAGGGATCGCCCCGCTTCCCAGCATTGGACGCTAGTGGGCTATCAGGGTTATCAGGCTGCTCGAAAAAGTCCATAAAGACTCTTCAGCTGATCCAGAATGCTGCAACACGTGTTCTGACAGGAACGCTAGTGGGCTAGCTACTAGCGTGCAATGCTAGTTATCTATTTCTCTTCACTTTGACAAGCAAAGAAAACAGGCTACACCCTCCTACAACCACGATGGCTGCACCTGATTGGACAAACTCCCAGATTTCAAAACAGACCATGCAGTTGCTGAATCTGTTTGTATTTTAGACCTACAACGGTCAGTTTAAAGGTCCCATGGCGTGATAATATCACTTCATGAGGTTTTATTTAACGTTAATATACGTTCCCCCAGCATGCCTATGTCCCCCCAAGTAGATAGAAATGGTGATAGGTGTAAACTGAGCCCTGGGTATCCTGCTCTGTTTTTGAGAAAATTAAAGCTCAGATGGGCGATCTGAAATCTTGCTCCTTATGAGGTCATAAGGGGCAAGGTTACCTCCTCTTTCTCTGCTTCGCCCTCCAAGAGAATTTGTCCTGCACATGAGAAAGAGAGAGACATCATGCCCCCCCCCTTCTTCCTCAATAGCTACACAGATATGGCACGTCCTAAGGAAAGCTCATTGTGGGACTGGCTCTAGTGGCTGTAATTCTGCACCAAGGCTGAATTTCGGGAAAGAGACTTCAGATATGGTATTAGGGGACCACTAAGGTCTATATAAAAGCATCCAAAAAGCACCATGTCATGTCACGACAGCATGCAATAATCGGTCTGGGGGCTGGCCGGTGTCATACTTGTAGTGTTGCCACTCTTCTGTACATGACACAGCAAGATCTTTGGCAATATGTCTGTCTAGTCTGACATATTGACATAGTGAAAGACAAAAAAAGAAAAAGTGTAGTCTGATCCTGGCGTTGCTCAACCTCTTGACCTTCATTTGACCTTTTATTTATTTCCATAAAGGGACAATATATGAGCCTTGGGTTAATATGCTTTTCATGTTGATTAAACTGTCTTTATGACAAATGTACTGGCTTTTTGTGTGAAGGCTGTTAACCCGTCCAATTGATTTGAACATAGCATGTTTTTATCTAATAGTCAAGTGATGCTTCTAAGGTTCCAAAATCAGACAAGGAATTCACTAAATATAAACTGTAAAATGCAACCGAACCGAACAGTTACAAAACAGTGTAACGGTAATGGGGTTGTTTAAAAAATTGCATATGCTATTTACATGCAATCTTCACCCAGTGGTTATTTGCCAGAAGAAAAAAAGAAGTGTGTGTGTGTGTGTGTGTGTGTGTGTGTGTGTGTGTGTGTGTGTGTGTGTGTGTGTGTGTGTGTGTGTGTGTACTATGCGTGGTGATAATAAGAAAGAGGCAGTACCATGTATTTATACGCTATGGGCTGACCTTTTAAAATGCCATCCTTTGTTGATAAGGGCTGACCCTCGACCATAGTGTCACCGCTGCAATACTACCTACGTAGGTGGATTGTCCTTCTCCTGAGGCGAATGCACTTGAAGCTTTTCTAAGAACTTCTTGAGTAATTGTTTTACCAGAAAAGGCCAGAAATATTGTAGGTAAATAAATGTTGCACGCATTGTGAGTGGAGAAATGGTGTAAAACTAATCCACTGTCATTTGATCTTTTGCATGCGAATGAATATCGCTTTGTGTAAACAGGAAAGATAATGCACAGCGGCTTTGCATGGCTGTGTGATGGGACGTAAAATTATGTCATATTAAGCTTGTTCTGGAAGTGTATTTTGGAATGTAATCCAGCTAGTTTACCAACCTGCATGCATAAGCAAGTGCATTACAACCTGACAGGGGACAAACATGTGCTTCAGGCCCAGGCTCTTTATGTAAGCCTCATTCCAAAAGAGATTTTATAACAACAAAGATTTTGGAATATAAAATGTGTTATTACCCTTGCATACGAAATGCATAACTTGTCATGAGCTAAAATATTCCATCTTGTGTTCGGCACTGGAGGGCTGAACATCCCCAGTCAATTACTGTATGTGGCTTTATCATATATCTTGCATGTAAATGAGACTATAAATACCCTGACTCATCTCCTAGATGTATCTCCCTGTTAGGGTATTAAACAGTGTGCTGTGACACACTATAGGTCTCTAACTGTCTTGCAGATGTTCGTAATATCATAATCACATGACGTGCAAACTTTACTGTCATGCAAGGTCAGAACTTCTGTCCCCACGGCTGGACTGGGATAATAAACAGAAGTCCAGGCCAACCCCCACACATTCACAATAGCCTAAGTATGCTGTAACTTTTTTCAGTTTACGTTTATGATGGCCGTTGTAAGGTCTCATAAGTTGTTTTAGCAATTTTTGGATTGAAAATATAACCCTTTTTTACCACTCAAGAATTGATAAAGAAAATTGTCATAAATCCCTCCAAAATACCTCAGTTAGACATCAAGACCTTAAGGAACACCATGTTAAAATCAATGCTTTGATTTTTAATGAAACACCTTTGACATATGGAGATTTCAAGAATTGCTTTTTTTTTGCAATGGATGGCAAGCACTTTTTTTGCTCTTTGTTGTTCAATTTCCCAGAAACCCTTTTATTGTCAATAATGTCCTCCTATGAAATGGCTACAATGGGGACTAACAGTTAGCCATAGTCCAACTAGTGTATATTGACGATGTTGAATATCCTGAATTGTTGAGTTGCCGCCGGGGGTTGTAATTGTTTTCAATGGAAGTGAAGCACTTTGCTTACTGCTACTGCGTTTCTGAGTGCCTGGCGTTTTTTTGCAGTAGCGCCCTAAATGCCTCAAGTTAAAAATCTTCAACTCAGAGTCGAATAAAACACGCCATTTAGCTTCACAGCTAAATAATGATTGGTTGAGGACGGGGGATTCAGTGGTTGCCTACTGTAGCAAGAATAATAAAAATACAAAACTGGTCTGATCGGGGCAGTGAGCCTCACGCATTGCAACCTGCAAACACGCTCTGCCTGATCGCGACCTAAGTGGATGACACAATGTTAGCGTGTGCGCTGGGGTGTGAATTTGAGACAAATCGAGAGAGAAAGAAAAGGAAACTCTGTGTTGCAGTGTTTCTTTGGTAACTTTGCTAAAGATTGCTCTAAAACATATTTCTTCTTCCTTGCAAATTCAGTTTTGTTCTCATCCAACTAGTTCATGTCATGTTTGCACCATTGGGTTTAGCCAGGATGCAGGATGTGCTCTCACAGTGATGTATTGAACTATGGGAATTACTACTGTGTAAAACCCCAGTACACTAATGTCTGCACACACTGTACTGTTTGTGTGAAGTCCTCTTTTACATCAGGCCCAATAGTATAAGGTGACTTTGGAGAGCGCTGCTTCTTTGAAGACATCATTCATTAGCACTGAAAAGGGACAGCGCAGGTGCAACAGCGCAGGTGCAA
This sequence comes from Etheostoma spectabile, assembly GCF_008692095.1. Lineage (NCBI taxonomy): Eukaryota > Metazoa > Chordata > Actinopteri > Perciformes > Percidae > Etheostoma > Etheostoma spectabile. Next base: position 17,213,070 of record NC_045752.1, on the reverse strand, counting down.
CCGCCCAGCGCTCGGATCAAAACATCGCCAACAGCAGGGCAAAGGAACGTGCCCAGCATTTCCTCTGACGTTGAGTCTTTGAGGAGCCTCATTTGCAGCTCAGGTGTCATGTGCAAATCCCTCCAGAAAGATTATGGTATGCTCGGCAACCTGTCATGTTATCATGACAGGTCTGTTTGCAGGGAAAGATTAGATCTGATTTGAAAGGACAGTACAGCAGCTCTGCTCCAGATCCAGGTGGAAATAATTGGTAAGAAAGAGTATATGTGTAGGCTGTGCAGAGAGTTGTGAAAGACAAGACAAAGTCAATGGAAACTCTCAGGACTTATGGATTTCCTCACCCCTTAAATCTTGGCTTGTGCAAGGAAAACACTGACTAATAAGGGCCTTATGACTCATTCTTTGAACTTTCTATCTTGAGTTAAAGTTAAAGAGGCAGTGACTCCACAGATTTTACATGTCAAAGTCAATTTAGTAGTCATGGTTAGTACAACTCAGACTGGGGAGACAGATGTCTGATGTTTTCTGTGGTTCTGGAGGAGATTTGTCAAGTTTCATCACCCGGGTACTTGGGGGACTTAGAACAGAAAGTCTTTATTTCAAATGTGGGTGTTTGGAGAAATTTCAACCACTAAGTTGCATTATGGGAAGTGTAGGGTCTGTTTTTTTTGGAGCTTGACCCATCTTATGGGATACATGTCCTTATATCTCTACCTCTGCTGCCTTTTTGCCATATTTGGCCTGGCTAGCAGCGGGGATTGGCAGCATAGGTCAGCCAGTGCACCACTTTTGTCAAGACTGAAATATATCTCAACATTTTCAAGATGGATTGCTGTGAAACTTAGTGCAGACATCTGTTGTACCTTAGAATGCATCCTACTGACTTTGGTGAACCCCTTATTAAACCTCCAGCTTCATGATGAGGTTGTAATTTGTGATTTTGAGTGACATGTCTTAACAACTGTAGGATGGATTGCCATCAAATTTCTTCTTATCAGGATGAAGTGTATAACTTTGATCTATTAACTTTTTATCTAGCACAATCAAGATGGTTAACATTGTAAAAATGATCAATGCTAAACATGTTAGCATTGTCATTGTGAGCATGTTAGCATGGTGACAGTACATCCTCACAGAGTCGCTAGCATAACTGTGGGTAACTCATAGTCTTAGTCTCTTTTCTTATTTGTATCTGTCTTTCACCCCAACTTTAGAAGGGCAGTGCTAAATCATTGGGCTACTGCGCCTACTGTAGACATTTGTGTTTGCACACACATCTGTATTTGGTTTACATGTATTTTATTGGCATGTATAAATGTAATTCATAGTGTCTTAGCGACTCCTGATGTTCTCATACTACTCTATTCCTGTAAACCCTGACAGAAGGGACGTTGGCTGTGTGATCTTGTTCATAATTAACAGACTGTAAACACTGAATGCACTGTGCTAAAACACTGAATTTAAACAATGTATTGGTCTGCTACAGTATATCCGCCTTGATTGACCCCTTAAAGAGTCTATAAATGTCAGGGTGCATTCTTGATTAATAACTCTGACGTAACTTGTTTCGAAGAAATTGTTCCGAGACCACACCGCTTAATTAATTTCCTTTTAGGCACTCAGTAGCTCACGTCTTATTTGAACTATTTGACATTCATGAGCATGCACACTGCTTGTTTTACATTAAGAAACTGACAGCCACAGCAGGGGTATGGCAGTAGTTTTGGTGTGAAATTAAAACAGATGAATTTATGTATCATAACGTTTATGTGGACGATCCTTGATTTCCATATTCATCATCTTCAAGCTTTCTTCTCCGTGGTTTCTTATCTCTGCATGTAACACCAGGCTTTAAATCTGCATTGAAAACAACCTGAGCAGAAATGCAAGATGCCGAAGAGTGAAAAAGAAAGCGTGTCCACATGCAGTTAGAGAAACGCTTCAACACCGTTTCACTCTGTTACATCAACCATAATCTAGAATGACACCTGTTTGATGACCTATGCCACACGCAACAGCAGTGTTTCAATTATACAGCGTGAAATTGTAACCGTCTGAATTCTGGTTGAACTTTTACAACTTCATGCCTGTTTGCACTCAAACAATGTTAAGCCCACCATATGCAAGGAGGTTTGGGCACTCGGGCTGCTGTAGGTGGAGCCGCTGCTTGCAGGCTCTGGAATCTTGTTAAGCATATTGTGTTGTCAAAGCAGAGGTGTACTTGGCAACGGCTAACCGCTCCAACCATGGAAGTCAGGAAATCTCTGTGGCTTAGTAACACCCCACATTGCAGAAAGAGCTTGTCAATGGGATTTTGGGAGGATATTCTGCAGCTTGTCACAGAAGCAAAAATCCCATGACATAACAACTGAAATGGTTTGTTAGAGTGAACAGTTTCTTCTAGTTTATATCCACAATGTTCCACTTCCGGGATTGCCCCGTTGCCGCCGGAAATTCCACCAGATTTCACTCTTTTCGGCTGTTACCTTCTGCCTTATTGTGTTGGAATTTTAAACTCTGTTGGATTTATGAAGACTTTGGTTAACTGCTACACCGTGGCTCTGCCCGGTGCTTAGCCCTGCCCATGATGATTGTGGTTAGTTTAGAGGAATGCCAATAAACCAGAGCAGGTTATTCTCCCATCCCTTAATTTTGTGTGGACTAGCCAGACCCTCCTCCGCAGCTCTGTGAAGGAAGGTCTGGCAAAGCGAGACTGAGTTTCTTCTAATTTTTAGATTTCAACCCCAACCATATTCTGATTTGGTAAAAATTTGATGAGCCTGACATAGGAAGGGGAGCCAAATTAAAATGGTTGCTGAACCCCATGTTGTCTGATCTAATCAGCCGACAAAAAAACTAACTGGGTTGTCCTATTTCAGTTTGTGAGTTTGTAGACATGATGTGTCCTCTTTAAATAAGCTCTGGAAGTATGGGCTGGTTTTTAATGGAGAAAGTGCAAACAGACTTTTTGAGGGATCAAGCAATCTGCTTTTTCGTTATGCTAGACCACTGTGACACAGTGCTTATTATCCAGTACCACACTGGCACATTTAATTTGCTGTCTCTTTGTCCATTGCCATAGGACTGCAGAATCTTCTCTGTCAGGCAGTTGGACTGTCTGAATTTGGCAATGACAGACGCCTGGCAGATGCAGAGCTTAAAAAGAAGAAAGATCTATTATTCTGTAAAGACCATTAATTGCATTTAGACTTCAAAATTGCTTTTTTTGAATGCACCTTGGCTGGCAAAGCCTGGAGCCAGAACACACCGTTTTCACCAAAACAAAAACATTATGAAACCTTGTTGTGTCTACCATTCTCTCTCTGTGTGCTTTTCATCTTCTCCAATTAGGATGGGAAGCAGCTGTGGGTTTTGGGAGGACATGTGTTCTGACATGGTCACGGAATTTTAACGAGATGTACTAAGGCTGTATTATTAGACACCAGCTATGTCATCCTGTCATAAAACTATTTAACATGAAACCTTGTCTGAAAACATCATTGATTTAAATCCGTGTCTGTCTGAACCTGATGTCCTTTTCTTTATATTCTCCCCACACTAGGAAGTAAGTGCTCCCTCCTGCACTCTAAGGTGCGATTTGAATGTTTGATGTTTTGATTAAACTTTGGTCATGGCCAGCCATGTGCTCCTGGTAACAGATACATGACTGGCCAAATCAAAAAAAGGTCAATATTTTACTCAATATGGCATGTCTTTTTCTATTTAAGGCCTTGAAATTGCAAAGACTCACAGTTTGTTTGGCAGAAAATCATCAACATCCAAAATCGTTATTGAAATGCTACTGAATTTCCCCCTGGGGAATTATGAGAGTCAATCTTCTTTCCTATGATGTCAAGAGTTCATACAACTCTGTTATTATGATATGAACAACCATGGCCCATAAGTTCCTTTCACTAACATGTCCTACTGTGCATCTATCTTCTTTAGGTGGTTTAGGAGATTTCAAAAGAGACAAATGTGACAACTATCAAGAAGCGGTGTTGTAGGAATCGGACCCCACCTTCTAGACATGAATCACTATGTGTTTGGATTCCTGACCTGACCTAACATCTGATCCTGTTACTGTGAGTACCAGAACATAAAGTGATCAAATTCCCTTACTTGTAAATGAAACATGTTGTATTTGACACCGCATCTACCATTTATAAGAACATTACTGGAGGAGTATAAAGTGTTTTGGCCCAATGGCACTCATCCGTCTGTGTGTTTACATGCAATATCAGGGTTACAGTCAGCGTTCAGCTCAACCCGATTTCTTAAATGTCATGTTTCTGAGAA
>NC_045752.1:17184509-17208761 GCF_008692095.1 Etheostoma spectabile | reverse complement strand
TGTAAATGGAATAGTGGCTTTGAAAAACCAAACTTCCCTAGATAGATTTCTCTTAGACAAAGACAGTTTACAGTACATGTAACTGGGTGTGCTTGACAAAGATTTTGGACAGGAAAGTGAACACTATGACAGGGACGTCATACGGAGCAGTGAAGGGAAAATCTCAACCAAACTTTTTATCTCTTTAAAACAAAACATGTCAAGTCTTCTTTTCACAGAAATGTGACAATCTTCATCAAATCTTCTTAAACCCATTCTGTCACGTATCTCCAGTCAGCATTTGTGCCGCCTGCACCACAATGATTGGATGATACAAACACTCAGAAAAACCCAGAGCGTTCTGATTTACTTAAGTTGGATTAGAGTCTTAAGCTATCTCCCCAAACTCTTCTCTTCTTTGTCATTATATCATTCTCCTTTTCTCTGAGAAAATTGGCATCATTTACTGCTGTCACTGCAGAGCTCATTGTCCCCCATTATCCCTGGGACAAAGCTGCCGTGACATTGAGTTAATCCGTGCTTGTTTCAATTTTACCTTCAGGGAATAAAACAGATAAGAAGTTTAGGTAAGTGACGGCAAGGAGGCAACACAGACTACAATGATTGGACGGTAAAGAGAATTAAAGAATGCAATCTGCCGGGCAAAATGGGTTGATTTCCCTCAAAATTTCAGAGACATGTTTTGTTTGCTTGTGAGTTTTTCTGTCTGGGATTGATAGAAAGCTTTTTTAAAGACTGAAAATCCTTGCTAGAATGTCAGGCCCTATAAAAAGAGAACCACGGGCGCCCATGTAGTTCAATTGGTAGAGCGGGCGGCCATATATAGAGGTTTAGTCCTCGACGCAGTGGGCGACCCTTTGCTTCATGTCATTCCCCGTCTTTCTCCCCTTTCATGTCTTCAGCTGTCCTATCAAAAATAAAGGCCAGAAAGGCCCAAAACATAATCTTAAAAAAAGACAAGCACAGATAGACTTTAAAGATCCTTTCATGAAATCTAGGGCAAGGAAACTAGAGCGGGCTCAACAACATTTTTACAATCATCATCACCATGTGACATAAGGTAACGGTAAACTGCTGTAAGATGTCAGTCAGAAGATCTGTCTACAAACTATATGTGCTGGCCTGCTCTTCCACTGACAAGTGAAATACCATGTGCAAAGTTGTACTGTCTTACTGTTTGTGATGAAGTATGATTATGAATACATATATAGGGTCATATGCAAGCAACGTATTGTGAATCTTGACTTGGCTTACTTAATAACATCAACTGAACATATCTAAGAGACTGGAATTAGCCGGTAGAGACAGAAAGTTGATCCAAATATGTCTGCTAAGTATGTTCAGTCCCTCTCCTACCCTTTCCAAAAAAAGATGAAGGAGCCTACACTATGCAGTTTTATCCAGGGTTTTCTGAGATTGACCCATATTTGGAGGTAAAAGTTGAGACATTTTATCTCTTGGCTGCATGAATTTTGACCACTCCTTTTTAACTTGTAGATTACAAGGCCCTTTAACTTTGTCACAGAATAAAGGAAATAACACCAAACTAGCAGTCAGTTAGACCCTGCGGTGAGATGTTGCTGTTTGTAACGCTAGATTTGGTTTCATTAAAACTACTCTTGGCTGAGTTTTCCTAGGATCTTACCAAAAAGGCTCAGGATGCTGCAAATGTTGATATAATATTAATTTGGCTGGTGGATTTAAAACAAAAAATAATTTATTGAATAAATCAAATTTGAACATGTTTGTCAGTGGCTTGTTGATCTTTACATTGTTAGTTAATTTCCTATCCTGGGCTGGGACACATTCATACAGTTTGATAAAGGACTTATTGGACTTTAACTTATCACTGCACTTACAGTAACAAGAGTAACTGTCCTCAATTTAGGTCATCCTGTACGTCTCATCTCCGGTTTTTCCTGCATCCACCGTGTGTGTGTGTTTGTGTGTGTGCGCGCGTCAGTCGCGGGGGGGAGTGAGCCGCCCCGCCCGCTGCAGAGAGCCGACAGGATTGAAACAGCAGCCGCATTCAGCGACATCAGCGTGAAAAATCATTACAGCGTACATTGATGTTAAATGTATACAGGTTGGCAGGACGGTCTAAAATGTTTTGCATGGTCTTTCGCTGTACGTTTTGTTGGTAAATGTGAGATGTTCGAGTCACACACATTTCGGTAAACAAGGAAACAAATATGGCAACGTACGTGTTAACTCATTAGTTTGTGAGAAACTCCGGTCATTGGTCAAATTTGCGAAAAAAGATGCAGTGCAGTTACCTCACAAGCTCACTGGGCTAGTTCACCAACTAGCCCTGTGAGTAGTCTCTACGTCAATAAGCTTCTAGCCCTGTCTATTTTTTGACGACGCTTGGGTGACTTGCCACATTCTGTTGCAACCCGGACCACACGCCGGCAGACAAACAAAACGAGAAAATCGTGTCCCTGTACACTAATCAATAGATTAAATAACGTCACCATTTAGGAAAACGCCATGAGACTGGGCTGTCAGTTGTGAGCGGGCCTTCATAAGATACAGTACATTAGCAGACATGCAGTTCTTGGTGCTAGGATGCCAGCCTTGAATATGATTCAGAAATGTTTATTGCTGAAAGATCAATCTTGCCACTAGATGTAGGAGAATTCACCAGATGAGAACATTGCAAAGATGGCGTTCAAAGCAGCAAACCAGACTTAATAAACAAGACAAATATGTAACCAGTTATTGGTCCTTAATATGGAATTCTGTCTCCCAAAGGTATCTGTACCCATCTGTCCCATCTGCTATGATGTAAATAGTGAAGTAGTAAAGTGCCTCTTCAGAGCATATTATTGGCAAATTAAGCATTTAACTAGGAATAGATTCATAAAGCACTCAAAGGTCACATAATGTTTGTGTTGAAAAATTAATGATGAACATTTGCAGTGCTAAGATGATATCACATTTGTTGATCCTGGGAATTGCCTTACTCCTCTCTCCCATCTCAGCGGGATATCGAAAAGATGATAGCAAGTTTATGTCACAGTGCGATCTATTGATTGCACTTGTCAGCTGTTACAATCTGGCCTCATCTATCGGTCTGCATACCCTCTGTCTCATTTAAGAGGTTTCTGGGAGCCGAGGTGAACCCGTCCTCTACCTGACAATCTACTGCTCCCTCATCCATCCCGCCCTCGCTGCTACAAGCCTCACCGCCCCTTTTACAGCTGTGCACGAAAACCCCTATCATGGTTCACTAATCCTCCTCATTAAGTCAGGCCTCATGGCTCTCATTACTGTAAATCTATTCCCACATGCCTTGTATCAGACTCATGGCTTTCATCTTTGGCAGCATGTGTACATGCCATGAATTTGCCATGTGCAATATAGTATGTGTGTCAGGGTTTTGATGTCTTTGTCAGCTCTGGGACCATATAACACAAGGAAAGGCGGCTGTTCTCACTCCATGTTGGTAGTAGAAGGAAAATTGCACTTATGCTGCTTTTTATAGACTTTCGCAAGGACCTCTGTTTATTTATTTATTTTTTGACCATAACGCTGGGCCTTTACCATTTAGTGTATTCAACAACACTCGGGCTGAAGTGCTTTCCTTTTGGCTTCTGGTTATTCATTTTTTCAAGCTTTTCAGGATCAATATGAGTTGCAAGGGATAGTTATAATATTATCTTTGCAGGTGGTGTTTGATACTGCAGGTTAAGCCTCAGGGCAGCATCTATCTCTGCATTTACTGTAGTTAGTCTTTGTTTTTTGTTTTTCTTATTGCAGTATTCTTATGCCCCAAGGTTTTGAGCGGAAAATCAAATATACTTTTTATAGCCTGCAAAATTACATTTTTCTTGACAGAATAATTCTGTCCACTCTTCAGCTTGTGTAAAGATGTTGGCAGCGTGAAAAATGCTCAGAGGATCTATATTAACCTCGCTTTGAAGTTACCTGTACAGCCTCTGAGTTCCCTGGATTTCCGTATTAAAAGCCTTTCTGATTCATCTTGGAAACAACTGAGACCAATTGGAAGCCATGTCATCAGAGGCAGCATTTCCTGTCATAGAATTCCTTCTGACAAACGGTGCTAAAGCTCCAGTGACGGGCAGCGGGAAGGTTTGAAGCATACAAATCATCCACTGTGAGACTGAATCACAAAGTTGAGGAGCAATGGCTCTCTATCTGAAATATGATGTGAATGATGGGGTGTTCTATTTATATAGTAAGAATTCTTGAGATGGAGAGGAGAATGAACTACTCTACCAGAGCAGAGTAAAATGTCTGACGAGGTAATAAACTAAAGAATCAGGGCTGGCCTGGTTAATAACCGCAAAATATTACTCAACATGGTTTTTTTCTTCATACGCTGCGTAAAATGGAGCATATCTTTGTTGTGTGGAAACCTTTTAACTCCAAATTTAGGTTAAGTTTTTACCTTAAATTTTAATAAAAAAGACATCATGTTAAAAAAAAAGGGCTGATCTACCTGTTGAAAAGTTGTTAAACACACATTTCTCAAATGTCAAAGGGTAGATAACTTCTCCCCTCTTTAAATCTTTGAAGCTCTTATGTTTGTAATGATATGTATGGAAAAAGCTTTATCATAACTACATTGCAATAAAATGTATTCATCCCAGAAACACTATAACTTATTAGTCACAGAAACACTCACATCCTGTTTGGTCCGATTCCAATTTAAAATGTTTAAAGTGTTATCAGACCCATTAGATTGTACCGAAAAGGCCTTTAAATCAGACACATAGCAATGCAAATCCTTCCAATTCAAAAAACAATAAAACAAAAAATATTGAGTCTAATCAACTGTTAGATCCGCTGAGAGCCAGGCATATCCCATCATGCCCTGGGTCTTACAGTCAGTGGAGAGCAACTGCGGCGCCTGGCTCTGAAACCTGCGGGCTCCTTGATCTCTCAAGGTCATCATTGCCCAACAAGTCGGGATCAACTCAGACACAAATGTAACTGCCATGCATTGGGCGCCGATTGCCGGTGATCGATTCTGCACATGGGTGGCCCATCTCGAAGGTGCCTATTGTTACAGACCTTTATTAGGCCACACACACACAGACACACACACACACACACAAACACACACCTTGTTTAGGCCACCTACACAGGCAATTACAATAATGGCAATAGATCACAGCTGTGTTCTCTCTGAAACACAACATTCAGAAATAGAGACATTTAAACAATCATGCTTGTTATTTTTTTAATATTCTTCATTTTTCCCAGCATGTATCCTCTACAAAAGACAATTAGTAATAATGGGGTGGGGAATATTCTAATACAGCTCCATGTGACATAGGAAGGGGAGCCAAATCTAAATTACTTGTTGAACCCTATGTTTTCTGTCCTAATAAAATATAAAGTTAAAGTGCTTGGCAGCTGGACGTTTTGCATCTTCCTCTTGAGCTCTTGTGCTTATTGTGCGTCATTGAGGAGGGCACTTGCGAATGCAACATCTTGAATGCACGTACAGTCGATTGTTTTTTATAACCTGAGGCTCTGGGTATTTGTTGGCATACCTTTCACCTGGAAGGAATAAATCCCAGAGCCACTTGAAGGAAGGCAGGAGAACAGAGTACTAACACTCAGTGATGACAAGTTGCAGGTGTTGATGTACACATTGATGTAAGGAGCAAGGTTGTTGCTGTCCTGCAAAATGGATGAATCAGTGTGTTGCATTTGGCTACTTTTGCCTCTGGGTATTTTTCTTAAATTATCAGCCCTAATTTGTGTTTATGGTCTCCCACCTTGTTGATTTTCAATTTTACACTACATTTGATTTTTACCTACCCCCAGGTAACATCACCTGGGGGTAGAATGCTGGAGTAGGCTTGCACATTACTCATGACAACCACAAGCCACAACCACTGTGGGACATGATTTAAACATGCTGGCCCACACATTCACCAACCTCCTAGTTAAAAAAGACTCCAGATGGCAAGTCCGCCTGTGTCATCCAAAGTGGAGGAAACATACTTGTACTCCTTCATGCTTAGACGTCAGGGATGACATAGTTTGACAAACTTCTAAACAGGCCAAATAACTTCTTAGCCCACTTCTAAATCTATAATAAAGAAAGGATGGAGGTTACAGACTCAACGTTAAACAAGTGATTCTCTACTTTGTTGATTGTTTTTATTTTTGTTCAGAAAAACATTTTAATCAAGTTGTTGTTCCACAACAAACATTATGGTAACTCAATGAGTTGGTTTTGGCGATCAAACTTTAACATTGGGAATGTTTTCCACACTCAAGCTGGTTGACTAATATGTGAAATAGTTTTTATTCAACCCAGTAACCTAGAAGCAACTTCCATATTGGATGATTCTGCACCTCACAATTTATGTCTATTCATTATATTATGGCATATAAAGTTTGAATATATTGTATAAAAGTGAAAGTCTGAATATATTCACCAATATAATTAGTTGCCTAAGCCTCACCATATTTTTTTCAAAAGTTAATTTGCCACAACCTTTTTTTACCTGGCCACAACAACTAGATATGCTATGTGCACAATGACAAAAGCGTGGATTTAAAAAAAACTTTTATGATTATTGAAAATTGTGATTTGGCTGTTTTTATTATAAATGTGTATCTTTCTGTTAAAAGGGCACTTTACTCATTTTACACATGAAGAGCAGTTCATTTTTATTTTGAAATACCATTTAGCCTGTAAATCCCTTTCATAACATCTTCTATGGCTCTGAAAGGAGCTTTTCCTACAGTAAAACAAATAAAATAACCCTGGTGATGTCATCAGGGAAACTGATTTGTTCAGGTCCTATCCATTGACCAATCGGCTAGCCTAACCTTAACCACTCAAGGTCAATGCCTTAAACCAGGTCAATACCCCAACCAATCAAGATGCTTTGTAGGGCGGGACTTGCTTAGAAGTAATGTGGGATCCATAGTAACGTGTCACCTTGCCCTGAACTGCACTGGCTTGATAATAGTGGCCACAGATACTAAGAGGAAACCACTTGGACTGCATAATGACAATGTGTGTGAATTAGATAAACCCTTTTCTCTTGGGCACTAGAACCACCCTTGCGGAAAATGTGATTACACTTCTCCACAGGAGGTGCAATGTGGGACATTGACGGAGGGGTTGGGGGGGACTTGGCTTGTCATTGAAGTCCCAGTTTGTCTGCTGCCTTGTACACACTAACAACTTTGACACGCTTGTAATGTCCAACGAGGACTTTGGAAGTGCCGTTTGTGTCCGTTCTCTCTGCTTATGAAGCTGAGCGTGAGCCAGTTGGTGACTCAATGATGCGTAATATGGATGACACCATGTGTTGTAGCCTCTTTGCTGTTAACTGACTAGTAAGTTGAAGCAAATTGAAATTCATATATAAATAATAAAACACCAACATACTGCGGTTACAAAGCAGAGGGTTTTTAATTTGAGCCAGAATGTAAGATGCCTGCCAGCTGCCAGCGGCTGTTGTTCACAGCCTTCTGATGGATACATATTTTACTAAAGAATAAAAAATAAAAAAATGACTTACTTACAATGCACTAGAAGAGTTGCCTTAATTCATACAGGATCAGGAGCTCCAAGTATTGTTTCCATTTATTTGAATGGGGGGTAGTGGGTTTTGACCGCACCGGTGGGGGCCTACTTCCCACTCATCTCCAAGCCCATTCATTTCTACCGAAGACGTGAATCTTTAAAAAAAAGCTCTCAAATTTATAGTTACATTGTTAAAAATGACTCAGTGTATATCCTAAAACAGAGCAGTTCGGGCTAAGGTATTGCAGGTTGGCTGCAGCCTGGGCTATAAAAAACAATCTTCCATGTAGCAATTCCACAAAATATATAGTTTATGTTCTGGAAACAATATTAAAATGTATCAAAACAACCACAAGCGTGTGTTTGCCCTGTGTTAGGATGGGAAGCGAGCGCCGCCAGCTCTTCTATACATAGTCTACCAGAGGCTCTCAACACTGCAGAGCTCACTCTTCTCTTTCAATTATGTGACGAGGTCAGAACCTTTTTTTTTGCCAACATCAAATTTTTACTTGTAGACCGCCTGTGTGATTTTCAATGGCTTTGTAAATTAGCCTACTTGCCAGACGTTTACACCCACTTGAATTGACTCAACCCACGGGAAGAAGCCGTCCCAATCTTCCACATTCACAAAATAGAGGTGACTGTGAAGAAAATTGGTCTGTGGGAGAAAAGAACTAGTCACTTCCCGACAATGCAGCAGCTGTATGACAGGGCAAACACATGCTTTAAAGTAACCGATGCGGCACTACTTCCCTGGCCTCAGCGAACCGCACAGCTGGATACAAAATACCTTTACCTGCCATCTCGAGGATTTAGTTGCGAGCCTCACCTCCTAGGAGCAGGACGAACATGTCGATCTATCATGCAATAGCGCTTTGAAACAGATTTTTATAGGATGCTTTTGACTCAGTTTTGGTTGCATATGGCAACAGAAGAGAGCTCCCGAGCAAGGCAATTATGTTTCTGATACCGTTGGACACAACATATCTCTGTGAAGCGGGATTTTGCGGTACTTCTGGATGAGACCAAGTACAGGAACACGTAGGGTGATGAATCCGATCTCCGCCTGAAGCTGACGTCTATTCAGTCAGACATCAAAGCATCAACTGCATCAATGCAGAGGCATCACCCGTCTCACCCATCTCATTAGGCCCTGTTGCATCCCACTATCGGCTAGTTTCCACAAGTTCACAATGGACTAAATTCACATTGTAATGATATTTAAAGCTTGTGGTTTAACACAAAGGTGCGGAAATAATGCAATATATTTGTAAAACAGTAGATGTGGATGTCATATATTTTTTAACAGTATGTAATGCTATATGGGTTTAAATTTAAGTGTCCATAGTTCCACTGGAACATTTAATTTAAGTTTGAACATTTAAATAAATAAATATTACCTTGTGCATTGAGCCAAAGTAATATTTAGTTTTTTACTGGCAATCTACTTGCCAGTGTTTATTATATATTGTATGTATTTGTAAATTGAGATGCGAGATGGAAGGTCGAGGTTTATGGCTAATGTCGAGAAGCTCTGATCTGGTGCATTTGCAACACATTCTCACTCCCGTCTTGTAAAATGCGGACCCCTGGTCAGGTGCCTTTGTGGTTGTTATTGACGCTAAAAGTCTCCTTTAGCGTCTTATGAAACGCTTTAACTAAACGTGCTTGGTCGGGACTATTGGCGTCCCTTTTGACGCTGTTAGGTTAAGAAAAAAGGTCATGGGTGGGCTTACGGTACAGTGACTCGTAAGAATAACGGGCCAGTTAAGGACACACACAGACCACAAACCCGCTCTCACGGGTGAAAGTCCTGCGTTTGACCTATCCACCACCACGACCAACCTCCCTGCCAGGACTTTCACCCTTACATGCTACTCACTAAATCCCGTCTAGACACACACGAAGAAGGGGACTTTTTTCCTCGCATCAGACGTTGATAGCCAATGTCCAAATGTTGGGTTGGCATTTGTTAGGAACTATTTTCAGAAGCAGTTAAACACACATTTGGTGCTCAAGTCTTTACAGCAGAATGGTCTATGTTGGATCTATTGGAAATAAACTATAGTTCCCATGATCATTGTGATGAAGAAACCTTTCAAAGAAATGTTACAAATCTCTGTCTGTCTCTCTCTCTCTCTCTTTTTTTTTTCTCTCTCTCTCTTTTTCTCTCTCTCTGTATTTCACTCTCTCACCCCCTTTCTTTCTTTGCTCTGACTTTCCAATGTCCTTGTTCCAAGAAAACAAGCCCCACGCGCGTGCGCGTACACACACACACACACACACACACACACACACACACACACACACAGAAGTATTACAATGAGATAGCAAACATTCTTTTCATATTTAGTCCGCTATTTAGTTGTTGTTTTTTGGTTTATTCTAGTTCACACCTTTATCATATGGTATTGCGCCAAATGTGTTTTCATGTTCAACACTTGTATTGCACTATAAGCAAACACAAATTAATGAAATGTTACACATCCTGTTTAAAAAAAAAAAAGATTTCTAATCAATAAGGCTATGCATGTTCAACGCAAGCAGAGCATTTGATTAAAATCTTCCATGTGGATTCCACATGGAATCCAGCACTTATTGTTTTGAGAAGGCAATCTGTTCTGCCAGGTCCTGACTCATCTATGTCTGACTCTTTAGGAATACAATTCAAAATCAGTCACTCACTGCAACATATCACTGCCAACAGTTTGTTTGCTAAACAAGCTTTCAAGCGCCTTCATTTGATAGAGGCCACATTGCTGGAAATTAATTAATTATCTTATGCATTATAGATATGATTTATCATTTTCATCAAGGGTTTGACAATGGCCCCAGGTTTTGAATACATCTGAACACGCAATTTTAGTCATTCTTAATCTGGTTATAAGCTGATCACCTCAACTGTACAACATGGAACACAAAGGCAGACAGGCGCTAATGCTAGGTTGCTCTGAGTACATGTAGAAAAACCAGAAGCCTGGTTAGCAACAGCAATGGTCTGACAAGACCAAATCAATCAAAGAACAATCATTCATCACACTGATTTGCTGAGTATTTCAGTCAGGAGAGACATGTTTGCAAATATGCAAATTAAATTAAATGTACAAAGTCTTTGGCGATAAGACTCCCTCGCTATACAAATATTTTGTATATCTATATATATATATAGGAGTAGAGAACCATCAGACCCCCAGATGGAATCTAGACACCAGTGGTGGCCGGTCAGCTGGAGTAGATGACTGGAGATGGGGGGGAGGTGGAGGGTTGCATTCTTTGCCTGAAACGACAGCTGATAGCAAAGGGAGAAACAGATTTTTAAAAGCAGGGTTGTGACTCTGTGATTGGCCCTTGCAATTTGTGTAGGATTCTGATTGGTTAAGCAGGAAGGTGAGCGCCTCCACCAGCTGATTCTATTTAGCATTGATTAAATTAGGACTTCCTGAAATAATTTAAGCTGAGTTATATTTCAATCAGGAGTGACTAGTTGCAGATATGTACATTTATACGCAGCAACAGTATATTTGTTAGATACCAGCTGAACTGATTAGCAGTGCTCCGATTAAAAGTTAGGTCTTCCTGAAAGAATTTACGTTGAGCTGCATATGTTCATCTCACACTGTACAGCCTGGTTCTAAGCCGCTAAGGAAACACTAGTGTCTTGAACTTAAACCACATTGTCAAGTTGCTGCTTTGTAAGAGCAGAAATTATGAATAAGCATGTCACAACAGCATATCACAACAAAACAGGGCAACCTGATTTCAAATGCATTTGGAATTTTTATTAATGGGCTTGTGTTATAATGAAACTGCATTCTCTCTGCATCTTTTATAGTCTCAATTCCCTCCGTCATTTTGTGTGCCTAATGTGCCCCACGGTAGGTAATTGCTTGATGCAGTGTCTTAAAAAGGAATTTGAATTAAGACAGCTGATGACAGTGGGTCAATAACCTTTTATTTGGATTATCTGGCTGCAAAGCCTTAAAAGCTAATAACGAATTCATGAACGGGTCTCAGGTGATCAGCATCAACCCACCATCCACTTTTTCGGATCATTCTGTCTTAGATGTCTCCAGTTGGTAGAAGGTTTGAATGGAGTTACAGTCTCTGAGGTGAGCGTGCAATCCATCCTGTGTTGGCGTTGTTAAAACTGTGATTGACAGGCTAAACCCAGCCAGGGTCTGCTAAAAACAGAGGCTTAAAGTGTTCGTTTGTAGGGTCCCCTGCTCGACAGAAAACTGATGAGCTAGATCTGCCCCAGAATTCAAAGAACCGTTAGGGGTTTGCTTGCGAGTGTTCCACTCATCAGACTGGCATCCTCTGTCTAAAAGAGAGTCAGTCAACGGCAGCGTCAAATAGAATGGCTGGATTACGCCGTTCTCTCGTAGGGGGGCAAACGCATGACAAAAGCAGCGGATAAACACCTCAAAGGGTGATGAGCACTGAGTGGAATATAAAGATGTTTGCAATCAATGGATAAAGAAAAGAGGAGAAAGCTGTCATTCATTCACTGAACATTGTAGACAACAACAACTTTGATGGCCTTTCACCTTGGTTCATATAACAAACAAAAACAAACAATTCTACATACATGACCTTTTTTCAGTTGATTGATCACACACGAAGCCGAGCACAAACCTATTCAGACATGGACAGACACTCACACCGGCACTCTTACTCCCACACATATTTGCTAAGCAAACAAACAATACAGCTCTCCGAGTGTGTGTTTAGAAAAGCAAATAGCTTGTAGGGACGACTGGCCACAAAAATAAGAGAAAAGAGACGAATGGGGTGCGTTCAGTCATTGCCGAGATTATAATGTCCCTTGGGAGCCAAGGCCCTTTACAAACACCCCGCTGTGCTACATTTCAATAACTTTCCATAGACCAATCTAATCTCCCCTCCCTCCTACACTGCTTTAAGGAGATTTTTATAGGCTTTTGTTTGAGAAGTAGATAATTCCTTATAAATCATAATAGCGATGCCTGAATTGTATAAGGTTTGACAGCTTAGTGACATGACTGGCTCACAATGAATACAAATGTAGTGACAACCAAGCATTGTTCAGGATGTGCGTGAGATGGTCTTGTTTCAGACCAAATTTCAATTAATTCAGGCTAATGTTTAATTTATAAGGATACATACGACATATGTATACTTATATGAAGACCACTTTAGGCATACAGTACAATTTTCTCATTGTCTATTACAATATTCAACAGCAAGTGACCTCTCATAACTTTCTGTTTGAATTTTTTTACGCCTTACCTCCAACATAGTGATGGGAACTAACCAGTCAAATAATGGTGTCCAAAATGTCCTTTTGTATTAACAATTTTCTCTTTTACTTTCTTTCCATAGGCTGCTTCTTTGTCGTGCTCACTGAGTGAATGTGTGGCATTGAGGGAATTCTGAGAGACCATATGGCACAATACCACACAATATAGGTAATGTTTGCCTTTTTTTGTTCAGTTTTTGAGTTCTAAACGCAGTAGAAATAGTTTGAAGGCTGAAGTTACCCGTGAAAAGTATTTGCATTTTCTTAACAAAGCACATGCAAATGCAAACTCAGGCCTAGAAAGAACATATTCGCTGTTATAGAGGATGTCGAACATGATAAAAAAGTAACGGAGACCTCAGGGGGAGGTGATAAACTTGAGCCTTTAACACCAGATTTGTGGAATTGTTTGGTGAATTCGTTTTTGACTCAACTTTATCTTTCACCCAGGAGTGATACTTAGTGTCTGGGAAACGAAATGTTGTGTAGTGTTTGCAGCAATAAGTAGTTCTGCAAACCTAAAAAATGCATCATGAAAAGAAAACAACTGCCACAAGACATAAATGAATCACTCAGGTCCATGCCTGTCTCTTCAGCGTATATCATTACCACTGTGTAGAACACAAATCAAACAAACTAAAACTGCCTCCCACACACATTACAAGCTTGCATATTAATCTTTGCGCGGTAAATGCATTTCATCATTGTACTCTCATCCACCTGCATCTGTAACCGGTCTATTCACTAGTGAAAAAGTCAGTTAACATGCCACTGCATTCCTGCACAATTGACCCTACATCATGATAGGGAATTTTAACATCCTATGTTCAAAATGACATGAATTCATTGTGACTTTTATTGTTGTGTGTAGGAGTAGGGATCACACATGACTTCACGGATAAAAATCATGTTAAATATACACTGACTTTATATTCACAGTTAGCTAAAGCAATACTTACCTGCAAAGGTAATTATACAAGTCATTAGTAGTACTCCCCTTGAAACAAAAGGCTGTATAATGTCCCTTGGGGTTTTTGAAGGATCATCACCAGGTTGTGCATCTACAAATTCAGAACAAAACGCATATAAACAGTTGGTAGTGTAATTTGAATCGAATTTATCAGGCAGGTAGAGTCAATGGAAATCATGGCATTGATGCACTATGGGGCTTCATTTTGGTTTAAAAATGAATATCTTTTGCTAGGTTTTCCCCTCACATTCACACTGCTGTGGCATTACAGAGCCCCTACACCTGAGAGATTGGGAAAGACTTCTGACCCCGTTGTGTTTCAATCTTAATGCCCACAAACGGAGACCTTTGGCATGACCAACACTGTCAGCGAAGTTTCACCGCCTGATTGGGTCCTATCGGTTATGTAGTCTTGTTTTCTGAGACTTAGCTACCAAATGGTTACCAACTAGTTACAATGGCAACTACTAGCAACAGCCGAGGAAGACATGCTGCCTCCTGTTTACCCCCTGCACGCACATACCCAGCATACAAGAATGTTGATGAGATATGCTGTTAGAAACCAAAACGTAGCAAGGTAAATGTAGCCTAAGACTGAATGCATGACATCAGCCAAGGATGTTGCATGTGTAGCAGCTTGTGAAGATGGTGTCGACGTGTTTGACATCTGATCACAGCAGTCAGTCACACTCCGCTGTGTAACTCCTTCCGAATGAGGCAACAGTTGCCATTGAAGTTGTCACTGCTGTAAATCAAGTGGCCGTTGGGAGCCTCAGTAAAAACTATCCTAGATTCCTGACGCACACTTTTGATCACTATGTGATCACCAATCTGTCTGATACAGGAGATTTAAAAAGTCATGTATTGCCACCCAGGAGCTTTGTGAATGTTGTAAAAAAAAAAAAAAAGTTGTACAAAAAAACAACCTATAAGGTGTTACGAGTGTATTTTACAAGATTTTGTCATTGGAAACAGACAATCTGTACTTTTTTTATGCACTACATCCACCGGATTGGCTTCAGTCTTTGTAAACCCTGTACCGAAACAAAACAATGCTCAGGCTGCAGGGGGATTTATTTTGATCCAAAGTACATCTAGCATATATCATCCAGTACTTGAAGAGAGTGAAGTGGTGTCTGGCTATTGATGACACTCAGCTACACAGAAAAAGGGAGGACATGACATATAATAAAGAATATAATAAAACTTGTGTTCAAAAGCAATTCCCTATGTTTTCTTGGCCCTGTGATATAATTCTTGGATGGATATAGTGCATCACTGCTTTGTGGTTACTGTCTGTGAATATAATATAAAGTGCATCAGTTTAAAGATGAATGTCTCTCCTGGATTATTCCTAAAAGCATGTTTTATGATGCGGAGAAGGTGTGTCCCATATTTCCATTAACATCTTACTTTGGTGAAAGGCTGAACTTCAGGCTGAGTAAATAAAACCCAGCTAGATGAAGATATATGTTTAGACCACAATGAAGGAAAGCTGACAGATCATTTCTGACCTACAGTAAGGAGATCCAGCAAGTGGCTTTCCTCTGAGGAATGTCTTTGGAAATCCATCATGAATTGTTTCAATTAACTCTCCCCCTTTTTTGCAGGATTCTGCAAGTCTGGTATCTTAATGAAAACATGTTGCACATAACACTGTAGATGTTAACTTTCATATTACTGGGCATGCCTAGTGTGACAGGGCCCTGTGTTATAGTCTGATGATATCTACAGTTTTTCTTCTACTTTATTGCAGTCTTTTAGGTATTTAGGTCTCACAATGCAAAATTGGCAGGGGGGGGGGGGTTGGAGATGATATGTAACGCTTGTCCTGTTGCCCTCAAGTTACAAAAAAGTAATCAGGTAATGCAGGTTCGAGAAGAATAGTTCAACATTTTTGAAAGAATGGGTTTTTGCTCACTTACTGCGAGTAAAAAGAGAAGATCTCATGTATGTGTTAGGAGCTTGAGTGAGGACATGGTTAGCCTAGGTTTGCATGGCGGCAGAGTAAACTCTGAGCCTGTCTCTGATCAAAGCTCAAAAATACATCTACCCACACCTGTAGAGCTGCCAAACACGTATCTTCTTAGTTTAACGCACTCCCAAACATAATGTAAAAACAAGAACTTGTGTTTTTAGGAGAGTTTTTAGGAGAATTTAAGGGCTGGGCCTTTTGTTGGTGACATCCTAGCTCTATGACTGTGGGAAATACATCCCAGAATGTTGTCACATTAAGGTCGCCAGCTTTAGTACCATTTGGACAAAACCTGTGCTAACCGACTATGTTTAATTAATTGGCACTTTTGTCAGAGATGCTGCACAGTAGTACTAGGTGGATGGATACTCTTGTTTGTGATAAAACAGTTTCAACAGGTAACTTGCCATAAAATCACAAACGATCCTTTATGCAAAAAGGTGATGAATGACGTCTTTTCAATTTTGGCCTGCAGTTACAGTTAAATTATATTTTGCTACTGATATAAGACACGGTAAGCATTTCTGAGTGGTCTTTTGGAGTGATCTCTAATTTGAATGGCATTGAGAACCAACAGAGATCAGCAGTCTAGAGTTTGAACATGAGAGTAATTACATCTAAAGAGATGCTTCCCCTTTGAATGTAGCCTTGGCTGGGAGGAGTTGATGTTGCCAGACAGTGTCCAATGTTCTTTGGATGTTTTGACCCTGAACTGTAAATCCCCTTGTTGGCGAGTCAGCAGTGGTGGCCAAATCCCTGCCCATGTCCTCCTCCTGGTTTCCAGCTTGGCTCCTCTCTCCTGTTCTATAACCAGCAGGAGGCTCTTTCTGCTGCCTCCCCCTTCCTGCGAGCTGCTGACTTCCTCTCACTTCCTGTCATTCCAATGGCTGTGAGCATTCTCCATGCTGACTGAGCAGGGAATCTTCTACAGCCAAACTCGACTGGGAATAGCCATGCCTGCCATCCTTTCCCCTTGCAGTCGTGCAAAAGGTCCTGGTACTTGGCACTCTTCCTTTTAAAGGCTTGATCGCACCCTTCATCCAACGGGACTGTAAGTTCTATCAGGATGATCTTCTTCGCCTCGTCAGACCGCAAAACCACATCCTGCCTCAGGGTTGTCTGGACAACTTGGGGAAACTGCCGCCTTCCTCTAAGGTCAACCTTCATATGATGATTGGGCCTTTTGTTGTTGGCTGTTTCTGATTGTTCTTGCTGTGGTTGATGGCTTTTCTCCCTCCCTCACGAGTTGGATCAATGATGTTGGTTTCCCACGGGTTTGGCGTTTCTTGTGTCTCTCTTGCTCCAGGGTGTTAGCAAATGTCATAAGGACCTTTTCATGGGGCCACCTCTATCTTCTTCCTTCTGTAACACACTCGGCGTGAACACACCCTAAGTGTTTGAGTTTTACAGCCCAGCTGTCACGTGCATGGCCAGGAAGAGCAAGGTAGGTGTGATGAAAGGAGGGAGGGCTGGTGGTGGGGGATGATCAGGAAAGGGTGTAAGGAAATCTAATTTATTTTTCATACACTGCTGAGATGGAATGTCATATATCATGCCATGCAGCAATTTTGTGCCAGTCCCAGGCTCACAAAAGATGAAAGAATAGTGATCAAAGAAAGTAGTCAGCTGCTGGAGTTGCTATGGGATTCCACTCCCACTGAGAACAATATAAACTGTGTTAAAATAGTCATCCAGTATCCTGTCACTGTTGGTTATCAGTGTGGGACAACTCACTTCAAACATCCTACACAGAAGGGAACAGAGACAAACTATAGCCTTTGTTTTTTTGTCTACACACTTGAAAGTGATGTGAAAGAAATAGATTTGGGACTGAATAGATACTTTGAATCCCTGGACCAGAAAGATTAAACATCTTATCAATGAAACCCTAAACTAGCCACTAATAAAAAAGGAAAAAAAAATCATGAATCAGGATATAAGTGTGTAAATATATAAATTAAGCTCTGCATGCACTTAAGTACTGAAAACTGCAAGTGTGGGTTTTGGGAAAGACCCACTGTCTCCTCATTTTGATGCTGAGTAGGCTAATAAACCAAACTCACAATCCCAACTGGCTAGTTAGCCAGCTAGGTTGGTAGCATGTCCAGCCTTGTTAGACTAAATAAAAAAACCTATCAATTACGTTAGCTTCTGTGTCTATGAACTGTTTATTTACCGCAGCAGCTAGAGAATTAATTCAGAATTACTGAGGCATTGTTGATTGCTCTTCCTAATAAATGTTTACTTGATAATTTTGTTCGCTGTTGGTAAGCCCACTACCTTAAAGATTCCATATTGTAAAAAGTGAGAATTCAATGTCTTCTGTGATTTGAGAAAGCAGATGCTGTAGACCCAAATGCCGACCAATCTGAAAGCAATGCTAAAGAGACAAGCACTAAAACAGAGTGTTTCAGACAGAGTGTGAGTACAGGTATATTCAGACAGACCGTATGTGAAAGAATTGTATTTTTAATTTAAAAAACTGAACCATGGTTCGGTTTGTTAGCAGTACGAAAGCATTTTTTGGATGGTTCAGACTTTCGGACCAATTACAAAAAGCTCTGGCAGGCTGTCCTCATGTTACAAGACCGGGGAAGCTCCTTTAGCTCGGTGCTCAGTGTGTAGGCTACATGAGAGAGTGAGTGACGGGGAATACGCTCAGAGCAGACAGCTGTCGGCCACCAGAACTGAGAATACATCAGCAGTTTACTTGTTATGTGGTAGTTAATGTACAGCGTAGGTTTCTGTTTGTCTTTGAATGAATGCTCCGGAAAGAAAGATCAGTGGCATGCTTCTCAACATCACAACAAAACAAAAGGTTCCAGTAAGGGAGAGTAGCGGTAAGTATAAAAAACTCTTAGAAGACTGAGAGGACGGGGAAGCCCGTCTACAAACTAAGAAGTATCTTGAGATGCAGTTCATGCGATGACGGCAGGGCGTAGTTTTGTCACGTATAGCTCTTTAGTGCGCTTCCATAACTGCAGTGGGAAACCAGAACTTACAGGATCAAATGTATACAACATAACAAAACAGGAACCTTGGTCCGGACATGGTTCAGACTTTCATGTGTGAAAGCCCCCGTAGACAGTTCATGAAACCTGAAGAAATAATCTTACTTTTTTCTACTTCAGTTAATCTATCTGTACTTTTTACACTAATTGACAGCGATTAAAACAAAGACATTTTCATTTGTGTTCCATCAGTCACACACATTGTCTCTATCAAAAACCAAACCACATCTAGGATATGATTCAAGCCAGTCTCACAGCAGTTTGTGAAATGCTGACGTTATTTAATCTATTGATTCGTGTACACGGACACGTTCATGTCGTTTTTTCCGTGGTGGTGAGCAAGAATTTGAATCTAATGTATTTCAATGGGAAGCATCTTTCGTGATCACAGCACCACTACCGTAACGAGTAGTATGAAAAGCCGAAAAGGGAGGTTGGTCGGGGTGGTGGATGGGTCACACAACCCAGGACTTTCACCCCGGAGACCAAGATGACCAAAGTTATTGTTTTTCTAAACACAACCGTCCCGTTGTTGTCGCGCTTCTCCCATGTGTGGTGTTTAATTTCCCCATTGTTGCGTCCCCCAGAGACTGTGGATCGTGTCCCAGCCTGTGACCTGTCCTTTCCCCATTCTTGTTTTCCTAAACCCAGCCGTCTGTCGTCACGTGTCCCCCAGGGACCACCGCCGTGTCCCGTGTGTGGCGTTTTATTTCCCCGTTGTTGCGTCCCCCAGAGACTGCGGATCTTACGTGACCATTACACAAACTGCCGTGAGACCATGTTGCATGATTATTTGTTGTTGCTGCTGTTTGTTTTTTGTCATTAAACCATAGATTGTTTGAGATTCACCAGAAGCTTCCAAAGCTATAAATATATTATGTTATTATATATAATGTTCAGCCCCTATAAAATAGCTCTGTAAAAACATCCACTCTCATGTCCATTACAGGCAGCCCTTATTAATTGTATACTGTTAACTCAAGCGCAATATGGACCACTGCTTTACAAGACAAAGACTAGAAAAGCATCTGTCACCAATAGTAATAAACGGAGCAAGTCAGAGCTTTTCCTTTTCAATTACTGTTTGAATGATTACTTCATTAGCCACTCTGTCATTGATTGGCTACACCAACATGGCCTGTTCACGACCTTTTCCTTGTTTCTGCTTTAAGGTTTGAGAACGTATACCGTCTTGTTACACACCAGAGATCAACCAATTACAGCATCTATATCAGGCCGAGAAGCCGTTTCTACTTCACTGGCGCCATGACAAATGTTTTGATTTCTACCATGTTCCGAGTTATGATTTCTAGAGGAGATATTGAGCTACAGTACATATTGAGGCGCAGAGAATATTCAATGCAAAAATGTCCTTTTTGACAGGGCATTTGTTCTCCAATATTTTATTTTTTCACTTGTATAATTTGCTAGTGGGCATGTGTTATTATCTTCAAACAAAAGAAATGTATTTGTATTTGAAACAAGCTTACCCCAGTGGCTGATAGGTGGACAGTACTAGATTAATTGACTAACTCTTCTGCAGTACATTGTATAATTGTAGATCTAATTATCAAGATACAACACTCAGAAAAGCCACACGGGACTTTGAGTGGGTGTAAAGCTTGTTTTGCATTTTCAATCATTGCTACATTAATTGGAGCTACTCCATAGGCCCAGTATTATCCATGTATGTGTACTACTAGTCTATAACCACGACCTTCCACTTCTGGGATTGCTAGAGTGCCGTGGGAAATTCCTCCGGACCGAGTGTTCTTTTCAGCTGGATGTCTGTTAGCTTTCGCTTTCTTTGTAGTGGAATTTTAAACTCAGGTGCATTTATGAGGACTGTGGTTAACTGCTGCATTTGTTATTCACGCTACAAGTCTCCTTTAGAGCATGGACTCTTGATGTCACTTTTGACGCTCCGGGTCGAGACGTACTGACTTACATGTGGCACAAGAACAGGGCAGTTAGGTTTAGGAAAAAGTCATGGGTATTGTTACACAATGTAAGTCTCTGTGACACGGGGGACAAGAAAGGGACACAAACAAGACAGGAACTCCGGTCTCCTAGCTGAAAGTCCTTTGTTGTTTGACCAACAACCTTTTTACACGGCATTTCGGTCTTTCATACTGGTTGCTTCCGTTTTCGCTCTTACTACTACGTCATCTTTCTGCACCACGTTTGCGCTGCTGCTCTACCCAGTGCATTCTAAACATATGCTGAAGGGTGCTTTTTGTATCATATCTGATGCTGAGAGACACTGGCCAAGTGTCCATATTTTATGAGTTCGGAGTGAGAACACGTTGAAATAGTATAGGGATAACATGCCACTTGTTGACATTATTTATTTGCACTAGGCAGTGTGATATATCCACGCATTAAGTGAGTGAGAATCAAATATGAAGATGTTGTTTTTCTTTGATCCCAGCAGGCATTCCTCAGCCCAGTAATGAAGAAATCAAAAGCCCACTCATCAAATCTTTTTTAATGGATCAGAGACATGTTGTTTCCATGAATGCAAATGAACATTATCATCGTAGCATTCAACTAGAACAACAACAAATATATTTCTTGTCTTAATTGCTTATTAACTTGGGATTACTTTGTGCTTTTGTTAAATAATTTCACATGCTAATTAATCAGTTTCAGTCCACAAATGCAACTCCTCCTCAACAGAGCCAATCAGCTAAACAAGCTTAAATGAACCATTGCAAAGTAGGATACCTCTGACAGTCTGCCACATTTCTTAGAAAGGAGAGCATTGATCTGCGCTAAATCGGAGCAAGTTTGTAACAAACCCACTGGAGCTGAACTGATGTGGTTAAAAAGCTGCACCAGCTGCCATGTGCTTTTGCACAATGAGTTTTCTCGCTTGTTGCCACGTGGACAAGAGAAAAGTCTTGCAAGTAAACACAGAGCTGACTCAAAGGATAGAAGAACTCAATGCTTCCAAGAAAGAGCTTGTTTGTCTCCGTGATGCCATTTTTGAAATCTCACCTATAGAGGAAAATCTGTTTTCCTCTATCATCTATTTGTGGTTTCATGTTGTAAACGTTTCTTCTTTTTCCCCCATGTTGTTTGTCACCTGTCTCCTCTCCGTAATTAACTGTGTCACTTGTAATACAGCAGCAAGAGTAAAGCTGTTGTGGAAAAGCCAGGACAACAAACTATTAGTAGACCACATGGCATTGCATCATGACATCAGCAGTATTTTTAGCCTTGGAAATGTTTTCAGAGTGATTCCTCAGGTGATCTTTTATCCTCCAGAATGGGTTGGCAGGACTATTTAGCAAGAAACTTTTAAAGTCTATATCCACAACATTCCACTTACAGGATTGCTCCGGTGCTGCGGAAAATTCCCAGTGTCTTTCTTGCCGCTGTCCTTGTGTTGGAATTTTAAGCTCCGGTCAATTTATGAGGACTATGATTAACTGCTTTACTCAGATCTCAAATCCAGACAGCTAGCTAGACTAACGGTCAGATCTGAGTTTTCTGTTGCACGACAAAAAATACCTTCGAACGTACACATGGTCCATCCAAACAAGTTCCTTCTCAAGGCTGCTTTGCAGCGGCACAGAGGCTCTGTGCAGCGGCACAGAGGCTCTGTGAGGTGAAGAAAAGCCAATAAACTAGAGCATGTTTTTCTCTTATTTAGGAATACTGTGTAGACTAGCCAGACCCT
Source organism: Etheostoma spectabile (assembly GCF_008692095.1). Classification (NCBI taxonomy): domain Eukaryota; kingdom Metazoa; phylum Chordata; class Actinopteri; order Perciformes; family Percidae; genus Etheostoma; species Etheostoma spectabile. The sequence continues at coordinate 17,186,317 of NC_045752.1, read as the reverse complement.
CCTCCGCAGCGCTGTGGATGAAGGTCTGGCAATGCGAGACTATTCGGACATGAACCAATAAAATTAAATTAGGGACTGTTTTAAAAGTGCACAATGGCCAAGAGAGCTTTTTGGAGAAAAAAAATTTATCATATACTGAAAATTTCAAACTAACCTTATTTTAAATCTGGACCTCCTCTCATTGCATTCACAACATCCATTTTTTATTATGCAATATGAGCTACTTATATTAGCTTCAGATTCTTAAAGGCCCCATATTATGCTCATTTTCAGGGTTATACATGTATGTTGGGTTTCTACTAGAGCATGTTTACATGATTTAATGTATAAATTGTCTGTTAATATAGCTATATTCACGCTCTGTCTGAAACGTTGAGATCCATTTTTAGTGCTTGTCTCTTCAAGCTACCCTCCTGAAAAAGCCTAGCCTGCCCTGATTTGTTGGCGTTTACCGGTCTTCAACATCTGCACTCTTGGCATCTCTGCACTGTCAATGCAGCCGGGAAATGACTGTAACAACACTGTAGCTGGATCTTCTACCTAATATTGTATAGTTGTGACATCCCAACCAAAATCCTGACGGCTCGTTTAAAAGACAAGAATTTGGGCTTTATATAGTACCTAAACCTACAGTACTTTATATCAAAAAGGACATGGAACTCTTACTTTTACGATATGGGACATTTAACCTTTTAAACTATTATTTACCCAGTCCCATAGAGATCAGACATTGAAAACTGTGGCTGTACATTAGGAACATGCACCCGAACAGTCCAGTGATCTGAGAGTCTGATAAACTTAAGTAGGTGGAGGCATAATGAAAATTTGCCCAGAAGGGCTTTAAAACAATACAATTGTACCAATTATTCAGTTGATGGACAGAAATGATGAGTGAGTGGTCCAAATCTGGTATCAAAATCGCTGCTGGGTCCAACATGTGCCGACAATGGGGATGCATTCATATGCAACAAATCATCATAATCAACAATGGTTGCAAGAAACAAGCTTTACAGAAAAATAGGACTAGTCACATAAGAAACTAGTCACAGGTTCTTAACAACATAACAGGAGTGGGAGTGATCAGAATCATCAATTGTGAAAGGGGGGCAGGGACGCCGAATTTAAGAAAACTGTCTTGTGTAGACCAATATTATACATCTTAAAATTACATGCATTGTTATTACATTCTTAAAGACTTTTAACCACCCATCCAAATAGTAAAACCTGAAATTACAATAGAACTACAGAACACAACAAGCGTACCTGTTACATCGTGTCCTAGGGATGATGGGTTGTTATATTTTCTCCTATGGAGGACGGGGTGTAAAGGTGTAGGAGCTTTAAAGCAGGGTGCGTCAGTGATGTCCTTCTAAGGATTTTATCTTGTCAAAGGAAGCAGTGAGCAGTCAACAAGGATCAATAAATGGATTTTAGGAACCTGCAGCTCCACCAGGCTGAGTTTGACAGTACAAACACTCCTCTCTCTTACACTCCTCTCGACTGTTATGTTTCAATCAATGGACTCCACTGACTGCGTGTGTCTGGTCAATGCAGTAAACCCAATGACCACAGTCAAGTTGCTGTAAGGTCTTTGCACTCAGCAACCATCATTCTATAACAACTTTACACATCAAAGTATGTGAACAGGTCTTGGAAAGTACTACTACATATGTGAAAAAGTTCTATAAAACCTTTTGTGTGTCCAGAGGGAGCTGTTTGAATGCTGATAAAATTTCCCCAAATGATGTCACTTGAGTCAGCGCCAGTTGAGGCTGTAGACCTCAAATTAGATAGATAGATAGATAGAT
>NC_045752.1:17182224-17184499 GCF_008692095.1 Etheostoma spectabile | reverse complement strand
GATAGATAGATAGATAGATAGATAGAATACTTTAATCATCCCCATAGGGAAATTCAGCTCAAAGACGCAACCCAATTTCCACACTAAAACCATATGGATAAATAAATAGCCTCAACATAATTGTAAAACACAGAATGATAAGCATTAGCAGCTACAAGCATAACACACCCAAGTCTCCAACAAAACTATTCATGGTTGAGTTACATTGTTGGTAATCTAGGTGCCAGGTAGGAAGAAGAAGGGGTGTAATGCATCGATTTTGATTTTTTAACAGACCGTCGTAAGTAACACAATGTTATAGGAAATTAATGCTAAATTAGCGGACTACAATTTCAACAAGACACATGAAGGACATCTATTAGATTAATATATGTGGGATAAGAAAATGACCAGTAGTGTGGTCTGGGCAGCCTGTAAATTGGAATTTGGCCAGGCATCGGGGCTTGCAAATATTCTGGATCTGGAGTCTGATGCACAGGCCTGCTATCAGCTGACTACACGAACATTAGTGATTCAAAAAAATCAATTATTAAGTGACTGTAGCTACAGGTGTGTTGCCTCTCTTGTTTCACCTATCCTATTGGCTACATTGCGTTTGTGCAAAAATCAGGGAACTAATTGTTAAACTTTACTCTGGTGCCTTTGAGACAGCATTGAAAGAGCTGTGGGAAGACTGGGAAGAACAGGGCCTAAAATTACAAAAATGGCAGTTATTTGGTCTGACTGAAGATTGAAATAGGTCAAACCAATGTTGAGAAATGTCTGAGTTAGAAAAAAAATCCCAAATGATCAAGACAAGTCTGAGACAATAGTAGCCTGAGTAACAGTCAAAATCCTAACAACCACAAAATTTAGGAAAATGCTCTAACACTAGAACTGACAAAGTCCATGGCATTTAATGCTGTAAAAAAGTGGAATTGGTCCATCATTGTGCATGCTATGTTTCTCTCCTGTCCTTACCTTTTCTAAATACCTAGTTCAGTGTCATATTTTCAAAGTGTCATAATGATAGAATAACATTTAGAAAACTAAATAGATGGGGTTTTCTTTCACAAACCCCTCCCCTTTAGTCACCAGGAGAAGCGTTGATTAATGTTGCTACACGTCTCCGCCTTACCTCCAAAGCTGAAGTCATGTATTTGCATGATGGCCATACAGCGCATTGAGACAATGAAATGGACATAGACACTCATTTGCACCTCAATATTCAATCACATGCACTTATATTCACTTAAAATCACACAAAATAATGTAATACCACAGCATTCATCGGTCACATGTGTGATGTATCAGAAATTAAAGTGAAACTAATCACACTATTTTCTTGGCATTTTAAACATCTCACATCATAGGGGAACAGTCAGTATCTCCAAATCACAGCCTACTTCAATCATACTTAATCACTTTGAGTTCTTTTATTATCAACATTTCTGAAACTAATTAAAAGAGACCCTTATCAGGCACTGGAAGCAAATTACATATTGAGTAGGGAACAAAAGTTAATCCTATTATTGGAACCAGAATTTGGGCTGACTGGATCACATGCAGATTACTTTGATTTGAATCTGCTCTAGCAGCTCATCTTCAAACAAATTTCAAACAAACTGCATTCTGTCCGCAAGGGAAGCCTGACATCGGACATGTTGTTCCTGTTTGACAAAAAGCTGTCTGACAGTCCGCTGATTAGTTTTGTGCACCTCGTATTCTTTTCCCACTGTGTATCCTTGTATCGGGCGTATTTCTCCTCAATGACATCTTCCTGTCAGCCATTTTGTGAACACACAGGCACACTGTAGATGAGGGGACCTTCTTCAAATCTGCTTGTCTTGTTTCAGGAATCCTAAGCTCTTTAACACCTTCAGTATGCATTATATAACAGTCCCCCATATGGACAGTCCTTTGCATAAGCACACACACACACACACCTTGCTGGCTTGGGCGCTCACACAGTGCAAATGAAGACTAATGACCCAGTATCACAGTAACACTGCCTCTTTTGGCTTTTTCAGTCCGTGGGGAGATCTGGGTTCGATGTATATTTGCTAACAGCGCTTATTGTTTGTTTGATCCTTCTTGGTGTGGCAGATGGGTAGAGCTGTCCCAATTCCAAATGTTGCTGTACAATGAATTGTCTCAGAAATAATTGCGATTAACAATTTATAAACCAATTAAAGTTTGAAATGAATTCCAGGATACATCTTTTGGTGTTATCACTGTTATTTGACCCAGATAATGTAGTAACACAGGTACACAGCCTATGAAGTAAACAACGCCT
>NC_045752.1:17154380-17182214 GCF_008692095.1 Etheostoma spectabile | reverse complement strand
GTAAAACTTCTAACTGAACCCCCCCTCCCCCCCTTGTCTTTTTTGTTGCTATGAACATGTATAGGGTCAAGTGTCAACAACTAGCATAGCTTTAGCTGAACAATCCAACTAATAATGACTTCTACAACTACAATTCACAAATCTATTCAAAATTAACAATTACTATCAACAGTCAAGCCTCAGGTGCCCTGCCACACAAAACCGTTTTTACTAGCATTTTTTGAAATATGATATGTTGTGAATGTGAAAATGAACTGCTACCTTTCACCTCTAGTCACTGAAAAGAAATAAGAGGAAAATCAGGCCAATTACAACAGCTGGTCAGTCTGATGTCATGTTGCCTGAGCTCATTCCTCATTCATGAGCTCTCCCAGTTGCGCTGGGTAAAGGATGCTAATAGCCAGGCACTCATTGGCTAGCTGTTAGCCAATCAGAGTCAAGCCGCTTAGCTCGTTGAATATTAATGAGAACTGGGACAAATCGAGCTGAGTCTTCCTGCAGGCTTTCTATACCACGCTAGAATGGCTTGAAACAAGGTAACCAAGGCATTTTTCCACAAAAAATGTTACAGAGTCCTTGATAGAACCTTCGACATTACCACAAAGTGATGAAATACGTGTGGCAGGGCACCTTTAAGACCTTAGATAATGTTAGCAATTAATTACGGTTAAACAAAGAAACCGCGATTATGTTCTAAAAACATTTTTACAACACATTTCGGACTCACTTGTATTGTGTTATTAAATTGTACATGTATCTTGTATTTATAGAACGGCTTTAGGGTTTTGATCTTATTTCTTTTTTCAGGATAAAGCAAATATTCAATATTTATTTTTATTAATCCCATGGAAAGATCAAAACCATCACTCAATTGATCCTACTAACAATAATTGTCTGTGTAGCCAAAAGCAGATATACTGCACCTTAATTCCTCTGTGCCATAGAGCTCCATTGTTGTCCAAAAGCCATGTTAAAAACACATCAACGAGCCACACTGTTGCACTGGTCCCTTCATTACAATTAACATGGGCATCGTAGTTTGTTAGTATGAGTGAATCGTACATACACCATCTTGCTGTCAAAACCTCACTAGTTTTTAGCTGTTCCTCATGCATGTAACTCCCCAAATGTGTATTAATCCACAGCTAAAAATAGACCCCAAGAAATGCATTACCAGGGTTCTCAATGACTCAGAAAGAGCCTTTGGTGGGTGACTATGCAAGACAAGCATGACCAATTTGCATACAGTAAAGGCAATGTTAAAGGTATCAGGACTAACAAGCTTTGCCGGTTCCAAAATGTTAGAACTGAACTGAACTGGAACCAGTTACAGAAATCCATGAAACTAAGTGAGCTGGTCTCATTGGCCGCTTTTAAGAGGATGTCGATTGACTTGGAGGCAACCACATCTGGCTGTAGATGTTTTGCCTTATGTGTTTTGGATTGCGGTTGACTTTGAGGGATTTGCTGATTCAGTTGTTTTTAGTGTTTCTGTGTATTTTGTGTTTTTACGTGCAGTACGTGTCGTTTTAATGCTGACACTCTTGGAAAAGAGATTTCTTTTCTTGGTTAAATGAAGGTAAATAAATAAAGAAATAAAATCATAAGTCTCTGTTACCTTATTTGACAGAAATCAATCAATGTGCCAATGTGTGTCATTTCTGACAATGTAATAAACAAACCTGCCTATCATGCTTGAGTGAATGAAGCTCCAATTAACAAAACTGCTTAAAATATATACATATATATATATATATATATATATATATATATATATATATATATAATATACTACTAGTAAAATCATCAAGAGTCCGGCACAGCCTGACTATCTAAATATGGGTGATAAAACTGAGATTAGCCTTTCTATTCAAGTTTATGTTCTGCTTTTTTTTGGTTGGTAAACTAATATTACGAAGTTACATTTTTTCTTTGAGTTATTATAATTTTGCACTGGTGATTTCCTGGGGTGCTGGCTAAAACCTCTTTGGAGGGCACAAAAATTCCTCCCTGATTCTTAACTCCTGTTCAAGAAACTTTAAAAAGACAAATGTAAGCAATGTTACACTTAGGCATGTGATTTAACGTCATATTATTGGCACCTTAGTGACGCTTACGGAGCTCAGCACAAGCACCTCGGTCTTAGCTGCGTCACTGTTGTGCCAGTCATCGTGTGTGTGTGTGAGTGTGTACGGCGGTGCGTTAGTCAAGTGTGTGCAAATCTGAATGTCACCACAGAGAGTTGTCTTTAAGCAGAGAACATGAGAAAGTGAAACAAAATTGAATTTTTGGGCTGTCAACCAGCGTACTTTCAGCAGCCTGTCAAAATCTAATCACAGATGGCTTGATCAGACAGTGTATCTCGCTCTGGTAAAAGGTTTTCTGCCTTCCACATTTAAAATTTAGAGCTTACACCCACTGTGAAAAACTGCCTGTAGGCTTTTTGCATACAATGTGTGCATGATTGGCTTTGCCGCTGGGCCTGTGCTGTACGTTGGCGCTGTAACAAGGGTGATGGATGAAGCTTGTTACTCACAAGTGATTTGCATCATCTTTACTGTTGCCACTGCTGGCGTGGGAACCATCGTAAACCACATTTATTCTCCTTTTTCACGGTAACAGATCACTCTGTCAAAACCCATCTAAAGTTGTTTCTCCTTTCTTTCGTCTTTAGCCTCTCAGGCATGGTGGGGAAAGAGAGAGATTGGTCTTTGACGCTACCGATACACTTTTCCCCAGCCTCAGTTTGCTCCAATCGACCCTCCTCCGCACGGTGATCCACTTTTCCTTTCGAATGTTTCCAGGCTATACGTCTCCTTTTTCCCTCTTCCTCTCCCTCTACTGTATTTCACTCTCTCTCCCTGGCTCTCCCACCCCAGTGCGATGGCTTCGTGTTGCGGTGCACCTTCAGGCTGTGTGTGGGATGGTGTTGTGGGCTGGCATCTGGCAGCCTCTGATAAGAGAGCGAGTGAGCTGGTGCCATTCCTTCTGAGATGTTTTTTAATTTAAAAATGTGGTCGTCCAGGAAGACCATTGAGAAAGTTTTTTTTTTTTTTTTTTTTTTTTTTGTGTGTGATGTGTCTGAAGGACCTTGTATAAAAACTACTATATAATAGACTTGGACCACAAAGTTAACGCAATGACCACATGTGCTCTCCACTAAAAAGTCTATTATAGGGTATGTCATTTTTTACTCTTTTGTGATGATTTCCTCACACTCTGTAATAATTCAGCTAACATGTCAGCAAAAAAAAGGCCAGCAGACACAGAGCAACATTATTATTCAGTTGTGTTTCTTTCCACCACCACAAGTCAAATATTCACTCTCTTTTTAGCTCTCTTTTGGTCTCCACCTTGAATGTGCTGAGTTTAAGCATAGCTAATTTTGTGGCACTCACCAAAATGGTTGTGTCATTTCTAGTAGGGCACTGGTCCATTTTTTTTTTAAATTTGATACAGTATTGTGCAGTTGTGCGTTTGGGCGTAGTGCAATACATAAGTTATTGATCACAGCATGATTCCACGGGAAATGTGCAATCTGGGTAGAATTAAGTGCAGTATGAGGGGGAGGATGTACTCTGGGTTATTTTTTCTTTCTTCTGGGAGTGTGGGGGAAGGAAGGGGGGTCTTGTGTGAGGTTTATCGGATGTTTACTGAATGCATTTGGATGAAATAATTGTATACTTATGTTTTATGTATGTTTACTGTGTTTATGTGTGATGCATCACCATCTTTTGTTCTCTTGACAGCCCAAGACAAATATCTACTATAGGAGACAATAATGTCTTATCTTAACTTAGTTTTAGTTTTTGAATTACCTTTTTCTGCTAAAATCAGCTCCCCTCTGTGGCTAGAAATTAGGTTGATTAGGGCAGAGTCTGTGGGGTGAAAAACACAAACGAGGTGAAAGCAACTTAAAGCTAAAAGAAGCTAAACAGCACTGTAGAGCTGACAGGCATCACAGAGTTAGTGTGTAAGAGGTTGCCTAGTTGGTGATAACTCTTTGTAAGTTTGTGACTAAAGAGTGCAACCTCACCTTTAACACAAGGCATAACTTCGGATTTTGAGTTCCCTTGGAGAGTGTCGATCGTCCTGATACTGCTTGAGCTTCTGGCGACTCGTGTCTAGCTGGAACATGCTTCAGGCAAAGCCTGGCCATATACATCTTTCACTAACTTATTGTGAATTGATAACCTGAGCCACATGCTGCTGTTTATCACAGTTGAAATCATTTTCTAGGAAGTTTTGGAATGAATTGCTTAGTTCAATGAATAAATACTGCAACTTCTGCATATTAATTGAACTAATCTAATACCATACTTTGTTAAATAGCTTACATGCTCCTCCCTAATGAAAGTATCTCCCCTGTTACACTTTTTCAACAGCTTAATTTTGTGTTTGACATGGGGCTGTGGTTATTGGGTATAGGGACTAACATTATTTGTCATTCTGCAGTTAATTGCAAATGTGACTCCAGGGAAAGAGTAAGACATACCTAATTGCTGCAATCATATCCGTGTTAGGTCTCGCATGGGAATGTAAAGGCATCATGGGCCACAGATTGATTGCTAGCAGGGGTATCGAAGAAGAGGAGAACCAGACGGGCTGGCTACATCACTTACGTTCTATGGCTCCATTGACCACTTTAAGCTTTAGTGCATACTGTTTTGGTATTAATGAACGTCCATCACATTCAAGCCGTTGCCAAATGAGTTGCTACAAAGCTAATTAAGACTATCAGCTCCACATAACTCTCTCTGTGTTTCTCAGTATGACCATGTTCAGAAGATTGTGGCGTCTGGTGACTTCCTGCTACCTTACCTCTTCTGAAGAGTCCATCATGTTTTTTTTTAATCCTCCTTGTGTTCTCCTTGGCTACTAGCAACTCTGTGAATTGGGAGGGTACGTGGGATCACTGAATGCCTGTATCATGTGGGCGCGCCGACAGTTTTTTTGTCATTACTAAGAATTCCTCATTGGGGAAAACAGAAACTACGCACTATAGCTTTGAATGCGTCCCAAAATCCCAATTCATCAAAATCTATATTTAATAAGCTTGTCACTTGTGGAGTCAGTGTTTTTTTTTTTCTTGTTCAATACAAATCCTTCTATGCTAAGGAACTATTTCCGCTAGGCCGCCAGGGTGCCTTGAGTTACAGAGAATGTTAACATAGCTGTCATGGTTGTGTATGTTTCAGTGACCTGTTTTATTTTGTAGTCTGTTTTTCTCCCTTGTCACTTCCTGCCATGTGTTTTGATTTGTTTTACCTGTTCCTGGGCCCTCGTGTCACATGTTCCTTGTTTCACCTTGTTACCTTGGGTATTTAGTCTCTGGATTGTCTTTGTCTGGTGTCAGACCATTGTATTGCATCCTGTTTTTGTATCCCTGGTATTTTTGGCTTCCTGGACCTTTTTCACTATTTTGCTTGCTGTCTTTAAGACTCCTTTCGTTTTTTTTGTTTATTAAATTGTCTGAAACCTGTTACAATAGCTGGATAAAATGTCTGTCACCTCCAAATTTCTTTTTGTGCGTTTCAAAAAAGGAAACTTGAAACTATGCGATACACCTTAATGTAACACAAGTAGACTTCATACTTTTACAATTTTTCAGAGGTGGAAAGTAACAAATTATAATTACTTTACTTACTTACTTACTGACGTTACTGTAATTGATTCGTTTTTGTGTACTTTTCAGAGTAGTTTTTCTTAAATCTGTAATTTTACTTTTACTTTTACTTAAGTATGTTTTGTTTGAAGTATTGTACTTTTCTACATTTTAAATCAAAACCCCTTACTGAGTTAAAAAAAAATCTGAATAATAAAGGTCTCTAACGTTGTTTTGGCAAAATATCTGTCACCAAACTCAAATCAAAATGGTTTTGGTCGCATTTTTTGTTATGTATTTTTTTTCAGATTTAAGAGATGTCTTCCATAATTTCCAGTCATGTATTCATTACTAAAAGAAAGGCTAAAATGCTTCCAAATAAATTGTGTACCAAATGCTCTCATTGCCTAGAGGAAATGTAAGTATCTGAAAACATGGTTTCAAACCTAAATCAAATATCTATAACATTAGCTATTCCTGAGGAAATGTGCAACAATCAGAGTTGAAGTATTAGAAAAAAATTGCCTTTTGTTATCGTTTGTTAAAGATTTAAATTGAATGATACCCAAAAACAAACGGCTCATAGTTTTAAGGTATAACACAACTGGGTTGTATGTATTTTTTAAACTCTACTAAATCTTTTTATAGTTTTTTAATAGTTTATTATATTTTTCTGACCCGAGTAAGTAAGTTGCAGAACTGAATAGATGAAATAATTTAGATGTGACTTTTGGCTTTCCTATCACTCTTAGTCAAATCACCATAAAATGCATTATCACCTCAAAAATAACCTTTCAGGATCTGTATCCATCTCTTGCCCTCAGGGCTACTCTAGTTCAGAGTCTTGATTCTCCTGTTAGACGTGTACTCAAACGCATCATGGAGCATGCAAGAACACATAGTGAGAAAACACACACACACACACACACATGCACAATCTTGGCCCTGGATATTTCAGCCTTTGCTCCATCTCACGCTTGAAAGGTTCAGAATCTCTGGCCGGAAAGTTCAGCTGTCGATGTGATGTGCCGGGCAGGGAGCCAACCAAATATTACACAAAGAAGAGGCACAAGTGAGATGCGTTGAATGGATAAAGGGAGCAAAAGCATGAGGCGTACTCAAATCATTACTTGTCAATTACCCATTTACGTCTGATACAGCGCAGAACCTGTGACTTGCCTGGGGAGGTGTGAGGGGTGTTATGTGATGGATACCAGAGCATATCCGCCACTGCAGCTATATATGTGGCCAGCTTTGTGTGGGAGCTGTCTGAATCTGTGCAGCACATTGGCTCATCCCCACATACACAGAACAAAATTATAAATGCAACACTTTTGTTTTTGCCCCCATTTTTCATAAGATGAACTCAAAGACCCAAGACTTTTACTGTGTACGCAAAAAAGCTTCTTTCTCTCAAATATTGTTCACAAAAGTGTCTAAATCTGTGTTAGCGAGCACTTCTTTGCCGAGATAATCCTTCCACCTCACATGTGTGGCATATCAAGAGGCTGGTTAGACTGCATGATTGTTGCACAGGTGTGCCTTAGGCTGGCCACAAGAAAAGGCCATTCTAAAATGTTCAGTTTTGCTGTAGGCTACTCTCATATAGCTTGCCTCAGGTGTTAAAACCAACTGTAGCCTACCAAAACATGGAATTGGACTACTTTTTAACTGACGTTTTCACAGGTTATGAAACCATCTCAATTTAATACCGACAGACGGCAGCTCTGCCCGCCACGCGGACATGCGTGTCAGCAGCGGCTTCTCGCCGGGAGAATCCTGCTCAGTCTGACTGCAAACTTCGGCTATTTTGCAGCGGCACCTTAGCGCCATCCGGTGTTTATCTCCGCCCAAGACAATTGGGATTGTTTTAAAGATGTGCCAATAAACCAGAGCGTGTTTTTCTCCCTTCCCGGAATTCTGTGTTGACTAGCCAGACCCTCCTTCGCAGCGCTGTGGAGGAAGGTCTGACAATGCGACACTACACAACCCCAAACCAACCAGGCTATCCAAAGAAACCCTCCAAGGTTCGGTACTGATACTCCTTTCATTCTTCAAATTACTAAAAATGACCAGTCTGTCTGAGTCCTTGCATGCCCTGTTCCTCTATCACTGAACTAGGCTGTCGTGGTTTTCTTTGCTATCATAAAATGGACAAAGTGAGTGAACATCATCCGAAGCCGTTTAAGAAAATAGTGTGGGGAAGAATTTTAAACCATAAGAAGAAAACATGGTGGATTAAGATGATTTATGTGTTTGACTCTAAGGCAGTTTGCTTAGGGTCAAACATTCAGTGAAATTATCAGATTAATTCAAACAGAAAGTCAAGGTTGACTATACTGAAATGCCATTAACCGACAATTTCACATCATCTCGTTCTAGCTATTTGCACCTCCGAGGTAGAGTAACACCAAGTTTTCAGTAAACATGTGACAATCTCCAGATGGTTTGAGCTACCTACATCTTTGTGGTGGTTGAAAATAAAATAAAACCCTCTAAAAGCCTGAATCTCCATCTGCATGATCCACATCTTAATCACTCCTCTGGCACATTTATACTGCAGAATATCCCTGACAATTCAGTGCAACCTGCTCTTTTCAGATGATTCAGCCTACCTCCACTGGCATATTTGTTGTTGAATATGAATTAAGCTCATATCAGGCTTCAGAGACTGCCAGTGCACGTTGTAATATGATCACGACGAAGCTTCTTCTTACTTTGCCATTAACCTTAGATTTTGCCAACTCGTGTATCTTAATTTCTTATTTTCCATTTTTAATTCTTTAATTTTCATCCAAAGGGCGCTGGTTTCCCCCTAATGACTTCTCTGACCTTAACACTTTACAAAACAGTATCATGTCATTTCTGCAGGAAATTGATAAGAAGCATTGGAGACATTTAAACAATGAGGTGCATTCAGGGAAAGCCACAACAAGCAAAATATTATGCCAGGCAAAACAACAAGGATAAATAGACACAGTCTAATGGGATAAAGGTTAATTAGGTCGGCAATTCTTTTAAAAAAACAAAACCAATTTTATATTAACTGCTGGCCTCAAGCAGCATCAATTAATTTGATCCTGTTTGGGGCTGTGGAGACCTCCCCCTCTGCGCTGGCATTCATTATTGTGTGCGGGGGGCTTTCATCAAATACCAAGCAGGGTTGTGAAGTCTGATTCAATTAATCAGCGGGCGTGTGACAATGTGTGGTTGCAGTCGGATGTCAGAGGCATGTATGTAATTAGCACAAGACAATGGTAAACCAGAGGAATTTAGGGGTTACACAGTCTTGATATGTCTAACCTTTTCCTCCATGACAGCTTGTTAAAGAAGCAGATGTCTCATTTGATGAAAGAAAGCATCGGAGATGAACAATGAGAAAAAGTGTTCCTCATACTTAATCCTTACATAGTCCCTCCCATACCAAGCAATTGGTAGGATGGTGCAGAGCTGTTGACATGGCAGCTTGTGTGCAGATGTGTAAATATGGCACTAAAATGAAAAGCTGAGACAGGCAAACACAGACCTTGCTATTCTGAAATATCGACACTCAAATATCTTTGTGATGTTACTTTAAAACTAGAAGTCTTGAAAGGAAAAGTGAAAATGTCTGGTGGCAGTTTTTAAGTTGATCTCGTACAGACAATTCCGAGATACGTGATGCAAAGCTACAGTGTGAAGTGAAAGGGACAGGTCCACGCCGTTGTTCTCAAAACACAGACGGCACCAGCAGTGGCTGTGACACAGCTCATGGAGGCAATTAAGATACTTTAAAAAATACCTTAGTGCCCAATTGCCAAAATTTGTGTCAAAAGTGGCACTTTTTCTCTGAGCCATATCTCAAATCTGTCAAATTTGAACACGCAGACATACACACATCCGATTCAGTGCCACTTACACTCTCTAAGGATTACATAACTTGTGAATAAACATTAATAAATTATTGAAAAAGACGCTTCATAACTCCAGAACTTGCCTGAGAATCACATTTTTATAAGTTTTCTTCAGTATCAAAGTCACCCATTAAAGCTGTGTATCCACTGGAACATTGCAAACAGGAACTGCTAATAGCTTATTCACCATACTTCTAGTAATGACAAAATATGCATGAATGAAAATAAGGCTTTAACAAAAAACTCATTCACCCCACAGCATTATGCATACTGTAGTTAGAAAACTTGTGCTCCATTATTATGAATATTAACTCATTGATTATTGTTAACTGTTATTATGTGGTGTTTGACAGTGTTGGGCAAGGAATGCCCCTCGGACATTGTTGTTAACGCAATCTCCTCGTTCCATTGGGTTAAGGGTTACTTGTCTCCACTTTGACTGACTTTGAAAGCCCCGACTCAGACCGAGTTCTCAATTGCTTTTGTTATGATGAAGGATATCTGAGGTCTCAGACATCAAGAACAAAATAGAAACTGCCAGGTCAAAGTTCAATTTCTTCTTCAAAAAGCCACTTTACTTCCACAAAGAATATAACTGTGTACTTGATTTCACTGAGTTATCTTGTTAAAAAGTGCAGGCACAATTACAGAGCCCCAGTCAACCATATCAAGACTTTGGAAACTGGGCTGCAGAGGCTTTAAGACTGTCATAGACAAAGTGTGTTTACCAGCAAGCTCAAGGCTGATTAGAGAGTTTTTTAAAAGTCTTGTGGAAAACTAACTGACGATTGCAGGTTTTCTTTGATTGTTAAACATTCTGCATGTTTTGGATCGTTCAGTTGTGTTACACTACAGTCTCTTATTGCCAGACCTTCCTCGACAGTGCTGCGGAAGAGGGTCTGGCTAGTCCACACAGCATTCTGGGATGGGAAAAAAAACGTGCTCTGGTTTATTGGCATTTCTTTAAACCAATCACAATCGTCGTGGGCGGCGCTAAGCACCGCACAGAGCAACGTTTAGAAGTTGTTTTAGTGCTTACACTTTTTTTTCTTTTTTTAATCTGTCGTACAGATGATTCAACTGGTTTTATATCCATTGAATTCTTGGAAATGGTTGGTCATCTCCATCTGCAACTGTAGATGCCTATGATACTGTAAGTCCTTCCACTTTGCAACTCTTTTTTTGTCATCAAATTTATTTATTTTTTATATTTAGAAAACATAATATTCACGAATAACACAAACAACACACTGGGACATAGGAACATGTCCCAGGGCCACAAAAATATAGAGGAAAAATGGGAGGGAGACAAAACAACACATACAGAAACAGACACACACAAACAGACACACAAACACATTTACAGACACAAGACAAGGGACTAGTCATATGCGCAAACAAAAGCGAAGGTTGCGACACCAACTCACAACATGGACTTTAAAAACTCAGCAATGGTGCGCCATGTGTCCAAAGTCCTTCCAGGGGCTCCACCCATGCAAGCCGTAGACAGTTCCATATATGTCACGTCCAAAAAAGAAAAGGTTCATGTACAAACGGACAAGTTATGAGGTGGCATCCAACAGGTTGCAATCATTCTCTTAGCAGCTGTACGTCCGGCAAACACAGCACGTTTTTGAGCTTTACTACTTTACTTTTCATACTTTAAGTAACTCAAGCACAAAATATCTGACAAAGTAGGGCCAGGAGCTACACTTTAAGCCGATCATTCGAGTGGCTGCACAAGAATAAGAGGGTAAAGGGTAGAGTCAACGCTCTTCATAATGACCTGCCTTTATGCTAACGAGAAAACCTTTGGCAATAATTGCAATTTTAAATATAATAACATCAGTTTACCTGAGCAGCCTTTTGGATTTACGGCTTATCTCTCTGCAAAATACAGTAGAAACAAGTTTTTCCAATGTGTATAGACAGCCCATCCTTAGCATTAATCTGTTCCATCAGACTTATCCTACAGTACAGGCACCAGACTGATATAAGTATTTCATAGAGCCTTTTCTGAGGAGCTTTCTAGAAAAGGTAGCAGCTCACAGCTGGTTGATGTTATCCTGTTGCTGTTCCAGAAAGGAAGACCCTTTCAGGTAGTCATTTCTTATCCAGCAGACACAGATGATTGTGTGTATTGTGTTGAAGTATATGTGATTAAACAGACAGATTACCTTGGTTATCATCCAGAGAAGTGTCAGGTTTAAGCCATGATGTGCTGCTTTCATTTTCCACTCTGATAATCTCCATCCTTTGTTAAGATTTTTCATGTGGCTAAGATTAATCTTATAAATACCGTGAGCAATGCAGCACACGTTTGTTTCCACATGGACTTTTCTGAATGATGCATGATGCCAGATTGTAGGTTAATCCTATGGACGTAAACTAGGCGTTGGTTTGTCAGTTGAAAGCTGCATGAGGCAAGTGTATACGTGCCGGCAGCTCCAAATACTGTATCAGTGAGAGATAACTGTTCAGAGTGTCTGAGCGTCAGCACCCACAAATAGTGCAACATGACATCAGTGGATCGTACACATAGTGCTCAGGTTTACCAAGCTGTCATCCTGTGACACGTTTTATCAAAGTGGAAAGAGAAAAGCAAAAAGATGTGATGCTGGGGAGTCCAGCTCTCACCCCTCCTGTGTGTGTTGGAAGATTACGCCACTGAACACAGCTGCAAACAGCTCTCAGGTAGAGGCAGAGCTTAGTCAGGATGGTCTCGGGTAGGAGTACTCGGGTTCTCCTCACGGTTGCAACCTCATATTTAGCTTTCGGACTAGAAGAGAAAGATATTTGTAAAATGTAGCTTGATACCTAAATACAATTATTTGGGTGTACAGCAGTGGCAGCAGCAAAACAGTGCAGCATCTGCACTTAGTTTTTTTTTTTTTTTATGGTTAGTGAGAGAACTTTATTCCCGTCTTTGACACATAGTGGAACATTACAGTGAGCATGTGTGTACAGAACTGTGAATAAATGGATCGCCGAATTCAATGTTATACAGCGCATTGGACATTGGTTTATTTTGCATTGCTCCTCAGTGGCTTATTAAGACATTAGTCTTATGGAAAGTGAGACTACAGACAAGACTACGTTATTTTGAACATGTGTGGAAATATGAATGTTGTGTGAAAATGTGTGTGTAGTTTTTTTGTGTGTGTGTGTGTAGTTGGGCTACTGCATGACACTTTAGCAAATATGCGCTGCAGTTATGATTGTGTAAACTGGCCTGTGGGCCGGTATTTGAAATGTGTGTGGTAGGCTAATCAGAGTTTTATGGTGATGTTGTATTGGTAAAAAAAAAAAGCATGAATGAATGTCTCTCTCTTTGGTTTGCTTGCTAATAGACTGTGTATGTACGTGCGTGGGAACGGCTATTGTTTGTACTATGAAATAGAATACCGCAGGCGCCATTGTTCTACATTACAGCAGGCCGTTTTCACATTAATGCTTGTACTGATGGATAGAAGGTCTGTTCGTTCCAAGAGAAGAAGAAACTATCAGAATGGCCATCCTCCCCCTCAAGGCCTACAGTTCTTATAGAACACTTGGATTTTGTATAACAGATGGGAACACAGCTGTGCTGTAATGTTCCTGTGAAGGTTAATCTTGTACAACAAACTCTTACTTGCAAAACGCACCTTGTTTTTGACAAATTCATTGCCCTGCCTGCCTGTCATTGTCTTATTTCTTACTTGTGGGAGGTTCCAATGCATCCTCATCCCCAGATGATAAAATAGTTTTACTGATCTGCCACCTCTAAGCTTTGGCAACTTAATCTACTGAAAAAACCTTGGTTATGGTTAGAAATAGGCTGTGGTCATTGTTTAAAGCTACTACTTGGTTAAGATTAGGGACACATTGTGGTCATGGTTTTTAAAACAAGCTATGTTGTGAAGCTAATCTACACATTCCCATTACCAGTTTTGTGTGGTATCCTATGAAAACATTTGCACAATATTTCTAAAGACTGCGACCGCCAACTGGTCACGTGACATTTTAGAGCCTGGGACATTTAAGTTTAGCCAAGGAAAGCTAATTTTGAGCTGCATACCGGACACCATGAGGTGTTGTCATGCCAGTGGCCGTTACAGTCAAGTTTAGCTAACAAAAGTTGACTCTCAAGAGTTGACGACAGTAAGGTGTAGGCAGCAAAATGACAAGAAAAAAACTTGGTTTGGGTTATGAACAATTTTCAAATCATTTTTTTCAGTTTGAAAGTAGTTAGCTACTAGCCTTAGTTTGGCTGGAGATGCTGGAGATGGAAACTTCCCCAAAATACAGTGAAGAGTAGGATAGATAAGCTATTGTGAGTCTAAACTCTCATATTTCAGGGGCCTCACACCCATGCCAGAATTAGCTGTATAACAACACAAATAATATATTAATGTGCCCCTCAGCCTTAAAAATTACTCTACGTTAGGGCGCCCATATAGCAAAGTTGGTAAAGCAGGTGCCCACATATAGAGGTTTACTACTTGACGCAGTGGGCCCAGGCTCGGCTCCGACCTGCGGCCCTTTGCTGTATGTCATTCCCCCTCTCTCTCCCCTTTCATGTCTTCAGCTGTCCTGTCAATTAAAGGCCTAAAATGCCCAAAAAATAATCTTTAAAAGAAATGACTCTACATTGGCAATACTGTTATCAATTTAGACAAACACGCCTAACGTTTAAAGCTTACATCGTTTGAAGTTAAATTGCATGTTACAAATAAATTAAAGTGCCCATATTATTAAAGAAAATCCCTTTTTACTGGGATTTGGTGTGTTATTTTGTGTTTGGTGCTTCCACATGCTTACAATCTTGGAAAAAAAAATGATCCATGCTGTTTTGATTGAGATACGGTTTCTGAATGTCCTCTGCCTTCAGTCTCCAGGTGAGCTGTTCAAAATCTGCACGGCTTTCTACGTCACTAGCCGAGACAAGGTGGCTAACCGTAGAACGCTAGCGATAGCATGCTAGCTTGTTCTCAATGACAAAACACTGCTACAACACATACTAGTTCAACATAATCTAAAAAACTACTTCCTGTCCCTGCCCTGCGGGTATTCCACAAGTGTCCCTTGGTTAGAAGAAGTCTCCCAGCTAATCCTGCCTTGGACTGACCAAAGCTGGAGAAAGAGTTATCTAGCTGATGTGATCTTACCTAGCTACTGAGCATATGCGACTCTCAACAAAGATAGAATGAGATGTCTCACTCTGTAGCTAAAACAGAGACCCAAACACACAGGATGAAAAGAGGATCTGCAGCGATACAGTACAACAAAAATATTTAGTTTTTTTAAAATGCAACCATGTAAACCTATTCTGGTACAACCTCAAAATACAATTATGAACATGAAAATGAGCATAATATGGGCGCCATAAGCGGTAGTCCTATGCATTAAATGGCACACATGAAATGAAAAGCTAGGTAACCTTACTGTATTTTCCACAGAGGAGAGGAAGGCAGGCACAATACCTAAAGAAGCCAGAGGGTCGCATTTACCGATTGGTTGATAATGAATTTCAGAGTTCTATATGTCATCACTAACCGTATAGAATGTGTGCTTGTTGGTATTTGTGCAGCATCTGTTTTCCCTTACATTAAATTGTAGATGGTGTCGCATGCTTTGTAAAGGCCAATAGTAAATGGATGTGGACCTTAACCTTCATCCATGGATCGCATCTCTTCCTGACGCAACCCCTTCTATCCCCGAAAGGTCACCTCTGCCTGGCTTTCACAGAAGCAACCACATTTCTCCCCACATACGACACACGCTTAAATGGGAAACTGTTGCGGGATTAGAAAGTTTAGTGAATTGTTCCACTGCTTCCAGCCAGCACTATATGCTTTTCTGCACATTTGTATATTTTTCCCAAGTTTTTTTTTTTTTTTTTTTTTAATGCTTACCCACCACAATTGTCGCCTTTCAGGGTAAAGGAAGATCCAAGGAAAATAAAAAAGGCAGCTTCTGTAGGTTTGCAGGGCTTTTCAGTTGCTGTTTCTAAATGCTGTGCATTAAAATGAAACCATGAGAGAAACTGTCCGTCATCACTGACAGCTCTCACCATGACGCCTTGTGGGGATTAGCTCCAAAGTGCTGAGAGGGCCAGAACAGTATGTATCAAGTCTGCAATTATTTGGGTGAAATAAACACCTTTTTCCACAGTTTCACAGTTTTCTGCAGAGCTGACTGAAGTCTCAAAAAAGGGGCTGCTCAGAAACGTCAACAGCTGTCAATTTATGGTATGAATGAAAAATGGCAATTTACATTTCTTCTGCCTTTTACCTTTTGACTTGCTAACTTCTTTGGGCAGGAGCTTTACATTCTCATGGCAGCCTGGACACGGAAACAACAAATGCTCATTTAGGTCACATGTACAAAAACATGCAGTGTATTGGTAGGCTTATACAGTGTTGCAGTGTACAAATACTTTGTTTAATGTAGACTACAGTAACAATTTACAGTTTTGTACAAGTGAAAATAAATGACTTAGAGCTGCATGTGTATACAAGAGAGATGAACAATAGAAATTTAGCTTTAATTTCATATGAATGTATAAAAAAACTGGGGAAAAATGACAATCATGGCTCCTAACGAGCTCATAACTTGGATAATACTGACTTCAACAGACACAGACACCTCTTTGAGTGGAGTGCCATCATTCATTACCAACTTAGTCAAGTAAAGCCTGGCTTCAGTCATAAACTTTATTGGACCCTATCTTTCACACAGCACAGTGTGGCTCAAAGCCCAACGCAAGTGTCCTTGCTAGTTTAAAACCGATGCAGTCGTCAATTTCCTGTCCAGCGCCCGCGTCAGTAAAATAGAAAATGCACCTGCACCCATCTGTGAGCCCACGGGCGTGCTGGTCCTACAGGGAGGTGTGTTCAGGTGCATTCTTGGCGTATTGCTATCTTGAGGCAGCGGGAAGTCATCACGGCATTGACCAACAAAAACCTGGTCTAAAGACATTTCATTGTTATTTTAACCGCGCATTAGTAAAATGCACCTAGGCTGCACACAAGCAGCGCATACACATGCAAAAGATTAAAAAGATTACAGTGCAAATCCTCCATTATAATAGCAATGTGCCAAGGTACAAATGCTTGGCTTTTAAAGGGAATGGGAGAGGATGCTCTGATTGGTTTATTGCATGTTATACCCAAAATACACATATGATTTAAGGAAGACACTTAAGGAAGTTCAACCCTTTTTTACCATGCACCCAGGACATGGACCCTTTGGTGGATTTGGATACGCCTTAAACACACCTGCGCCATGCGCTTCACACCGTGCTCTTAGATTGTTAAAATAGAGCCCATAGGTGTCTGGTCAATGTCTTTAATAAAGAAGTAGGCAATGGGCGTCTACCAATGGACTTGCAGTCTAACAACCAAAAACAAGAAATGTTAACTTTCCACACTTGTCTCAACATTGCCGTCTCCAAGATCCACAAAGCTTGTCATTGTTTATGTGGGAGTCATGTGGAACCTGCTTCCTGATACCCATGTCATGTACCATGAGACACACTTGACTGAATCTTGGTAGAGTTTTAATTTTTTTGTTGTTGTAGCAAATTTAAAAATTATGTGTTTAAACCAGGCTTGGCATCCACAGTCTGCAACTTTAGTGTAAACACTGCAACACTTACTGACACATCAGTATATAGTTTTTTTTCACAAGGTTGAATCCTCTAGCAGGGATTTCACTGTCTGATAGATAAGATAAGACAATGTTATTGTCTCTCACCTGTGACAGGGCAGGATCAAATAACATAAAATGCTTATAAGAACATGAAGATACATCTAGAAACAGTGAAAAGACAGTGACTGTACAAACATTGGCAAAATGCATTTTGGCATTTTTTAATTTCCGTTGCAATTCATCCATCTTCTCCTGAGCCTCAATATTCTTTCACTTTAACGGGGTCAAGGGCATTTCCTGACCTAACTCCATACAACAAGTACCTGTTGTATGACTTGTTTGCTTACTTACATATTTGTCACCTGTTCCTTTTTTCTTTTTAGTCAGCTTCCCTTTTAGTTTTGTATTTGGCTGATCCCTTTTTTATTTATAATAATTCTGTATGGCGTTGTTATGGTATTACAATGCTAAATAGTGGCAGAGTACTGTCAAATGCCTAATAGCATTTGATCCCACCGTAAATGTGGCTCATTTTATGAACATACTGTTTGTGAAAATGTCATTTCCTTCACTGTTATTTATTAATTTATTCAGTTTTAATGACTATTGCAGAGTCTCCATGAATCACTTTCTTCTTTTCCTGCCTGCCATTTCATACTTATTATCTCTGTGTCACGCACAGTCCAGATGTCGTGGCACTTCATGACATAATTACAAACTGGTAATGAGAAGGAGAGGGGATATAGATATTTCCTTTTGCACTGTAATTATGAGTTATTGAGAAGTTGAGTCTAAACATGAAGGGGTGTTACAAGGTAGTTAAAGGTACAAAGCCCCAATGCTGCGACCTGCATCTTACACACTTATGAATAATGATGAATTACAGCCCAAACGTGGTGAACATAAAAAAAGCATTACAACCATCCCTCCCCATGGTTCTAGTATGAACCACGCAGACTAGTCAGAGTTTTACATTAATAAATGTTGGTAGTGTGAAAAAAAAGATTGAAATTGATTTTTAGATTATGGGTGTATTAGGAATTAATGATACAAATGTCTGGGGAAATTAAAAGTTCGTAGGATGAAGCCATGTGTGGCCTTCCATTTGGAGGAGTCAGCCAGGTGTGCGGTTCTGTTGAGACGTCTGTAGAGGCGTGCTGAGTTTGTCAACCAAGTCTGACAAGTCTAAAACCTGCAGCTTGTGGAACATTTTTTTCCCCAAACGTTATCTTTTGTCAAACTGGAACAGAAATGATGGGGAAATAAAACAAACACAAAAGTATAGAGACATACACAGAGATAAAGAAAAAGGGAAGACAATGTCAACCATAGCTTGCTGCAAATACATGCATGTGCCCTAATTGATCTACTTTCTAATGCATTCATAACAGCATATCTGACGGCCTATTAGTATTTGCGTGTTTAAAATTGCTTCTTAGCTGTTTAATCCAAGGCTTCATTCAGAGAATCCTCATGTGATTTTCCACACCTTCTTTGCATTGCAAAATACATGGCGAGTGTTATGTTAGAGAATATTAATGTGAAAAATCCTTAAGGATGATAATCAGACCAGCTTATCAAGTGAGCAATTACTGCGCCATGGACTCCCTTTTATCTCACCTGTATTAATAGTGGTAGTAATACTACTACTACTACTACTACTACCACTACCACCCATACACATACACACACACACACACACACACACACACAAACATCTGCAGCTGTGTTTATGTTTTATAGGAGGGTTGAATAAGTAAACATTTATATTCTGTTCTTCTATTTTGATGTTTGAAATTGTATTGTTGTATTGTAATGAACTTAGACATCAAACACTAAAATCATTACGCAGCTCAAGGAAACCAAATTTTGTTTGGGGTAGTCAACAAAAATATTAATACTGTATCTCAGCTGATCGTTTTTTTTTTAATTCAGACTAATCCTTGTTTTCTTTGTTTTTTTGTAGGTCCCCTTTGTATGAACTAACATGGACAAGGTGGTCATCAGTCTCCTGCTTCTGGGAACCGCAGTTAGGATGGCCCATGCATGTCCCAAATACTGTGTCTGCCAGAACCTCTCTGAGTCTCTGGGGACTCTGTGCCCCTCCAAAGGCCTGCTCTTCGTCCCACTGGACATTGACCGGCGAACTGTGGAGCTCCGGCTGGGCGGCAACTTCATCCTGAAGGTCACCACTCAGGACTTTGCCAACATGTCAGGTCTGGTTGATCTCACCTTGTCCCGCAACACCATCAGCACTATCCAGCCTTTCTCTTTCATTGACCTGGAGACCCTGAGATCCCTGCACCTCGACAGTAACCGGTTGACTGAGCTGGGACCGGATGACCTCCGAGGGCTGGTCAACCTGCAGCACCTGATACTCAACAACAATCAGCTAAATCAGATCTCCAACACAGCCTTTGACGACTTGTTAGTGACACTGGAGGATCTGGATTTGTCGTATAACAACTTGCGCAGTGTGCCTTGGGAAGCCATCCGCAAGATGGTCAACCTCCATCAGATGAGTCTGGATCATAACCTCATCGCCTTCATTTCCGAGGGGACTTTCGTAGATCTAGATAAACTGGCCCGCTTGGACCTCACCTCCAACCGTCTCCAGAAGCTCCCTCCGGACCCCATCTTTGCACGCTCGCAGAGCAATGTAGTGATGAGTACTCCTTATGCACCGCCACTTTCTCTAAGCTTTGGTGGAAACCCACTGCACTGCAACTGTGAAGTGCTTTGGCTTCGAAGGCTGGAGCGGGAGGATGATATGGAAACCTGTGCTTCTCCTGCTAGTCTAAAGGGGCGCTACTTTTGGTCTGTTCGTGAGGAAGAGTTTGTTTGTGAGCCCCCTCTAATCACACAGCATACACACAAGTTACTAGTGCTGGAAGGTCAAACGGCTAGCCTACGCTGCAAAGCAGTCGGGGATCCAATGCCAACCGTGCATTGGGTTGCTCCTGATGACCGTTTGATCAGCAACTCCTCCCGAGCAACGGTATACGAAAATGGCACCCTGGACATTACAATAACCACGCCCAAGGATTACGGGATCTTTACTTGCATAGCTGCCAATGCTGCAGGGGAATCTACAGCCTCTATTGAATTGTCAATCATTCAACTCCCCCATCTGAGTAATGGTACAAACCGTACCACACAGTCCAAGTCGGGGCTTTCGGACATAACTAGCTCCACCAAGACCAGTAAAGGGGAGCCTAAACCTCTACCAGAGAAGGTGGTGTCTGTATCAGAAGTGACTGCCATCTCTGCTCTGGTCAAGTGGACTGTTAGCAAATCAACTCCAAAGGTCAAAATGTATCAGCTTCAGTACAATTGTTCTGAAGATGAAGTTCTCATTTACAGGTAAGTAGGATGAATGAAACTCAATTATATCCAAGTAAGAGCTGAGACCTTTCTGGTCAAAGTGGTAATTTAGGCCAGAGGTATAATCTTTAACTTTAGAACACTAGCTGCTCAGCTTCTTCAGTCAATTGCTAATTGTTTGCTGGCTAAGTACTTGAGTCTATTTCTTTGAAGTGTTAATCGGAGATCAGCATTTATATTTCTTAATCCTTCTTGAGTTTTCTTTTCTTTTTTCTTTCACATTGACACATAAAATAAACAGTGAGGGTACATTTTTAGAAATTGTGAAACCCAAAGTGAAATCCTTGCCCTGAACCATTAATGAGAAATCCAAGAAGAAAAAGGATTACAGGCCCTCATTTTAGTGTATCTGCATCAGAATAGTGTGGAAATTGGCCTGTTGTGGATAGCACTTACAGCAATTTTGTGCAAGCTTCATGCTTCCTCAATTACTAACACTTGATGGTGAATCTTTAGCAACAACTCATCCAATATCTTATTCTGTGCCAAGGCCCTACACAATGTACCTGTACTGTGCATTCCAGCAAGAGCGATTTAATGAAAGATAATAGACAGAATGAGAGAAGTCTGATTATTAGCTGAGAATATAATATTCGAACTGTACACAATATTGAAGAAAGATATTGCTTTGTTCAAACACTGTGAATGCAACTCCCCATCCCTGCAAATTCAATAAGGTGTTTATCTGATTTCTTCATTTGCACAGAGCTTGCTGTACCAGATTGCTATGCCATAAAATAGAAGACCAATATGAATTTTCAGAACTTTTTTTCTCTGTGATGGAAACGTCAGATGACTGATCTGAAATTTTTGTAAATGCCATTCATACATATTATCTAATGTCAACAAAATTGCAAACAAAACATTCTAAATTGTATTTTATCACCTAGTCATTGATTTGCAGCAGCTAAACTATGTCCCTGAAAAGAGATCATTGAGATGGCAGTCCTGATGTTATTGTTAGTCAAGAGTCAGTACCTTACACTTCCAAACTTCCTTGCGCAGTATGTGATTTGATGCTTTAAAATGCATAGGAAGTCATAATCGCTGCACACAATATGTTATTTATATACAGAAGAAAATTATCAAAAGCAATACATTTATGAACTCCTATGTAATGAATGCTGTGCAGTCCTTATGCATTTCAAAGGACAAATTAGGAACTGGAAGGAAACGATAACTGCACAGATAAGCCAACTACTGTTTTTGAAATTATTTTCGTATGACTTCATTGCTCGCACATGCATAACTACTCCTCACCTCTGGTTCGCTGACATGTTTCCCAGGGCACTACCCGTACTCCAGCAATGGCATGATGAAAACTCAATCCGAGCCACATGGGGGAGGAGAAATATGCATGAGTTCTTTCAAACATGTGAGCCAACGCAGCTTCTTCTTAGGAAAAAGGCAATTATGAATAATGGACTGTAGCCCCACTGGTGTCTGGGCTCTGTGGTGAAGGTGATTCAGAAGGTTTAAAGATATGGATGAATGTACTATAAGAGCACAGCAAGCCAACAATGGATAGATGACTGAGGAATCTATGTGGAGATAACTACAGATATGGTAAAGAGTCTTCAAGGGCCATTGTCTACCCACAGTTACAGTATCTAACAGCCCTTGATTGTTACTCTGTTTTATAGCAGCAGGACTAATCCAAGTAGCATATAGCATTAGTTTACAACATTTTCTGTCAGATATACCGCTATCAGATGATAATCGCCCAATCGCCCAAGCCTACACTGGACGATTCAGAAAAAAACAAGAATATGTTCAACATTAACCTTTAGAAAAAATATCTGCATTTTGTGCTACATACCGATCCACCACCCTGACCTCAACACACATTATTCCTGCTGTGGCACTGAACATTTGCAATGGACAATCAAATTTGTTCAAAATGTACGTAATCAGGTGTGTATACCGTATTTCTCCAAGCGGTTCACTTAAGCTTTAGCTCTAAATGATGTTTCATTCTGCTAGCAGCACATTCTGCTTGCAGTCAATGATGTCCAAATGAAGCTTCATGGATCATTTGTATTTGTTGACTCACCTAGACGGCACTCTTGGTTTCATGAAAAATGGCAATTCGTAGTGTTTTTATACAAAAGAAATATTGTCAGAAGGTATTTAAATTTTACATGCATCATGGTATTATATGATAGCTCCAGTGATGTGCATATGTATTTCTCTGCAGTCTACATTGACAGATGAATTTGTTGGTTGCTTAGTTAATTAGTCATATTTAAACATCTGGAATAATAACATAGTCATTTGCAACAACTGAATGCTTGTTAAATGGATTTTTCAAGAAATTACATTCAGCCAAAACAATATGTAAAAAGTGGCCATTGAATACTTATCTCATTGCTATAGCTTCAAGCATATCAAATGGGATGTACATGGACCAATGAGGTCATCTTTCTGGATTACTCTGTGCATATAAATAGCTACTTAGCATGCTTCACGTTGGCAATTTCTTTGATCTGTCCCAGCATAACACACTAAGCCAGTGTTGCTTCTAACACAGTTCTCTGCCATTGTCTTGAACTCCCATAGTAAGAGGTTCTCATTCTTAATGCTGTATCTTTCTGTCTTTTGACAGGATGATTCCAATGACTAACAGAGCCTTCGTAGTCACAAATCTTGTCCCAGGGATGCAGTATGACCTGTGTGTTTTGGCCATCTGGGATGACACTGCCACCACCCTTACTGCCACCAACATCGTCGGCTGTGTCCAGTTCATTACCACGGAGGACTACCCGCAGTGCCAGTCCCTCCACAGTGGCTTCCTGGGTGGCACCATGATCCTGGTCATCGGTGGCATCATTGTGGCCACGCTTCTGGTGTTCATCATCATCCTCATGGTGCGGTATAAGGTGACCAGTGGCACCCAGACTGATAAATTACCCACTGTGAGCAACACATACTCACAGACCAATGGCGGGTTGAACAGGTTCAACGGTGCCCCGCCACAGGTCAAATCCACAGTAGTGGTCATGAGTGAGGAAATGGTAGAGTTCAAGTGTGGATCCCTCCAGAGCAGTCTCTCTTCATCCTCATCCTCTTCTAACTCATTAGACAGCCAAACAGGAGGGGGGGCTGGCGACCGCTACAGCATGCAAGGCAGGGAATGCAGCACCCTGCCCAGCAGCAAGTTCAGGAGGCACAGGCATGGCCCCAAAGCACAGCCAAACCTGGACCACCTTTTAGGAGCCTTCACCTCACTGGAGCTGCGAGGGGTAGCACGGGAACACCATGGGGCTTCAGCCCCTCCTACCACTTCCAATGCTGTGATGACGGTGGCTATGTTACCCCCGTCCGATAAAGAACCCCTGCTCGGGCGGGCTGAGTCCACCACCATGCTTGGACGTCTATTAGGGGTGCCCCTGCAGGGTAAGCCCAAGAGGAGTCACTCATTTGACATGGGTCATGTGGGGGCTGCACAGTGTCGCAGCAGCTACCCTCGCAGGATTAGTAACATCTGGACTAAGCGCAGTCTGTCTGTTAATGGAATGCTGCTGCATTATGATGACAGTGAGGACGAGAAGCCCACTTTTGAGAGCTCTGAGTGGGTGATGGAAAGCACAGTTTGAGTGGGTCGAACTTTGAGGTTCATGGCCAATAAATCTATATCAGGAACTAAAGGAAAATGAGTGTAGAGGCAGAGGGAATCTAACTTTGGGTATTGCATGAAGTTCATCCATGTGAATACTGTCTATGTCAGTAAGAAAGGCACTCAAAGTGATAGATGCCTGGCCATCATCTCAAATCTCTGGCAGTGTCTAACTGTATTTGAAATATTGTTCCATTCTCAAAACAACACCGAATCTTGGATTGTGCAGAGGGAGTAATTTCCCCATCTACAGGGCACATGAGAGTGTCTCTGAGAGAAGGAGGGAAGAGAAAGATGAGAAATTCAAAGTGGATTTACCTCTCTGTCAAAAGAACTGAACGCCAAGATGATTTGCCTCGGCTGTGGTGAACTGGATGGGCTTCACAATGTCTTGGACCCTCAGCATTAAATGGGACTACTGTAACAGGAGAGAGAAGGACCAGAGGAGGAAATAGAAAATTAAAACAGTCATTTTTATTTTCATCTGGGTTTTTCTATCATTTTTACTATTTATTATTTGAGGTGATTCATCAACAGGCAGAGGCACAACTCTTTAAGGAAGTGGAATAAAGGAATAATATACACACAGACAAGTGTTCCATTCACATCACTTAGCTATACTTTCAGTCAAACTTTAAACGATCACAAACTGAAAATTTCAATCCATCACAAAATAATACTTCTTTTCAGATAGTATGGTATTATGCTCTAGATATTATTGACACTGGACCTCAGGTTATGTATTATATGAGGTTATTTGAGGATTGCAAACAGCTCAAAACACAAAGTTCTTCACATGTTTTCGAATGCTTCAAAGCATTATTTAGTCTGCAGCCAGTCAAATTGAGTATGTTTACAGCTCAGGTTGATTTCCTGCTGTTACAAAATGTCTTTTTGAATGCTTAGATACGCTCCCCATTGGCTAATGCTGGTGACAATGGTCCCTGTAGGCTCAAATGCCATTGATGTAAACAAAGTGTTTGCCTCAGGATACAGTTTCAGATGCTATCAGCACATATTACAGTCACCAGATGGGAAAAGTCTTTTAAATCCATCACGCCCACTTAATCATTTGCGTATCCCCACAGCAGGATGTTTTACTCGGCTCTAATTTTCTTTAGGTTACGTAAACAGGAGAATACGACAGTTATTCATTTAGCCAGGTTAAATGGTGGGATGAGTCCAGATGGCCTTTTATTAGCTTGATAAAGGTCAGTATGCTGCTCAGGAGAGGATGCTAATCGTAGAAAATGGGAGAAAGATAACTTTTTAAGAGCCAAACTGCTGAAATGCTGGAAATCTATATTACCAGGTTGCATGATACAGAACCTTTGTTGGTTAATGTATTATTTCAATTGATTTATTAAAGAAACCATCCATTTTGTATTGTATTTAATAAGGAGCTGTACATTGCAGTAAGATACTTTGAATTAGTGGCTATCTGGATCACTGCCTACAATCAACCGAGACATCCCTACACATTTCGATGCCTTTCTCAATATCTTGTGGGTTTCTGCTTCATTTTAAGATGTGGAGTGGTCATCTTTTTTATATTTTTTTCATCCCTAGGTGTACCGTTCTGTATATTGGCATTTCTTTGTACAATTACTGGGTAAGAATGTAAATGGGGGGAGGTGGGGGGGTGGGGGGGTCAAAATCGTGCAGTAGTACTTTTATTTTTATGTGAAGCAAACAGTGGAAAGGTGCTTTACTGTGGTGTACCAACTTGGTCATTGTTAGTTGGCACGCTGAAATGGGATTTTACATGACACATGTAAAATGATGGCTGCTTTTAAAGGGTCAGTTTACCCCAAAAAAACTAAAATACATATTGTGCCTTTACCTCTAATGTTATCTAGCCATGAAAGCACTCTTGGTTTTAATTTGCTCAGGTTTAAAGATATCCTTCGATGAGATTTCTAGCTCTAACACAGTTGAGGTGTGTAATATGACAATATATAGTGTGTTACAATAATGTCAATTACCAGAGATGATTACCACAGTAGCTATCTAGGAAGAGAATTACGTTTTATGTTAATAATTGAATATAGACCTATGGAGCAATTTCATTAAAGAAATTCTTCTGAAAATCAACAACTTTTTCTAAACGTAACTCTAAAGTCTGTGTCACTATTGAACCAGTAAAAAAGTTCCAAATCAAACATTGTGAGTTTCATTGTGAGTATTTTCTGACAGAAAATTCCACTGTATTGGGTAGAGACAGAAATTTCAAAAGGTGGATATCCCAAAGCCTTGATAAATAAAAACCAAACGTTCTGAATGAATAGATACCACTAGCGATAAATGAGAAATGGTTTTGTCATGTGGGTGAACTGACCCTTTAACCAGTTCTCTCTACCTGTGACATCATGTAATGTCCTCTTCCACTCTGCTAACTGAGAATACAATTTAAGTGTGTACTTGACCGACATAGTCCTGACTTTCACCTGAGGTTCTAGGACGTAAACAAGAAAAAAACCTGTTTCTGTGTGAAAACATTTTGCTACAAAAGAATATAAAATATTGATTAATTCCTATGAACCAAACTGGCTCTTCTGCGTTTTCTTTCTTGCAACACATCTCATAATTATTTCACGTGCCTTGGATTACATTACTAATCACATTTTTGGCCCTAATCCTTTAGAGTGTTACCTAAACTGTTCCTACACGCACATTACAAAGTAGCTAATGGAGTGTCCTTTCTTTCTTGCTGTCTTTGTTTACAGGAGATGAGCCGAGGGTTTTCCTCCTGAGGTCCAGCTGCTGTAATCAGGCCAGTCGCTGCTGACTCAACCTCAGCGCTGCCCTTATTACAAATCACCGGTACATGCAGCTCCTGGCCAGAGCTCATTAAAAGGCCTTAATTCATATAATCTTCCAGGAAAGGTGTTTACGGCTGCACAGAGTAAATATAATCTCCATGAGGGCCAAGGGTGGCATTAGAAGACAGCGATATGCACCTACTGGAGGCTTAGAAGGAACATAACTACATGTAGGATTTGGCATCGAGAACCGCTTGCAACTTGGAATCGTATTTTCATTGGAATCGTTTGGACACATGGTGTTTCCGACAGTTTACCGGCAGTTTCAAATTTAACGTGCGTAAGTTAGGGTTTTTGTAGCAGCCACCGTATTTCCTGGCTGGTTGTGTTGCAGCCATCGAGCACAGTAAGTGACACTCTACTGTGGCTTTAATAAACATTAAAAAGTTAAACCGGTAAACCACCATTGAATAAAAATACAATTTTCCTTTATCTGTACAATGAGCATGTGACCTGTTTTGACTCCACCCCTCAAGAATTGATGAGAACCTGAATCAAAAGGAAGAATTGGAATTTGAATCAGAACTGGTCAAATCACAACGATGCCCAACCCAAACGACATGTATGTAAGGTTATTATTAGGCTTTGTGCCGTTGTGATACAGAAGACATTTAAATTAAGGCAAACATATTCAGTGAAAAGACAAATTTAAAGGTGTGTTATGACGTCATCAACTGTTCCGAGTCTCTCAGCTTTATTTTTGTGTGCGGGTGACAACATCCCACCTTCCCTGAAGTGAAAATGCTTTTGTAATAAAAGTACAACTTCAAAAAAGGCACCTCTAACAAAGCCGACTATATTCTTATTCTATTTTCTCACACTGTCTCTTTGCTTTGCTCTGGGCTGCAATGAAATCAAACCAGATATCAATTGAAACGAAAG
>NC_045752.1:17153277-17154370 GCF_008692095.1 Etheostoma spectabile | reverse complement strand
ACTAAGCCTTTTGCAAATCACCATCAACAGCACAAGTTTTTGTTTTAATTTAACAAAGTCATTTACTAAGACTGTAGATGTAAAATATCCCAAATAATAACACCAATTTTGACCAGTATTGTTTGAGCCTGGAAAGCAGGGGAAAAAAGTGTTTTCTGCTGCTGAACTTGGAATATTGGTCGAAGAGAAGACACTTTTAGAACCGCAGTTGTGCATTCTTCAGGGCAAGAAGAACGTTATATGTGAAGAAATACTATCGGATGTCAGTTTAAAGGTATACTAGCAGGATGTATCGCTTTGTTTGTGAACGCACAGCGTTCAAAGTTGCCCCCCCCTCCAGAGAGAAAAAAAAAATCAGTGGTGGTCGAGCATGCTAGAGAGTGAATGAGGATAGAGAGCGTTTGTAAACACACAGGTTTAAAATTGAGGTTGGGTCTAGATGATAATCCAAGATTTGCTAAATCTTGCAAAAAACTATTGCAAGACTGGCTACACCGTGACCTATCCATAACCTTGACCATTCAAAGTCAACGCCTAACCTTAACCGTCTAACCTTCGCCATCTATTGTTAATATCTAGGTAGTGTTTACGATTTAATTTCCGGGATTGTTCAAGTGCCTCAGGAATTTCCGCTGGATGTCCCTTTTTTGGCCGGATGGTAAATCGAGGCAGCTAGCTTCACTCTCTCCAATGTTCCACCAAAACAAGTTCCTTCCCGAGGCTATTTTGCAGAGGCACCGTCATGTGACCTGGGCTCAGCGACACCCAAGACGACTGCAATTGCCAGACCTTCCCATTGCCAGACCTTCCTCCACAGCACTGCGGAGGAGGGTCTGGCTAGTCCACGTAGCATTCCGGGATGAGAGAAAAACGTGCTCCCATTTATTGGCATTTCTTTAAAGCAATCACAATCGTCATGGGCGGTGCTAAGCTCCCCACGGAGCCTCGGTGCCTCTGCAAAACAGCCTTGGGAAGGAATTTGTTTTTGTGGAACGTGTAAGTTCAAAAGTTGTTTTAGTTGTGAAACAGAAAACTCAGATCGGACAGATAGTCCAGCTAGCTGTGTGGATTTACCCTGCAGAGATCTGAGGAG
>NC_045752.1:17134675-17153267 GCF_008692095.1 Etheostoma spectabile | reverse complement strand
CCATAGTCCTCAGAAATCCACCGGAGTTTAAAATGCTTACACTAAGAAAGCCCAAGGCAACGGATATCCAGCCTAAATGAGTGAAATTTGGCAGAATTTCACTCAGCAACGGAGCAATCCCAGAAGTGGAACGTCAAGGATAAAGAGTACATTATGAACAGAAAAAGGATGCATTTTAAATAGAGTCTGAATATAACAAATGACAAATGCATGTTGTTGTACTGCTGCACCTAGACTGCAACCTACATCCCACCTAGAGCTAGTATTACTATATGTTGAGGGCCAATGAAAGCTGAATAGTAGCTCAAATTAGGCTTCACAAACATGCTAACCTTGCTTACGTTTAGCAGTAATATTTGAAATACTAAATGCGAAAACTAGTGCCTAGGCATCATAAGAAATCAGACTTTTTTTTCAGAAACAGACAATAAGTATTGATTGCTGCTTCAGTCTTATCAAAGCAAAAAGGTAAAGTTGCGTGGGTGAAAACGAGGCATTGTCCGTCTCTAACTCACTGTTTCAACCTCGGTTTAGTATCTCTCCTTGTGTTTGTCTGATGCTGAAAACTGTCCGCCTGCTTTTCCCAGACTTGACAGCGCATTTTAGATGCACTGTTGTCTGCAGCAGTGATCAGTCTGTAGTGATAAATCTGGCGCAGTGGTTATTTTTATACATTTCCATTCCCTCCTCCTAGATTGTGCACCTCTGAACAGTAGCAACTTAAATACATATTACATACATTGCACAGCCCATACACAGCCACTTTTCTTCTATTTTACTAGCACAAATATCAGTGCGAGTAAGGACTACTGCAAGTTGACTGCAGTATAAAACCTAAGAAAGGTTGCATGTCTACAGCCTTGCTAGCCACTGGTGCAGAACAGAGAATTAGCCCTTTTTGGATGCTCAGAGGACTCTCTAATCCTCCCTCTACACCTTCAAACTTTCTTGATTGGCATGCTTATGGCAACAACAAAAAAACTAATTCTTGCTGGCTACATAAACTTGTTTCAGTGCTGCACATGGAGAAACTGTGTACCAAGTATTCAAAACACCAGCAGAAATAGGAAAAATCCTGGGGCCTCCCTTTTGCAATATCTGGACCCAGTTTGATTCTACTTTTATTTAAGTGTGTATTCATGCACTTTTTTTGAAAGCACACTACTGGAGAACTTTGGGTTTTGGTTTTCCCTGGCTTGGGGTTAAGATAAATTGGACATACTTATGATGTGTGTGTGTGTGTGTGTGTGTGTGTGTGTGTGTGTGTGTGTGTGTGTGTGTGTGTGTGTGTGTGTGTGTGCGTGCGTGCGTGCGTGTGCGTGTGCGTGTGCGTGTGCGTGTGCATGTTTGTTTTGTTTGTATTTTGGGTGTTGATTCTTATTTATTTTTTTCTTATGTTGTCAAAAGGTCAATACAAAAATATTAAAAAACACAAAAATCATAACAGAAGTTATCACAGGATACTTTGCATATAGAATAGGTCCAGACCACACTATAAATAACGCAACAAAAACTTAGTGGCCTAGAAATCTAGACGCACGCTAGCGTGATGTAATTTGCAGCCAGGGTCAGTCTAGCAACTCTCCGTTGGCTTGCGAGCTGGACAAACCAAATTCAGGTCTGGCCAATCACATCGTGTGTACAGTCAGTGGGCGGGCTTAACATAAGGCTGGCAGAGTTGTGATGGCTCCACCTGAATTCCCCAATTCCCTGTTACTTGAAAACAAAGAAGATGGCTGCTGGCCAACAGTGG
This sequence comes from Etheostoma spectabile, assembly GCF_008692095.1. Classification (NCBI taxonomy): domain Eukaryota; kingdom Metazoa; phylum Chordata; class Actinopteri; order Perciformes; family Percidae; genus Etheostoma; species Etheostoma spectabile. The sequence goes on along the minus strand of NC_045752.1, from coordinate 17,151,514 downwards.
TCTTTCGAAACGACTCTGTAAGACTTGGAGTTAAGCACTGAAGTCCTTCTTAAAAAAGGTAGATGTGTTTCAGAGTTTTGCCAACCGGATACGGCAAAATTTTAATAAATCAACTAGCGTTGCTCTGGTTGGTTGCAGCGCTATCCTAATGCGTGCAGAGGGAATTTGAAAGACAACTGTTTATCCCGCCCCTTGAATTGAGTCCTGCCCGTGGTGAGTTCCCAGACCCAACACCTGGATGTGGGCCTGGGCCAGCAGCTAGGAACATACCTTGAAACAGAACTTGGCTCGAGGTGGGCGTTTTAAAAGAATAATGAAAGTAGTAGCATCATCATGTTTTCAGCATGCTGAAATGCTGATTTACAACAGGTATTGTGTATTATATTCACCATTTAGTTCAGAAAGCTCACATTTTATTAATAACTAAAGACAAGCTATGAGTCAGATTTGCAGGTATTTGATCATAAGTCACCAATGTCAGTAGGATGGATCCTCGAGTGACTGTAATGTCCATATTTTCATGGCAGTCCATTGTTAAAATAATTCAGACCGACCGTCAGACAGTCTCCAGTCCCTAGAGTCACGCTTTTAGCACGGCTGAAAACATGAGAAATTTTGCCAGTTTCAATTTAGTCGAAGTGAAAGAGAAGTTTTTGAAGAGAAAACATGCCCTGAGTCTTTTTCTTTCTTTTTTATTTGGCATGAGGCAACTGACTTGACAGGACTGTTGCACGTGTGCCAACACATTGAGACTCAGTGCCATCACTTGAACAAAATTACTGGTTTGATATCCTGTCACCTTCGACAAAACAAAATAAATACTTCTATGGAAACAACAGATGTGTGATGCAGTAGATCTGTTGACGATCACTGTTCACTTGCCTACCGGGGATGTTCACAGCAATTATCTCACTCCTCTCTTTTCTATTACCTTCCCTGTCACCGTTTTTATTCCAAAAACTACAACAAAGTTATGTTTTGCAGGGCAATAACCCCTTTTAGGTTTTCTGAAGTACTTTATCTGCAGTTTCTTTTATGCATTTTCACACTGGCAGCTCAGCAGTGCGTCTATCCATCATCTTTTGTGCCTGAGCGTGGCCCGCAGCAGTGTATTTTGTCTTGTTATAGAGGGAAAGCACACTATATCGGAGGTCATGACTAAAACTTTGCATAGGGGGGGACTCTCATGTCTCCCCATAAAAGTTGATGTCCATCACAGCAAGCTCTCTGAAAGCAAGCTATTTGTCGTCTGCTTCTGTGGCCTCATCAACACTTTCACGGGGATTCTTCAATTTCCAGAATCATATATTAATAATCTCATTATTAATAATGCCTGAGGGAACAGCTGACTGTGTGTGTGGTTTGTTTATTTCCCAGACAAAGTTGTGCGGCAGGAGAAAAGTTCTGCAGCAGGATTGGAGAGGGAAATTTGACCCTGCCCGAGTCGATTTTGTCTCGTCTCACAGTTGGTTTCACCTCACTCAGTCCTAATACGCATCTCATCCGCTGTCACTCTTTCTTCCACTCTGTAACAAGCAATTAACTGATACTTGCTGGATAGTGTAATACTGTGTCAGAATGCAATAAAAGGCTCCTCTGGATGGCTAGAAAATGCAATCACATTTCCACATTATTACATGAACTGTCATTTACGCTATTTCTTCATAAGGGTGTTGCACATTTTTAATAGGAAATGTAATTCCAATCCTAATGTGTTCATGTCTGGAATTATGAATAATTAATTGTACAGTACTTTCAGTTATTGTAGTAAATATGTTCACTAATGTAAGAATCAGTGGTGGAAGTTTTCAAGGCCATTTACTTTACTTAAAGTGCTCTTATTATGCTTTTTGGCGTTTTGCCTTTCCTTTATTGTGTTATATATCTTTTCGTGCATGTTATAGGTTTACAGAGTGAAAAAGACCAAAGTCCCCCCCCCCCAAAGGGAGTTACCATCTCCAACAGAAAACACTGTTCACAAACTACTCCAAACAGCTCTATTGTAGTCCAGCCTTTACTTCCCGTCACTTTGTAACACACGTTATGTAACATAACTTTGGCCTAGCTGCTAACTAGAAACTCCCTCATGCTTTCCTTGTGATTGGCTAGTAGTCCTTACCTAGCTGCTGTGCATGTGCGACTCCAAAAAAAGATGGAACAGAAGTGAGATGAATCACCCTGTAGGTAAAACAGAGAGTTAACACACAGGGTGAAAATAGGAGCTTCAACAATGTGCAGTACGATAATAATATGGTGTTTTTATGTTATTAAACCATGTAAAAATGTCTGATATAACCTCTAAATACAATTTTGCACTTTAAAGTAGTAATACCACTTTATTTAAAAAAAATATTCAGGATAAGAGGAAGAGATTCATACTAGTGACTGATAGACCCCTCATCCCCTCATGCGATGCACCCCCATTACACCTGAGGTCCCTTTCCGTACAGGGAGACGTTCAGTTGTCAAATATCCCATCATCGAGTGCCTGGTGTTGCACCAACACCTCTCCACCTCCTGCTTCTCATCTCTTCTACTTCAAAAAATGTCCAAGCACAACTACTGCAATATGTTTGACCCTTTGTTCACCTTTTATGTGATGAGAGACTTGGCACTGAAATCACTTCTGTCTGCTGTGTGTGTGCTCTGTCCTCTCTAATGCAGACCACGAACTTATGAAGCTCGTATCTCCGTAAAATGAAAACATAAATCTACTTATCAACAAACACACATTTTAATAAGTTAAAGTCTGGTTATGTACAATCAACTCAGCTCGTAAATACTTGGCTAAAAAAAAGAGAGGAACGAAATCGTTCACTTGCTGAGAACAGATCATAACAATCTGACGTTCCTCAATGCCATGGATAAAAATTTGCTGTCAGCTTACTAATTGATTGCACGCTTTGTGTAGACTTGGACTTTTGTATGTTTTATTCCACTTTGTTGAAACGGCGAAGTGGAGAGGCCTCGTTCACTTGTTGGGAGCTGGCTGGTGAAGATTACTTTTTTTTTCCTGTCATTGGATTATGGCAAACACAGATCTTTTTTCAAAACGTGTCTTAACGTTTTCATGGTGTGATTGGGCTTTGTTTCCGCGTTTGGAGAGGTATCTCAACTGTAGGTCTAACACTGATTGTTCACTGTTACATTTTAGTTGAATTTAAGTGCCAGGGCATTCTGCCACCGTCTGTCTATTGTGTTCCAAGACAGCCATGCAGCAACTGGATTTCATTAAGGCAAATTGTTACAATGTAATTTAAAATCTACCTTAAAAAATATATGTCTATTTAGCATGAATTTTTGTGAATATATGTTCCTGTGGTAAGCCAAGTTTCAGCTGCTACAAGCTGTTTTTTTGCCCCACCCCCGGCTCAAATGTCAAACTGCCTATGACGTAAAGTAAGCATTACAGATATCTGTTGAAACTTTTTGAGTGACAGTGAAACATCATTTGTATACAATCTTGCATTCTTAATGTCACACGTTTTCTTTTGAAACTGATTGTTAGAGGTAATGCAGGGAGACAATTAGAATTTCAAATCAGTGGGATAAGAGTTTCCTTTGAGAGAGAGGATTGTTCAACAATCGGTGGCTGTTTGATTGAGTTGAATTAGATTAAAATGTTTGTTTAATGGCAACAAGGTTGGAAATTCTAGCAGCAATAGGCATCTCATTACAGCAACAAGAAAACAGCAGTGCCAGTGAGCAACAAGGTGGTGAACAAGTGGAGCAAGAGCCAGGAGTTGGTGGGGCCCAACAGAAAAGTGGATATTAACCCTCGAGTGGAAATATGATTCGCTTTGCCAGACCATCCACACGCTGCGGAGCAGAGGAGGGTCTGGCTAGTCCACACAGCATTCCGGGATGGGAGAAAAACGTGTTCTGGGTTATTGCCATTTCTTTAAACCAATCACATTCGTCATGGACGGCGCTGGGCTCCGCATGGAGCAGCTGCAAAATAGCCTCAGTAAGGAACTGGTTTTGATGGAACGTGTGTACGTTCAAAAGTTGTTAGTTGTACAACAAAAAACTCAGACTGGACAGATAGTCTAGCTAACTGTCTGGATTGTGGTGAAACAATACAATCAGGATTTTGTTGTGGTTCGAGTCCTATCATCTCCTGGCTTGACCCCTGGGAGTTGATTCTGAAAGCAGCGGCAAGATCTCGGAGAACAAAGCAACACGGAGCAGGGTTCAGTTCACAATGCTCTAAAGGTTTAATGTGACATAAGAATATACATATTTTCTTTTTAAAGAGTATTTGTTGGGCATTTAAGGCTTTTATTTTGATAGGACAGCTGAAGACATGAAAGGGGGATTGACGTGCAGCAAAGGTCCGCAGGTTGGAGTCAAACCTGGGCCCGCCGTGTCAAGGAGTAAACCTCTGATCCAACTGAGCTATCCAGGCACCCAATATACATATTTTCTAAAAATCACTACATTCATTTAGATGACGTGTAGTGAGATACAAAAGAGCCAGGATGGGCAGAAGGATTGTCCCAAGGTTTGTTCACACAGATAGAAAAACAGTGTTGCAAATCAGGATACAAATAAAACGGATAAGAAGGACTTTCTTCCCACAGAATGGAATGTGGAATGTAACATAAAGTGTCAATGTTGGGTTTTTAGATCGTTCCACATCCTTTTTTCATTTATATAGAAAAACATGAGTAAACAGTACTGCAGTTTAGTGGAATTTTATTTTCTATTTTATGCTTCAACGCCACAACATCTTGCAGCACTTCTGGCCAGTCCTGAAGGCATGCCAAGTGTGCCCAAAGCCCAAACTGTTATTACTTTTGCAGAAAATGTGTTCATCGAGGACTCTATTGCTCTTTGTATGAGCTGACTAAGAACATGCGTTTTCAGAGCCTTTAAAAATAGCGTCACCTTGACCAGTGACTCCATTAAAGCTGGAGTGTTGAACTTTTGTCTCTCTCTGGCAGTGAGAGTAATTACACTGTCCACATGTGCTTATGACATACGCTTGCAGGTGAGCTTACTGAATCGCCCCTGCCCCCGTCCTCACTGACGCTTTCTTTTTTTTCCTCTTCTTTTTTTTACTGCAATCCTTCCTCTGAAGCATCCACTGCAGAAACCTTTCTTGGACGCTTCTTAGAATGTTACCTGCCATCTGCCATTAAAATCTTTTCTGAGTCTGATGCTATTCACTGTTGCTATGGTCTCTTGGCTCTCTCCCCTTCTTTCCTTCGTTTGGTTTTACCAACTTCATTGAATCTATTGTACACCTTCCAACTTGAGTCTATAATTACAAACCCACCAGGGATACTAGAGGCTGTAAAGAAAAAAGGTAAACATATGTATTGTGAAGCTTACAGTGGTTAAATGCTTCATAGGCTTTTTTTTCTTTGTACATTCAGATATCTCTCCCCCCCTTTCTGCCCTACTTTAGCTCTGGCTGGTTGAGGTAAAACCTCAGTGCATTTCTTCCAGCGCAGGAATGTCACCCCAGACACCACAACTCTGGTCAACTATGAGATACAGAGAGCTTTCCCAGGCCACAGTGTTACATTTTAGTCGTGTCAACTGTGTGTGTGTAAATAAGCGTGATTCATGCCTCCGCGTTAAATCTATGCTGAGGCTATGTGGAGGCATGGACCCTACGCCATAGCCTGACGTTTACCTCTCAAAAAATGGAACTACACGTCGCGGCATGCCGCTCGGCTGTGGCTTGGTAGCGTTGCATTTCCCCCGACTCATTTCCTGGTTCTCCTTCTCCGTGAACAACACGATATCAAGGGGAGGGTTAACTTTTCCTGCTACAGATTTCCCACAGTGGTCAGGAAGCACAGGGGAGACACTTTGTTTCTCCCACTAAGACTCTAGAGTCGGTACTTGCTCCGAAGCTAATCACAGTCACTCTCACTCGCTCTACCACACACTCCACATCCACACACACATGCCGGCCCTGCTATTCTCTTAAAGAGACCGATGCACACAGCAACGTACAAGTATAAACTTCAGGCCACTTACGTAGGCTACAGAGAAAGCTCTGCGTGGAGCTTCTGCAGAACCACAAATCACATTTTAGGCTGGTGGATAGGGCCAGACTGACGTCACATGAGGGGGTGTGTTGGTTGATCTAATTTAACTCAGCGATTGCAGCTGTGTGGCGATGAGATTTATTCGGGAGATTGCTTCCGGTTGGAGGCAGTTACGATAGCGATAAGCTGACGGCTGCAACCCACACGTTTCTTTACAGAGAACACTGTTGAAGACAAAGAAAGACTATTCTTGTTTTCCCACTACACAAACTTTTGTAAATTACACTGTTCGCCGCAGCAATTGGCCATTTTCAGAAACGAGGCAGTGTCTGGGTGAGTCAGTTTAACACAGCACGACCCCTCTAGAAGCAGGAAAGACACACACTCATCCAGGCAAGGTTAGTCTCATTCTCACGTTAAATTCAACACGCAGGGAAAAGAAGACAAGGGGGTTAACTTTGAAAGCTAGGTTAGCTTTTAGTAGCTGTGTGCCTTTGTGTCACCAGCCCTGGTTATCTTAGCATTTGTGACAACGGGAACATCTGTCATATTGGTAATGGATTACAGTGCTATTATGGGCTATAATTGATTTTCAATAAAGGTCGGCTTGATGTAGCCGCCCAACCTTCATCATCTAACACTTCCTAAAAAAAGCACATCTGCAGAATCACAAGTTGGAACATGAAAAATGAGTACTATCCAAGGCTTTAGTTGAAAGGAAAAAATAATGTGATGTATTGATTCATGCCTGAGCCATGCCTCAAACAACCAACGGTAAGTCCAGTATAATGTGGCTCAGTATGAGATTTGAAGCGCGGCATGATGCATCTCCACAGTTCACCTCAGCTCACTCCTTTGTAAAATATTGTGTAAATGGGTGTGTAACTTTGAACTGTGTCTCTCTATGGCTCCAGTCCCCAACGCGACTGCTGTGTCTGCCTCTGTGTCGCCAAGCTGGTTGGGATGATGAATGGAACTACATCATTGCATCCAACTGTAGCAAGTACATATGATAAAGTTGTTTGCAAATCTCCTGCATAAAAAATCCTTCTGTAATTGAGGTGGGAGATTTTCTTCTTCAACAACAAACATTCTGAATATGTTATGGCATACTCTCTAGTCGTAAATAGTCCAGGAAATATGCTCCATCAACAAATTGTATGAACTGAAATGATATTTTCTCCGGCCTATCCACAAGGTACCACTCATCCTCGGGTTGTGTCTTTTTTTGTTTGCCTTTACCAGTGGGGAAATTGGATCGAGACCAGCAACGATTCAAATTTATTCTGCCGTTTTCACACATTTCCCAAAGAGGAAAATGAGCAGGAAAATGAATTTGAACCAGTGTGTTTGTTGTTGCTCAGATGACATAGGACAGATTTATGCTGTGCACTCTCTTTTAAATTCTCCTTGTTCTTTTCTCTAGTATAACTTAATGTCATGCTATTATAGTTCATTAGGCATTGTTTATATAGAAATAGCCAAAATACAGTGATCCCACATACAATCATATTTGATCAAAATTGACACCTGTATTTATGGTAAAATATATAGTCACAGAACTGTAACATTTCTGTGAAAAAGATATGAAATGTGCAGTGTTGTTTTAAAGTGGAAAGAAAATGGTAGGCCAACATAATTTGAAATAATGTGCTATTTCACATTTTCTACAAAGATGATAATCCAACTGGGCACATACCTGGTCTCCTCAGTTTGCCATTATACTTACCAATTCCCCTTTGTATGCCCTGTCAATTAGGGCCTGCGGTGCAAGCCCAATTTTACCGTGTTCTGCTGTTCGGTAATCCTCCCAGAAAGATGCTTGAGATCCTGAAAGCCTGTTGTTGACCATGCAAGCAATAATAGGTGTATCACTGGAGTGTACACGAATATTCAATCCAAAAATAATGCATTCAGCTTACAAAATGGTGTGATTTTCTAGGGCACTCATGGGACAAATTTCCAGCAGCTAAAAAAATTTCCTGCCACAGCTTTAAAGTTTGACATAAAAAAGATGCAAATAACAACGACAATAAAACAGTGAATGGCCTGTATTTAGAAGACCATCCATTTCAGTGTTTTCAACGGACTTAGAAGCTCATTTAGTGAGTTACTTAAGCGTCAGTAATGGTTCTACAGAGGCTCCACGCACAGCTTTCTCTGTAGCCTGAAGTTTATACTTTTACGTTGGTGTGTGCATCGGTCTCTTTAAGAGAATAGCAGGGCCGGCATGTGTGTGTGGATGTGGAGTGTGTGGTAGAGCGAGTGAGAGTGACTGTGATTAGCTTTGGAGCGAGTACCGACTCTAGAGTCTTAGTGGGAGAAACAAAGTGTCTCCCCTGTGCTTCCTGACCACTGTGGGAAATCTGTAGCAGGAAAAGTTAACCCTCCCCTTGATATCATGTTGTTCAAGTTGAAGGAGAACCAGGTAATGATTTGGGGGAAATGCAACGCTACCAAGCCACAGCCGAGCATCGTGCGTCCCCACAATGTGTAGTTACATTTTTTGAGTGGTGCATGTCAGGCTACGACGTATAGCGTGCCTCCGCAAAATAGCCTCAGAAAGGACCATGTTGGGGCGGCGAGCATTGGAATTAAAATGGCAGTTGACTGTGTATAGAATTTCATGGAAAAAATATAAACACAATTTAATGTTGGTTGTAGCTCCGAGGATATTTCCCTAATCGACCAAGATTAGAAGGCCCACACAATGAAAGAGGAAGGTCCTGTCCAATCCTGTGAATGAAACGTCATCGAAACAGACTACTCTATACTACTATGGAATGATTGTTTGTATGAGGTGATTTGGTGGCAAATAAGTTTCCCAATTGGGGATTAAGAAAGCTTTCTTATCTAAATAACTAACAAAAAAAACTAACAAAGTGGAGACCCAACTGTGTAACTGCCAGGCCAGAATTAACTGATAGTAACTCAGCAGCAGCGGTCAGATCTAGCAGTCCCCTGAGACAGTAGCAGAGGTTAGAAGACTGACCCGAGCTGCATATCTGTCTGGGAGACAGAGTATTGCTGCCTGTACTTCCTGTGTCCTGCAAGCATACCCTCAAGACCATGTCTGAAATCTCTCTGGACTACTTGTGGAATCTGCTGATAAACACAAAGGATAAACTTAGAGAAACGGGACATAACTTGAATTGGAAAGGTGAAATTGCGGGCCTGCAGAGACTCACTGGACGTTTACTGCAGTTCAGTTGCGTCATTGTTGATGTAAAAGGCACATAATTGCAGTTTTACAAAAATGGTCCCCTGACATGACATTATTCTTGACTAGGTACCATTGCTTCCAAAAAACACACAGGGGAAAGAAAAAACATCCTCCTAGCAGTTTCCTGGAGAAACAATCCAACAAAACAAATGAATGCAATGACCTGTTGCCACTGGAAATTTGCAGTTACTACAAAAACAGAGCTGGCCTAAAGATAACCTATTATTTTTTTTCTGTTTGGACCTACAAAAATACAGCTAATGAAATATGGTTAAATTCATTAAAATTAAATGTATCATAATCCTTTGTTTTGATTTGGCTTGTAATGTATTCTCTTACTGGGTAATCTAAGCCAATCAGAGATCACTATGTTGAGAAATAGGAAAAAGTATGAGTTGACATGTAGACTAGGGCAAGTTTGAGAGAGAACCACGCTCCAGCTGTTCTCTGAATCAGACATTAAGACATTTAGAATCTATATCAAGTACCCTGTAAGCCCCAAGACAAAAGAAGTCCATTTTAAAATTATGAGAAATATTTATCCATCCAATGACCTGGTGAGAAAGAGATTCGGCATGGAGCATAACTGTAACTTTTGTGAAACTGAAAAGGAAACTGCTGATCACCTGTTTTTCCATTGTATGTACAGCGAAGCCTTTTGGGAGGATTTACAGGACTGTCTCTCAACCAAAATCCAACTATTCACTCCTCTCACGAGAGAAAATATTGTGTTTGGTGTTACTATGAAGGACAGTAAGACTGACTTGGTTTTGAAGAATTGATATTGATGGCAAAGTTTTCATCCAGTTACCTCCAAATGGAAGAAAAAAAAACAACCTTGTAGCCAATCACCTTTGTGCATTGAAACTAATGAAAGGGAAACATGCAAGATCTCTCCTCAATGCTTACAAGGAGTTGAAGGTGTCTGAGGACCCAAAAGAATTCAAACTCACTATGATTACCATTGAAATATTATTTTAGTATTTTCTTATTTTTTTCTGTTTGCCTTCATTTTATTTTTTATGCTATTTAAGTTGTCCTTTCTATCCTGTATGCCTTGTATGTGTATTGAAATATGTTAACGTCATGTTTTCTATGCCTTTATATTGTCAATGAATTTTCTCAATAAAAATTAAAAATTAAAAAAAAAATTAAAAAAAGTTTGAGAGTGAGCGGAAACAGTAATTTCAATGTCGAGGTGACGGATATTTGTAGTCTTCAGTACTTTCAAGGTATTGGCACAAGTGTCATTTTGCAGCTAACAGTCGTGTGTAACGTGCAGTTCGCTAACTGGTAATGTTTTAAGGGAAGTGCAGCCAGGTTAGCCGCGTTTGTTGTTTTCAGTAGCTTTGCAAAAGTGTTAGCTAAGTGTTAACTGTAAAACGTGGACGTTTAAGCTAGCGTCGTCGGGAGGTACAGTGAGCTGTAAACGCCCTCCGCAGCTTTTCACCGAGGACTTCGCTAGAGGACAGTGCTAATTAGCATTGTGGCTACACGGCCTTGTAGCGGAGCGACACCGCCGCCTGCAGCTGTCTCATCAGCCCAGCTCGGTGACTCTACTCGGCGGTTCGCTTCTTCGTTATCGCGGCACGGACGCGTGAGTAACAAGAGGTGTTTCTATCAGATACAGTGTGTGTCTCAGCTCATTAAAGGAGCAACGGCTTTATCTCTTCATATGTGAACCAACTTAAGGGCCACCAACGTTATAAACCCAGCGCTTGCTAATATTCTGAACATTTAAAAAGGTCAACACCTTAAAGCCACTATTACAATTGCATTGACTGTTGACTATGGTCAGATGCATTTCATGGTAAAGTAAACGGTTTAATCATAATCTGTAGCATTGGTTAAATCTGGTTTTTGTGAGGCAAAGAAAATAGTTTAGGCCTACTTCATATAAAAGTGTGCCTACGTAAAAGTTACTCATGCTTATAATAACATCTATTGGTAATGGCGATTTAAATTCGCCATTAACTGCTGAGCACTCAGTAAAACATTAGTAAGCTCATCTTGTATTATACTTCCAGCGCCAGGAAGGGGTTACATTTGTATATTGATTTTAATAAAAGTATTAACAAAAGATAAAACTGATACACTTAGAATACCGTATGATTGCTTCTTAAAATGGAAAATAAAACTGAACACCGTTTGTTTGTATGCAACATTTGCATTTATTGATTTTTAAATAATCTTAAAGGCTTTAAAGGCTCAGGCTTGAAAGGAAGGCATTACAACCTTTCTATAATGCGGTTTGCCCAGTCGGATTAATCCAAATCCTTCTTTTCTTAAATTAAATTATAAAGTTACTGATCTCTGTACATTTGAGAGTTGTAATTGGAATTATTTTTTCTTTAAATCAGACACATTTACATAAATTCTACTAAAGTTAAAATATTGATGTGATGTATCTACATTTCCCAAAGATGCATCTTAAAAGCAAACAGGGCGGAGAGATTAGCGATAGAAACCCAAACAATTACTAATAATCCATCTCTGTATGACCATGGGCACGAATGAAAAGTCTTACAAGATGCAATAACCGTTTGTCTCGGTGTGGAAAAGACATAAAGACACGGGTAGTAAATACACACTACATGTGGCCATATGGCTAATGGTTAGTGCTGTTTTTCACTTCATTAACCTGCAGCATTTAGCTACAGCAGGCTAGATGCCTGCTGTAGCATCTAGCCTGCTAAATAAAATACAGTACATAAAATACAGTACATATGGGTAATTATGGATGGCAATTCATTGTGCTGTCAACACAGAGAGCACCAATTATTGGGCTCAGAAAGTCAAGAAAATGCTTCACAAAGCTTCATTTGGACAATAATTAGTGCTCTGATATTTTCATATTTAAAGACATACTGTGCATCACTTGGTGAATGCAGTAATGAGCATATCACAGAGGTGAACACAAATATGCTCGCGTTCATTGTGCGCGTTCATCATGCCTTGTTTAATAACTCTGGATTCGGCGGCGATGTTTAAATATTTAAATGTGACACCCTTAAAAATGAGCAATTACAAGTCCTAAAATCTACAAATTGAACACAAGTAAGCACTTATTCAAAAAGAAATAAACAAGCATACAGTTGGCTGCATAGAACAACAAAGAAATAAAATAAAGGACCAGAATATAGATAAAAGGTATGTATGTGCGAGCATTTATTTTTTCTAGAGCACTCATGGGCAAATTTCCTGCAACTTCTAAAAAGTTTGACATAAAAAAACACAGAAACATAACTTTTGATAACAAAATGGATACCAACTGTATAACTGCCTGTACCAATGTATATCCAGTAACAACCCAGCAGCAGTCAGATCTAGCAGTCCCCTGAGACATAGCAGAGGTTAGGAGACTGTCTCCCAGATGCAGCTTGGGTCGGAGTAATGCTGCCTGTGCTTCCTGTGTCTGACATCCCTCTGGACTACTTGTGGAATCTGCTGACAAACAAAGAATAAGTTAGAAAAATGGGACACAACTTGGACCAGAAAGATGGAATTACAGGCCTCAACCGCCCGCACAGACTCACTACGGAAGGTTTACTGCATTTCAGTTGCGGTATTGTTAACGCCAAGAGCACATAATTGCACTCAAAAATCACCCTTGACATGTTTATTCATACATTTTCTATATATGCTAATTAGAGTTCAGAGGCACCGCTGGAGTTTATTCAAGCAGGCAACTGGACAGAAGACAGTGAAACATCCTGGACATGTTTGAATCATAGCTATACCAATTTTATTTAGTTGAAAGAAACAATCAAGATACTTTTTATTGCCCTATAATTCCCTGATGAGGGCGATACATTTGTTAATCAACATCAGACTGAGTAAAAGGGGGTTGGAGCTTTATTGTTAGACTATAGTGTATCATTCAATTCAATAACTAGTGCAAATTAGTTATTTAAGTGGTCAGTTGAGGCTGGCTCCAAAAGGAAGTCAATCCCTATAGACCCCCATGTTAAAATGGCCAACTCTACAGCAGAAATAAACCTGTTCACAGCCTGGTTCAAAAAAAGGGTTTAGTTGCTCTCGCTAAGTTCCCCTTCTTGACAGGTGGAGCGCTAGCTGTCCGCTCTACTAGGCGTCACTGTTACCATAGCCCTCAGCCATGTTTGTGGTGTTGGTACCTTTGGAGAATTTGTCATGCAGATATAGTACAAATTTTTGGAATTACTCGAGAGAAGGCAGAGTCGGGTACTGGCAAGATGGTGACGGCCCACTTTGGGCTTAATTTTGTTTCTTAAGATATCCACGGAGACTCTTTCATATTTTATGCAGTCTGTGGTTGACATTTACCTGGCAAGGGTCTCCTGTGAGTCTGTCAGGAGAGAGGTGCAGACAGGATGTGATACAGGATACCACTGTATGCGTCTCATTTCCAACTAATATTGTTACCATGACCATGATCTTTTCTAGGGCGAATGTCTATTTTTTGGGGGGGTGGTGTAATCTAAAAACAGATATTGCGAATTTGATTTGCAATTTTTTTTTTTTTCCTGTATCTGTATTCTTTTTTTAGTTTAGCCAAAGTTCAATATTAACAGATAAAACATGTCATGGAGCATAATTACATGAATATAACTGTCAAAACTGCTCTATATTCTTATGCGAGGATGAGAAGATAGAAATGACTGAAGTGTTTTTCTTTTAAAAAGCGTGGATTATAGAACAATTAAATACATTTTTCACAAAAGCTAGTTATAATAATAACAAAACAATTACAATTAAAAAAAAAATTACTTTCCTGTAAACTGAAATTGCTGATATGCCTCAGTTCAATAGTAGCATCTACACATGGCACTTTCTACAACCGTGTTAAAGTATTAAAAGATTAATGAAAACTCCACTGAAAATAGGACATTTATCAGCATGTATATTATTTAAAAACAGTTAACATAATAATTATAAGTTACACCAAACATTTTACTAAATATTGCACATTAATTGAGTAATCGCGGTCTTCATGATTGGCTAAGTGCATTCTTTTAACAAAAGCAATCTTAAAAAAAACAAAAATAGCCGCAAAATCCTGGAGGGACTGATAAACGCAGCAGCACCAGTCATACATTTTGTATTTCTTACAATGTTCATATTAAAAATATGTAACAAGTATGTGAGCGAGGAAAAACAATGTATTCTCCAGTCTCTTTCATCCACTTCACTTGAACTCTGGAATCCAGCTGTGATTTTCTTTGCCTCAAAGTCTGATAATAAGTTATGGATTCACAGTATTAAGGGCTCACATTAGATTGCGTGCGTTGCACATCTTCCTTTATTCTCCTTTCGTTGGGAACCAGCAGACACTGGTCATAGACATGCTGGGAAAACTGGGCCGGGCTGAAACAGTGACTGCCTTTTATTGTGTCAAGTGTCATCCCACAGCAGCCTACACAGTATATCTTGGTGTTGTGAATGTACTTGTGGTGTCTTCATGTTCTACAAAGCAACCTTTGCTTCCACCAGTTTTCAGTGATGCATAAAATATTGAGGTATTTCATAACTGAGAAAAGCAGTTCATATTTGGATTTTAAAATTTTTTACAGGCATAATGCTCTCAAGTAAAAGTTCAGCATTTCTTGGCAGAACTGGGACAAGTGTAGAGGAAAGTATTTTTTGGCACACTGTAAGCAACCCAAGAAACTAAACTAATGCTACAGCAGAGTGTGGACCATTTACAGATATCCCGAAACATGACAAAGGCCTGGAAAGATCCGTTTAAATCTACGCCCTAGATGATGCTACTTCGCTCTGCCAGCTAAGTCATTTATCAAAGGTCAATCCTCAGTCAGCAGAGGGATGTTTAAAAAAAAAAAAAAAGACAAATTAACATATTTTGGGGTTATTAAAGAAAGCAATCAATCCTTCAATAAATAATAATAAGAAGCTGTAATGAGCAACAGATTTAAAAGTCAATGAACTATCACTGGCTTAGTCTGTCGCTGTGTGTTTAGGGATTAACCTGTAAGAAAACAGCACTGGGGGAATGGTGAAATATACAATATGAAAAAAAGTTCTTGATCATAATTTAAATTATTCAAATAGATTTTTATTCATCCTTGTTTGTAGTGCATGTGTCCGAAATGAATGTTTATGAAGAATTTTCTTCACGGAGATTGGCTCTCTCTGTTCAACAAAGAGTTGAAAGCACACGCAATTGCCATTGCCTCAGTGCAGAGTAGATGGAATTCCCAGTTCTGTATCTGAGGCCAAGCCACATGTGCACAGGGATTTTTTTAAAACCTGTTTTTTAGCCATTCTTTGTTCTCAAAAAAAAAAAAAAACCTTGACACAAATACTGTTTAAAAAAACATCTCCCGTCCTCAGCCAGCCGTCATTTTGCTGTAAAGTAAATGTTTTTTCTGCTCTGAGTTTTTCCAGCAGGCAAAACGCTTCGGACTCATTAAAAACAGCCCCAGGCTGCTAATACATGCTCTGTCTGATCAGAATTAGAAAAGGGTTTATTGCCTCAAAAAGTTGCACTTAATTTGCCTTGGTGAAAAGTGCATACATAAACAAACATATTAAACAGAAACAAATATATATATATATATATACACAAAATAACTGGGTCCTAACTGTACATGTATGTTTTCAAAGATGAGCATTAGACAACTTTAGCAAGGCTTTAGTTTTCATTTTCTGTTTTTGCCACTGGAAATGGGACTGTTCTAGTCTCAACAACTACTCAAAGCGCTTTTACATAGTACAAGAACCATTCACACACATTCATACACTGTGGTCGAGGCTCATCAGATAAACACTCACACACACATTTACACACCAGCATCGGGAGCAACTCGGGGTGTCTTGCCGAAGGTCACTTCAACATGGGACTGCAGTGCCTGATACACCAGGGAGACGGCCAGGGACTAGTGGCGACCAAGGCAGACTCTGGCAGACTCTGGCGACGCCTCAGGTTGGCTAGGGGGCTAATTGTTTAGCAGTGCAGAGAGCGGGGTCTATTACGGCCTTTATATTGAATATCACAGTATAAGATATTATTATTAACGTTAGTATATTTTGTCTGGTCTAGGTAGATCCGGTGTGGTGTTGTAGTTTGTCTAACATTACTGGTTGTTGCAACAACATGTGAAAAAAACTACAAAGTTTGCTAGGCCAAAAAGAGCGTTAATCTCACAAAAAGAATTGACGCTGTTAAAATGGGTTTTCGTTTACGAAAATAGCGCGTTTGACTGACAGCACTAGTAGTTATGTATATCTTGATTCATGTTGAATCAGCTGAAAAAAAGGCGGACACTTGGCGACGTTTCTGGACACATCGCACAAACTAGGGTTACAGTCTTTCTCTGTCGGCCCAACTAGGACTGACGGCCAACGGTTGCCTTGGTGTGTCAGGTCCTTAACTCTGTCATTTCAGACTTTGCCACTCCCTCCTGATCTGCATTAACTGCTGATTACATTCTCTTCATACATACTCACCTGCTTCACATCAGCTAATCAGCCCCTCAGTATATGTACTGGTTCATTCCCTCAGTTCTTCACCAGATTGTCTAGTCTGTTGCCCTAGTTTTCTAGTGGTCTGTCATTCTGATTCTACCTGATTGATTAAACCTTCCTTTTTAGTCTTTCCCTTTTGCCTTG
>NC_045752.1:17129466-17134665 GCF_008692095.1 Etheostoma spectabile | reverse complement strand
TTAGTTTGCTCCGCTTATTGACCACCTGGTTTGACCTCTGCTTACTTATTAAATGCTGAAAGAAGAAAGGCCAAAACGCATAGATAAAGCTCAGTTTTTAAAAATACCCATTAAAGTGTAGACTAGGTCTTGATAAGTTTAGGAAGAGTTTATACTTCAGCAACCCCAGCCAAATTAGTCATCTGAAATAGTGTTATGTTTGCCTGGCAAACACGTCTACACAGCGCATGTAGTGTGAGCAGCAGGTTAGCAGGGCAGCAGCAGCTTCAGTGCTCTGTCTGTGTCCCCATAGGATGCTTTCGGGCACATAGTAGGACCCATGGCCAGCGTTGAACCGTGATAAATTTGGGTCACTTTATTAGCCTTAGCCTGGCTCACACTAGCTTTCTGCAGTGAAAGATGGCCGGGAGATGTTGGGATTATGTTACATTAATCAGGTGATTTGGTTTGTCTTTGCAGTGAACATAAAACACTGACTACTGTAGCTTCACTTCCCATGGACAAGCATGTGCATCACTGTGTCAGCCGCAGCTGCCGCCTACGCTACTTTTCTACACACGGAGAGCCTCACTTCCCATAACAAACCCCGTCGGACTATCGTTACTTCTCATACACACGTTGCCCACATGGCTACCTGTCTTAAAGTGGAAGGCTCGGCCGGTAATAATCATGTAAAAGGAAAACGGTGGGGTTATTGAATTGTGAAAGTTTATTTTTTTATTAAGCAGCAAAGAAGTTGTAGCGTCAACAACGCAACGTCCTGCAATGTGACTACGAAACAAAATGTCGTGCAGCCCTACCCTGACGTCATTCTTTGTCCAATCCCAACAGGTAGTCTCACTGTGGACGGAAAAAAAAAACTTCACCAACTGTAAGACTGGGGTGCTGATCGCGGGGGTGGGGGCAAGGAAAACCTGTTCTGTTTGGAGGTTTGTCATCTTGGATAAACAAAAGAAAATCTCCAGAGTGGCAAAGGGTGACCAGGGGTGTGATTAGACCGAACCATGGCAACAACAAAAAAAAGTCAAAGTGGAAATCAAGAAAAGGCTCGCAGCGCCACACCACAGAATCACAGAAATATGTGCAGAATTTAGACAAGTGAACAGTGTTTTATGCAACATAGCCTATGTCTAAGAACTCGGGTTCAACTAAAGACTCACGGACACATTTGAATCTTTTTGTTGCACAGTGAGTAAGATATTTTATCTGCGGGAAGTACAGAGGATGACGGAAAGTATTTTCATTCATTTCACACCCTTATGTTTTACAGAAGTTAAGTAGCCTGGCAGATAATAGAACAGCTAGAACAGTCTGGTAAGTTCACAAAAGTACATCACTTTACTGTAATGCACCCAGGAAAAGACAACACTTATTATATATTATATTACGATACCTAGTCTCATATCACGATATCGATATAATGTGGATATATTGCCCAGCCCTAAGTGTATCAAACAGAAGCAAAGTGTCAAGGCGTCTCTGTTTCTGATCCCCACGGGGCTGAAACCCCAGATCAAGCAGCGTGAGTGTTTTTTCCTCTTCCGAGGCGCTTCCCTACCCCTGCTCTTATAAGAATAAATTGAGCTGCCTACCAAGGCCCTTTCTAAGGTGAGCCTAGTAATGGTGCACCGGTGGGATATTGCTTTTTCCATATAGTGAAACTCCCGGGTGTATTACTTAACATGTAAGGGAAAGGTTAAGTCTCACGAGAGCACAGATGCAAGGACAGCAAAGAGTGAATGTTTTCAACAACAAAATGCCTATCAATGCAACTGATGCTGTTGTATGCGATGGAAAATGTTTTTCTTTGTATTCCACATCTGGATAATTACACCATAATTAAAAGGTTCACAGGCAATTTAATCAATTAATAAAAGTTAAAAAAAAAACTTGTATTCTTGAAACATGCTTAAAAGACTTATAGGTTCAACCTGTCAATCATTTAGAAGTGTGTTTTCCAGTTTCTAGGCAATAGAAGAATAACTGTATAGTTTGCATGAAAGCTCAGAGTTGGGTAGTGTAATAAACAGTAACTATTCCTCAAAACAAACACAAAACATTACTTGGTCAATACGTGATCCTTGAACGGACCAAGAACATTCACTATTCTTCTTCCATCTGAACGCTCTGTTTTCTTTCCAGTGTCAGATGTCTCACACTTATTAAGTCACGCTGAGACATGGCTCCATGGCGAGTTATACAGCTGAGCGCTACAGATTAATCATGTGGGGGATCGGCGGGGGGAAGTGGGTTCATCCCGTCCCCACACCACCCCATTTTCCCCTGCATTGGCACTTTTTTGATCTCACCCGGGTCCTTTTTCACTATTTTGATAGCCTTGGGCAGTGGAAGCTCTTTTTTCCCTTCAGATTCCCAGGGATGAGAGGAACTATGCTTTTTAAATGGAGCCTTCTAAGACTCCCACACAGGGGCATGCATATCACAGTCTGTCACATGATTTTCTCTGAGATATGATATCAGAGCCTGACCTCTCAAGCAGCCGCTCTAACTGTGAGATATTGTCGCACTACGCAGACAATGGGTTCAGCAGGTCATCCGGATTTAGATAAAAATCTGCTATGTAGTGTGGTTGCATCAAATTGAGACAGTGACAGTGTATCCAGCATTTCAAAATAAAATGACAATCTCATTTGGGCCCATATTCTGCCTCCTATGTCTACTTTACACCCCTACTCAGATCATTTTGCATTGCATGTTGTATGTAATTAGACTTCTTGACATTCACTCATTTCATCATCTTAACGGGTAACAATTTTGCTGTGTCAAAACTAGATAGGAAGCCACACGTGACAATAAAGTAATAAATAAATTTATTTTACATGCAATTTTTTTTGTTGCCTGAGAAGTTGCTGATCACCATTGTTTGCAGTAAAATGGGTCCTTTTGTAGTTAGCAAAGCTCAGAAAATGCTTGTAGTAATAGGGGAAAAATGGGAGAAAATGCCAGTGAGCTGCTGACTTTGCACCCATTAAAAGAAAACACCTGTGTTAATCATCAATGCTACAATATAAACTCGCAGGGCTTCAGAATCTGCGCTTGTTTTTGTATTGTCTGCAGAGCTTGATTTTCAGAGAAAAAAAGCAGCATGTTGTAGCCTGAATACCAGTCAAACTTAACCCCACCCACAACATTTGAGGTTGGGAAGGTTGGTCTGGTCTTGATCCATTGTGGAGAAACTATGGTCCTATTTGGACCAATGAAAATGTCAGAGTGGGCTTTATACGATGATGGACAGATTATCAACAGTAATGTAATCAACCAACCAAACCATTACCAAAGAGCGCTTAGGTTGAACAAAAGCAGACCCCGCCCTGCACTGCGCATGCTCATTTGACGGTATCCCGAGGTCCTGTAGCTGTAATAATATATATATATAGCTTATGGTTCTAAATCACCATGTGTTCTATTAATACATCCATGTTATTATCTGTTAATACATCCGAGGGATGTATGCATGCTGTAAAGCCTAAAAACGTGGATGTAACGTCATTAGCGTTTTGCAAACTGTCAGGGCTATCGGCTAGTAGCTAACATCAGCAGTAGCTAACAGTTGAGATCTGTTGACAACTATGTGTCGCTCAACACGCGTCACATACTCCATTTCTCTGATTGGTTGTAGGTCTATCCAATTGAGTGCAGAGGCATTTTCTTTCTTGGTTTGGTTGAAACACACCCGACAATCACAGCCCAATGGAGCAGTAACAGACTGGTGTCCTGCCGAGAATCTGAGTATGACGCTGTCAGGCTAGGGCTGACCTCAGCTCTCACTGCTGTCAGATTTCTACACTGCACTTTCATGAGATCACCTGCCATTCAAGCAGTGTGCTCCAACTGGAGACTGTCCTCACCAAAAAATGGATACCGCAGGTGACATGGACTTCTTGTGGTCATGCAAATAGCTATTGTCTGAGTAGCAATCACCAATGCAGCATTTCATTATTATAATACAGATGATTGGGAGTATAGCTCCTCCTGCCACAGACCTGTCTTTGCCTCCTGTCTCCTACTAGTCTCATATTGCCAGTGTGGCACTGTGTGTTTAATATTTGCCCCCCCCCCCCACACTTAAATTTTAAAGGAAAGCTAAAGTCTAAAAATACAAGTTAACTACTGTCTCTGTTGTCTATAATATACCACAAGGGATTCAGAATTAATGTGTTTTGAATGGGTGATATTATTTTGGCTTAACTCAGCTTGGTCTGCAGAGGGCGCTCTAAGCTTGACTGGGTATCATTAGCTGACGCAAGTAATGCAAAATTAGAAGTCAGTACTTGATGAACAAGTTTAAGTGTCCATGCTACAGCTCCTGATCTGAACTGTGTTTCCTACAGGAAATAAATGTGTTATTCCAAGAGCGTCACCTCATTCCTAAAGTGTAACACCAGACCTATCTCCACAGCGCTGGAGTAGGGCTTGGGAGGTGGGAGAAAATTTTGTTCTGGTTTATTGGCATTTCTTTAAACCAATCAAAATGGTCTGGGGCGGAGCTAAGCACCCGGCAGAGCCACGGTGCCGCTGCAAAATTGCTTTGGGAAGGAACTTGTTGTGTTAGAACGTGTACATGTAACGAAAGTTAAACTTGTGGATAACCTTGGTTGTTTGTTTTCTCAGAGAACCATAGTGATATTTTTATTTTTGAAGAAGGTATCTGAGTCTTGTGGGGGGGGGGGTGTTATTGTTGTCCAATACGGGTCACCTTTGAAGGCCCTCTGACTCCTGAAGGGGTTGAGTTGAACGTGAAACAAAGTGTTGGTGAGGGGCGAGGTCAGAACGTGACTGTTTTCTACTTCCGATTGTCCCATATATAAAACATAAATAAAATAATTTTAATTTGTGGTAGACTGTAATTGCAAAAGGAATACACTGTAATGTGAACAGGGGAAAATATTTGCTTCAGCATTCTATTGCATGATGCCTTGTCTGTTCAGTTGAGTGTTTCTGTTGATTTTATTGAGATGGCCCGCCATGGCAAATGTATCAGAAATAGGGCAGGCACATAATGTAGTTGTGGTTGCCTTTTAAATGATCCTGCCGACATATTGCACCCTCCTGTTGGCTGTCGCACACGTTGCAATTTAACAACAAGTAGAACTATTCAGAGGTTATTGCAGAGGTTATTGCATTCCAGTTTAACTCCACATACTCTTGAGACCTGCCCCCACTGCTAAAAAAAAATCC
>NC_045752.1:17123442-17129456 GCF_008692095.1 Etheostoma spectabile | reverse complement strand
GCTGTAGCTATTACTGCTCATGCTAACTACTCAACAGTTGCTCTGTTTATCCAACATTTTAATTAACTGGGTTAAGGTGGAATCATTGTTTTGACATTTCAACCGTATGTATATGAACATTTCATGATACTAAACTGAAAGCTGTGATGCTATCCGACAAAGATGCAAGGATGCATGCATTGCTGGCGTGTTATTTTTAGAATGCAGCATTTTGCACTTTCTGTACATTGCTCTGGTTTGTACCAGCCCGCCGCCTCCTCCAGCTCAACCTCTCCCACGATCATCACTGAAAACAGCAGTGTGCTTCCCCTCAAGCACCTGCATCTCACTGATGCCTGCGAATTCCGAAAAGCATCAAAACATCCACCCTCCCTCTCTGTGTTTTCTCTCTCTCGCTCTCTTTTCATATCCCTGACCATTCCTCACTCTCGCTCCCCTTTTCTCCTCACCCCCCTTCTTCATAGTCAGAGGCAGATAATCAATATCCATGGCCCGGCATCCCAGGTCTTATTGACTTTGTTTTTCAGGAAGACTCCATAAAGAGTCATCGGGGAGATGTCACTGCCTTTTCCCCCCCTGGCATTAAAACCTCCATTGCAGCAAAAGACAAGAAGTTGCGGACGAGCTCTAGCTGCCTGCATGACCACTGGAATACCAAATAACAGTGAATGGAGACAGCAGTGCCACTTTCCACTCGCAAGAGAGACAAGGTTCAACACCATGTGATGAGAATACAAACAACGCCCCGGGTCGTTCACAGATTGGGAAAACACTCGTGTGGATTTAGGATGTGCGGCTGCAGGATATTTAGATGATTCACACGACAAGCTGCTTGGTGTACTAAAGGCCCCGTACGTTTTTCTGCCCCGTATAACGACATGACCTTGAAATATCCATTGATGGCTGATGGGGTTGTTGATCGATACCAATGACAGTAAATTACTGGCACTAAGGTTTTTGTCTTTCACCTGAGTGTCAAGGTTTGCCAGATTTGTTTTGTGGAAGTTGTTGCAGGGTTGTTTGAAGTCTTTATAGCACGAGTTAAATCAGGAAAGGACTAAATGTCCCTAAAACATTAAGCCATAGATGTCATCAAACACCATACTGTAAATTCCCAACAATTCTTAAAGCCTGTTTGTGTGGCTGACATGAGCCAATAAAGGCTTGTCCCTAATAAAGACCAGTTAAAAAGGATTTTGAGGAGGCTGAATTGCTTGTAGTGTGGCTTACATGGTACATTCAGCATAATGCAAATTTCCATCATCATTTACATCAGCCTATTATGAAAGGGAGGGAACATGCCTGTTGAGCTGCTGGAAAGCTTTTAATAGTGAAACATCAATTTTTCAGTTTCAGTGACGGTATCTTAACACTGAACGGGGGGAAAAAAACAAAGTAGACTAGACGGCAATTAATTAATATTGAGAACAAAATTTCTGTCTAATAAATGAGTAAATAACAGCAGCTGTGTACCAGGCTGGATTACTTACAAGGTAAAGTGGGCAACTGCCATGTGGAATTTGATTAACTGCATATTATTATTTAAATGTAATCACAAATCAACTAATGTAGGTCCTGCATTATTATTTAAAGGTCCATGGCATGAAAATTTTACTTTTCTGAGGTTTTTAACATTTTTAACATCCTCCAGCCTGCGTATGGTCCCCCAGTGGCTAGAAATGGCGATATGTGTAAACTGAGCCCTGGGTATCCTGCTCTGCCTTTGAGAAAATGAAAGCTCAGATGGGCCGATCTGGACTCTTGTCCCTTGTGACGTCATAAAGGGCAAGGTCACCTCCCTTTCTCTGCCTTGCCCGCCCAGAGAATTTGGCCCGCCCGTGAGAGAGAGACATCTTGGCTTTCAAACGAGCAAAGTGGCAGTTGGTCAAGGCCACACCCCCAGCCTCCACCTTATATCTAGGATCTTATATCTAAGATATATATAAGTGTCAGACAGGGTGAATGCAGGTATATTCAGACACAGTATTTAAAAAAAAAAAACATGTTTTTAAAAATGTTCTAGTAGAAACCCAAGGACAAACTTGAAAATTAGCATAATGTGTCCGAATATATTAATTAAACGTTCATTTTAGTTGCAGTACCGTAAGTGGCCACTGAGAGAGAAAATAATCTGGCAGAAAAGGTTGTGCCCTGGCACAACACAACCAGCCAGCTCTGTTGACACAGTACACACATACAATAATGGTGGAGGGTGGGGGTGGAGCGAGACCTGGGGCTCATAACAGCTTGACCTGGCCGTGCAGGACTGTGTTGATGTATTTAAGCACATTATACATTGTATCATGACAACATGAAAACTAAGAAGAAGAGTAGTTTGCATGAACAGGGAAATATAACAGGAGCAGATCAGAAGACAGGTAGTCTTACTAAAATGTAAGTAAATATACTTAAATGGTATGGAAAAATAGAAATGCATTATATACAAGCCTAAGAACTTCCTCTCTGCATTTGAGGTAAATAAATGGAAGAATGTATGGGAGGTATGTTTTGTAGAAAGATGGACTGTTTTTTACAGCAATGCATCATCATCATGCAACCGAAGCCTATGCAGTGATGATGCAGACAGATGTGGTCACAGAGTACACAGACAGAAAATTCCTAGCATCCTACACATTCGCTATGGTGAACATGTGGGTTAATCCCATTAAGGAAAGGCCACTGCTCATAGCTGTCATAATGATGGAATAGACCAGGTGACAAAGCATTCAGGATAAGAGAGGATAATCCTAATTTGCTTTAGCACAAGATGCAATGGCTCTATGGAAGGCTTTGACAAATACCTAAAACACAGAACATGCTTCGTTTGCAAGGAGTGTAGGTGTGCCCTCGCAGGAGTGGGTGGTGTTGGCTGTGCATGATGTGTTTATCTTGTGTATTAATGGAGGCCCATGCTGTCAGTCAAACAGCTGGTGGAAGTCTTCATGGTGACGTGCACATCAGGAGATCACTTTTGATTACATCTATTAATCATCAATCAAACTTCATTTTCCTGCGCTGCCGACTCTTAATTTCACCCTGAGAGCTCATGCATGATGTTTATGTGGCAGACAAAATTTCTCTTGTGAGGATTCGCGTTCCAGTATAGTATGTGCGCAACGCAATCCTAGATCGGTTTCTACGAGCAACTTAAAGCATTAGAATCTAAAAGAAGCAGGTAAAGTTTTGTGCATTTTTATACCCACAATTGTCATACTGGACTTTGAATGACCTTGTTGTAGCTTGCCTGCCTGCACAAAATCAATAACATTTTTCCACATTAAAAAGTGTGAAGACTGGTGAGAATTTGCTTATTGCATTGAAAAAAGTTCACTTTATATTGCCTGAAACCTATGAGGCTCACCAGTTCAGTTATGAACTTCCATAAGCCCTGATGGCATTAGTTTATACCTTTTGTTGGCAAGCAGCGACAAGATAAGATTGCTGTGTATGCTGGGCAATAAATATAGATCCAAAAATATACAGTATATTGTAATATTTTGTAGCTACTATACATAGGAAGGAGGTTCACAGCTATAGTCTTGTAGGATGGATGAGAAAATCATTTCTCATTTGACCTCATACGTCCCAGAGACACATGGTGGGACAGTAATCCATACAGTAATATCTTTTTATTAATGCCTCTAACAGAATCCCATTATTGCTAAACCTTGTCTAGCCGATTGGAAAATAAGACCAGCTCAATACCAGAAGTTTAATTAAACTTTACCATGTTGTGTTTCTCTGTTTCAATACTGCGGCAGCTGTGATGGATCTGTATTCAATACTGTAATGGCTTGCTCTTGCAGGAATAAATCAGTGGTTAATCATTTAGTCTTCATATAAATATACTTAGAAGGGACAAAATACAATCCTTTTCTATCACATTATATTAACAAGGGTAAGATGAACAGAATTCGGTGATCTCAAGACTAAACAGAAATTTAGACATGAAGAGTTATTGCATATATTTACAAGTGATGTTTACAAATACTCTATGTATAGCAGGTTTTATTCCAGAATATTTGGTAACCCTTTAAAGAGGTATTTTGCTGATTTAAATCCAGCTCTGTGTCATGGCAGTGTGGGCACTGTGTAGATGAACGGTGTTTGGCTTCCCCCTGTACCAGTATGTGCTCCAGATCTTGTAAAATGCGTTGTTTTGCGTCATCTGGCGGACGTTTGTGCTCATCAGGTCTTCTATCCACTGGTGTCATTTAGGAAAGCCAAACATCGTTCATCTAAACACACTGTCCACATAAATATCAATACCGCAACGATATTGTAGAGTTGACTATTGGTGCTTTTAACAAAATATTTACACAATGAGATTTTTGATAATCATCAGTAATGTGGATTTAATAACTAAGTGGGTACAAGCAAATAATATAACCGTTACAACAATCTGGTGAGTTCAAAAAATGACAATTTTGCTGAAAAGCAGCCTTTAAAACCAGGAAAAGACAACACTGATGTCATTACATCACGACATTACGATATCCAAAATCTAAGACGATATCTAGTCTCATATCACAATATTATGTTAAAATATCAATATATTGCCCTGCTCTACTGCCTATGATGATAATTAATAAGGAATACTATCTTATTAAGGCCAAATATAATTTATTTTTTAACATGTCATGAGATGACCAAGAAGTCGGATGTGAAATGAGTTGAAGTTGCCAAGTCTTGTCTCTGCTCTTAGAGCCAAATTCCCATATGCTGGGCCAGACTGAAGCAACTACATCAAACCTGCTTCAACAAATCTTTTCTGATTGCTCCTCAGTCATCGGCCGAGGCCAGAGTACCCAGTCTTTCACAGAAGGATAATCTGAGCGACCACCAGGCCCGAGTGCTGACTCACACCAGTGGCCAGAGTGCTAAATCCGGGCACAGTTCCACAGTTAAAATACCAACTGTGACCTTCCCTTCAGACATGTCAGACAAGTGAGAGATTATTCAGCAATATGGAGGAGAATTAAGTTGGACAAGGCCAAAAAAAACTTTGTGCAGTTGTCAAGAAACACAATGACAAGATTTGTTAGTGTGGTCCTTTTTTTATTTCAAGGTTTGTCTTTCTGTGAAAATATAACTCTTCTTCTGTAAATATTATATGATTTTTGTTATCTTTTAACTTCTAAGTGCATGTACACAGTCCCAAATGTGTTGCTTGTTTTGTTGTTCTTAATATATTTTGTTGCATTATTCTTTATATATTTTGTGTTCTACATAATATAAGTATAAACTCATTCAGGGTCCCCAGAACTGAGCTGCGTTACATAAGCTGCCTTTTTCCCTTTCAAAACTGACAAAACCTGCTAAGTATTCTGTCTAGTGATGTGTTAAATATGAAAGAAATAGTATGCAAAATTACCTAACCCTAACCCCTAACCACCTAACCCTAACCCCCCTAACCCTAACCCTGACCCCCCTAACCCAACCCTAACCCTAACCCCCCTAACCCTAAGACCAACCTGGTGTGTGTAACATAAGTATAAGTAGAGGACTATAAAATGATGTGCCACAGAGTCTAACATACTGAAAATAGTTGCCAGTTTTTGTTTTACTTTTTACCACTTAAATTTAAGAAGGTAATGGTAATACTGTAACTTTAGCGACAAACACAATATCACTGTACAACAAGCTAATCCCCAACAGCACATTACCTCACTGTTTCTACACCTTACTAATGCTTAAATGCTCGCTTTGGTTACAAACATGTTCATCAACTGAACTACTACGACTACCATTTGTAGTCACTGTTCCATTATCTTTATTGGGACTGTTATTGCCACTGTGCATCACACCCCCAACCGGCACTGTCAGACACCACCTACCAAGAGCCTGGGTCTGTCTGAGGTTTCTTCCTAAAAGAGACTTTTCCTCGCCACTGTCGCACTAATTGCTTGCTCTTAGGGGAAATACTAGAATTGTTGGGTCTTTGTAAATTATAGTGTGTGGTCTAGACCACGTGACCACCTTACCCCAAGTGAAGGAGTTTAAATACCTTGGGG
>NC_045752.1:17123288-17123432 GCF_008692095.1 Etheostoma spectabile | reverse complement strand
TGCGAGTGAGGGGACAATGGAGCAGGAGATTGGTTGGAGAATCGGCGCAGCGGGTGCGGGATTGCATTTAATTTATCGCACCGTTGTGACGGAAAGAGAGCTGAGCCAGAAAGCAAAGCTCTCTATCTACCGGTCAGTTTTCGT
>NC_045752.1:17117717-17123278 GCF_008692095.1 Etheostoma spectabile | reverse complement strand
ACCTATGGTCATGAAGGCTGGGTCATGACCGAAAGAACGAGATCCAGGGTACAATCAATCAAAGACTAAAGATGAGGTTATATTTGCTCATTATGGCTTGAAAATTCCTCTTTCTCAGTGGCTTTTATTCTTCTAGCGTATAATTAGTATTATTATGCTAGTGGCATGGCAATGTCTGTTGGTTGGCCTACAACTTTGGTCCATAATATTTCCAGAACTGTTGGATAGCTTGCCATGAAATTGGGAACATATATCAATGGTTCCCAGCAGATTATCCCTAATGACTTTGGCAAACTACTAACATTTTATCTAGCTACACCAGCAGGTCAATTTGGTACATTCATGACTCTCAAACAACGGATCCCAATGACTTTGGAGATCCCTCAACAATTTGCACGCTTCCCACTCACTTGCAGAGTACCCAGACGTGAGGTCTGCTGTTATTATCTCATTCCAGTCTTTTTAGAAGATGCAAATGTGGCAATTAATTTGATATAAGAATTAGAATGAAAGACTTCAGTCCATATTGCTCATCTCCCCAACAACACTTAATACTCTCTGGGAAAGTCTTGTGTTCCTTACTTAAGACTGCATTCTCACACCAAACAAAGGTCAACTGAATCCTGTAGAGTGAGGAGAAGGCGGTATAACTGCAGCAACCTTCTCACTGTCTTAGACCTGCTCTTCGATAGGGCCAGCGACCCTCTCTCAGGCTCCATTATTTTCCTCCTCTGATATAATGGATCAAGAACCTCCTGTGGAGGGAACAGATGGTCAGAGCTGAGCATAACCCAACTACCCATTTGTCTACCCACGGCTACTTTACTTTTCCTCTTTTTAATTATGCCTTAAGGGGAACAGCCCAAAGTCGCTTTCCAGCTTTAGCTGAAAAGAGAAGGATGTCGTGGCACAGATTGTAGGGTCAGTGTGACAAAGAGAATTTAAGCTGAGTTATGTGGTTTGAGTAGATTAAATCCCAAAGATGGAGCAAGGAATGAAAAATACACTGAATCTGAATTGAAACTTAAACCGGAAAGTATTGCATTGTGTAGAGCCCAACACATTCTAACTCTCCCATCGTGTGAAATACGGACGCTTGGTCATGTGCCTTTGTAGCTTGTTATTCACGCTAAAAGTTTCCTTTAGCACCGTGATTCTTGCCGTCCTTTGGCGTTTTTATTTATTTTTCATTTTTTTTTAAATGCCACAATAGTAATAAAGGGCCTCCATAAATAATTATGAAGGCATGAGGGAGAAAATATGGTTAGGGTTAGAAAATAACTTCCTGTTATTGTTTTTGATATTGACAAATTAGTGTGTGACCTTTGTCTGGGTTATGAGAAATTGGAGTTATTAAGAACCACTTCAGCACAGCAGCAATGCACACGCACGCAGACACACGTAAAGTACCACAGATTGTGTGTCTGGTAAATTATGATGGACCAAACAAAGAGAGCAGACTCATTGTGATTCTTCCAGAAGAAAGAAAGAAATGCAATAAAGTGACCTCGAACACATGAATGGTCTGAATTGGAAAAAATGCAATTTGTCCTGGGTAAAACCCTTCTTGCTGCGCGACAGTTCACACAATGCAAGGGTGCGGCTGGTATGTGAGAGACAAGCCAAGCAGTTTGAGACCTCCTCATACACTTTCATAATTTAGTTTGCAATGGAATCTTGCAGTGTCATTACTTAATTTTTCAATCTTCTTCTTTTCCATCGTAATGCGTTTTCACATTGTTGCCCAGGAAAATGTAATTATCTCTTTTTCATCTGCTGGCCACAGTCACTATGTGTAGGTCATTAACAGTCTAATCATTTGCTGCCAACTTGTTTTCCCAATCTCTTACTACAATGCAGCACAAGAGAATAGAAAGGGCTTTGTGTTTACTATTACATTTCTAACTTGCACTGTTGTCATATCTCTGTTGTGCTCAACAAGCAATGGTGATGATAGTTATTCAAACCGCATTGGGCTTTTTCATCATGTTGAGTTTCAGTTGAAAGTATGAATCTATATCTGTACAATAACATTACAAGACACACACGCATGTACGACAATGTAATATGTTGTGTATAACACTATTTTCTAATGAGAAATTTATTTCTATGATTCATTTTGTTCTCTGTATTTTATCACAACAAAAAATGCCCATGTCGAAGTGTCCTTGGGCAAGACACTGAACCCCGAGGGGGTGGTGTGTGGGTGTGGGTGTGTGTGTGTGTGTGTGTGTGTGTGTGTGTGTGTGTGTGTGTGTGTGTGTGTGTGTGTGTGTGTGTTTATCCACCTTGTTCGGCAGGCTCCGCCACAGTGTATGAATGTGTGTGAATGGTTCTTGCATTGCCAGACCTATCGCCACAGCGTTGTGTCAGCGCTGGAGTAAGGTCTGACTACATCACGCACACACATTCTGGGATAGGAGAAAAAAACGCTCTGGCTTGTTTGCAACCAATCACATTTGTATTGGCTAAGCTCGGGATGCAGCGACGGTGCCTCTGCAAAACAGTCTGGGGAAGGAACTTGTTTTAGTGAAACATTTCCGGCTACTTCTGACTTCTGGGTAACATTAAAGGAATAGTTTGACATTTGGGGAAATTAACTTAATTGCTTTCTTGCCGAGACTTACGAGAGGACGGAAACCATTCTGACATCTGTACGGTAAAAGATTACCTACTGTATCGCCAGCACCCAGTTAGCTTAGCTTAGCTTAGCATAAGGACACTGGTAACAAAATGTTGCCTATAAAGCTAACCTATTAACATGTTATATCTTGTTTGTTTTATCCGTACAAAAACCAAAGTGTAAAAACAACAGTGTTCTGCTTTACAGGGGGTTATATGTTGAGCTGTGTCTTGTCTAGATCCACTTATGTCTTGTCCAGGACCAGTTGCCAGGCAACATGCGTAGACTCCAGAAAGTTATTTGTCCCGGTCAAGAAATAATCGGGTATACAACCTCCAGTAAAATGGCAATTTGTTGTTTTTATAACAGACAAGTGGTTAGTATGAGGAAGTACACGAACAAGTAATGTCTATGAGAGGTTTCTGATTCTGTTGCTCTTTTTCTTAACACATCTTATTTGAGAAATTTTATAATACCTAATGATTCCTACAAAAACAACTGAAATTGAAGCAAAAAGGATACTCGGCAGACAAAGCAGGATAAAATAAAACAACCTTTATTAGACCAATACACAGGCATTCATTCAGCAGCAGGCAGTTGTCTTTTCTCATTTTAAGTGAGAAAATGGATTCTATTGTCCCATCTTCTCTCACCAAGACAAATGAAGCCCCACTTGTATTAGCAGTAAATAGAATGATACAGTTATCATTACTATTGAGTAAATGTGAGGTTTTTCTGAATGTTAAACTGAGTTCTATTTTCTTTCAAAATGACATTACCATGTAGCAAACTAGAGAAGCTTAATTAAAGTGATTAAAATGATTGACAGCATAACAGTTGGACAGATAATTATAGTTCTTTCTGAAGAGTAGCAGGGACGGGACCGAACGTGAGGTAAAGAAGATAATGACAAGAGATATTGTCATGACCCTTTTTAAGTAATTCATTCTCAGCACTTTGGGGACAAAATATACTACTTTCATGTGTACTTAAACAATCTGGACTTATTTTGGGCCGAGTGCCTGTTAATAATGTGGCAGTCTGTTGTGTGTGGGCTTGTGTGCGTGCCTGTGTGTGTGATTTTTACCATTGGCTTTCATGCCACAGAACCAATTAATTTAGCCCATAATAGACTGTATGTTAGTGGATTTTATTACTGATTGGAAGGTTCAGACAGTAGCGGTTGATTAGCTTTAACGAGTGTAACTGACATCCACATTTCTTTTAACTCCCTAATTTAATTTCCAATCCTAATGTAATTATCACACAGACTCAATTACTGACCAACTGCAGGTGTTATTCAACAGGAGGCCTTTATTAAAGACTCATTTTTTTGACTGGAGAAAGGCAGAAATACCAGCTGCTCATGTCGGTCCACACTCACACGTCCAGCACTGTGATGGGAGCTAATTGGAGGCGACAGTGTGCTGATGCGCTGACATGATCCGGGTCATGGTTTCACAGGAAATCTCCCATCGTTCACTACTGTCCTCTATTATGTATAAAACGGAAGACATTTTTCACTCATTTTTGTTGTTTTACTATGTTTTGTAATTATTGCACTTTTTTTTCAGTAAGCAAAGCAACGTGAGACCGATGATTTTGAAAGAGACTTAATTGTGTTCAAAGGATTCCACATGAGGGACTCTGTGTTGAAATGGAGAGTTTTGAGATTGAGAGTTTGTACCGATGCTAAACACAAACCAGTCTCCCAAACCGGTCTCGATTGGTTTTCTGAGGCAGTCGGTGTGGGACAAGGTGATCAGCGCCGCTAAAAACTCATGCAGTGATATTTTCACACCATGGGACCCTTAACCAAGTAGTTGCCTAAACCTGCAATTCTTGTAGAAATCACCAATGTGTGCACTTTGTTTTTTAACCACATCACAGCATGGATTTTTCTGTGGTGTTCCCCAAGGTCTTGGTGTCTTACTGTAGTATTTTAGAGGGATTTTTTTACCATTTGAAAAAACAAAGTTGGTTAAATGCAACCCCAAATCTATGTGTCAAATGGTATCCGCTCAAAAATTGCTGCAACAACTTGTGAGACATTATGCCTCAGACTTCCTCCCTAAAAAGCTGGATGTGGTGTACCACAGTGCCATACGTTTTTGTCCCCAAAGCCCCATTACAAACTCTACGCATTAGTCGGCTGGCACTCAAGTCAACTTTGTCAATTCTGCAATATGTGCCAGACATGCAGAGCAATTGAAGATACAACAAGTATAATATAGTATAACATAAAAAAGATAAGAAATATTTACAAATGAGATAAAGAAAGATAAGTATAAGGATTATGTACAGTACAGTAATACATTCTAAATTTCAAAATGCATTGCAAACGTAAGGCAAAATTAAATACCACGAACGTCACTAGACCTATTTTAGCGGGGCTGAAGCTACCCCAAAAATGTTCCTTAGCCCCCCCAAATAAAAATAAGAAAAATAATAATTAGATTTTTTATCTTTTTCATCTTTTTTGATCACTTACGCAAAATCAATCTTCCTTCACCATCTGTTGGTGTCGTACTGCGCTGCATTCAGTTTTATTTTAAATTTCACCAACTGGCAACTGGTCAAAAGGACTAGTTTTGTTCTTCTAACATGCATTTGTTGGCAGGTCAAGGCAACAAGGCATAGCCTAAACTAAAGTATTTCATGATATGTATTATTTATGCTATGTTTTGACCAACTTAACATTCTGCATTTATTTGTTAATGAATTAAACAAGTATGTAAATGGTGTCTAAAGGTAGACTAGGCTATACAAGAGCATACATACAGTACTGATATACATACTTGAACTTCTATTCATCTCGCCATCAGGGTATTAAATTCAGACATACTTTAATTAAGATC
Organism: Etheostoma spectabile; assembly: GCF_008692095.1. Lineage (NCBI taxonomy): Eukaryota > Metazoa > Chordata > Actinopteri > Perciformes > Percidae > Etheostoma > Etheostoma spectabile. The sequence continues at coordinate 17,117,797 of NC_045752.1, read as the reverse complement.
CTTGTCAACCATATTGTAACAAGCTAGTTCAGCATATCATGCCTGACTGGAGTAGTGTGTTTTTCTGGCTTAAGTAAATC
>NC_045752.1:17116360-17117707 GCF_008692095.1 Etheostoma spectabile | reverse complement strand
CGCAGCTTTGATGTATCTAAAAGTTTCTCGTTTTGAGTTTGTAAGTACGATTTTGCAAGGGAAAGTTTTGCATAGCCTCGGGGCTAAGCCCCCCCCCCCCGTCTTTCAATCCTAGTGACATCCCTGTCAAACAGTACAAAAAACTAAAGATAGAGATAGTGAAATCTGCAATCTCGTTGCATATCCGGTGCTTAACTCACTGGTATCGTCTTATTTACAAGACCTTGCTAGGCAAAGCCCCGCTGTGCCTAAGCTCACTGATCACCGTAGCTCTACCTACCCGCAGCCTGCTTTCAAGCAGATATATCTCTTTAGTCACTCCAAAAGCCCACTCCTCCTTTGGCCACCCTCCAGTCGTCCGCTGCCAATCACTGGAATGACTTAAAAAAAACTTGAAACACTTATTAAAGTACTGCTGTCTGGGCTCTTGTCCGACCGCTGCATGTGTTAACTCTTTTCCATTGACATTCACGCAGTACTGCACACGCTCCCTTTATTGTCTCTTATGCGCACCCATAGTGGCACAATCTTACCTGCACTGCTGTCATGTTAATTTAATATCTGTTTAGTGCATTTTGCACTATGCCATTTGCACATACTGTATACACATTCTGTACTACACTCTATTTGTTTTTGATCTGTATTTTTGTAGCTTCTTTGTCGTATTTTGTATTGTTATGGAGATATTGTGCCCTCTCCGGTAAACAGAAAACACAGAGATGATTAAAGTGATATATTGCAAAGGTTTTATGTAATTAATTATAGGTAAGTTACAGAGAAAAAGTACCAAGGTCTCACCAGTTCCCAAAACAAGAAGTCTATACTTATTGGAAAGCAGCCAATGTATGTACTGTATATATTAAATGTATTTGGCTTTTTTTCCCTTAATGGTTACTCAGACATATTGTCTCCTTCTGCAAGGACAGGCTGTCATCTATTTTACTCAGTTGGCATAAAGATTTCCATAAATAGTCTCAAGCCTCCTGCAGCTGTTACAGTAAGCAAAAAACCTCTACATATGCAAATTTTGACTACATCTCCATGTCACAGCTCATAGAACAGTGAACAAGTTTTTGAACAGATGCACACAGAGAAATGTTCAAATGAATAACAAAATTCCAAGAACATAATTAATTTAATGTGCAACTTGTCTCGCATGTTTTATTCCTTGTCTTGGCCAGGCCATTGTTGCAAATGACAATTTGTTTTCAATTGTCTTATCTGGTTAAATAAGATAAGATTAGATTATACTTTTATTCATCCCACAGCGGGGAAATTCCCTAATTACAGAAGCATTTTCTACAATAAAAGCAAAACAAACGCACAAGTAAACACACAAACAAACAG
>NC_045752.1:17116207-17116350 GCF_008692095.1 Etheostoma spectabile | reverse complement strand
GACAATGAGCAGAAGGTATGGCTGAAAGCAAAGTGGCGTCAAATAAAGGTATTGCAAAGTGCGGTTGCCATAGTACAGAAAACAATAGCGCAGTGTAAGTCAGTGACGTTAAAATTAAATTGAATATGTAATTAAAATAATAT
>NC_045752.1:17113533-17116197 GCF_008692095.1 Etheostoma spectabile | reverse complement strand
CAAAAGTAGGTAACCATAATATAAATTATATTTACCTGTGACCATAAATAAAGGTTTAAAAAAAGTAAAGACATAGATTAGATCATATACTTTCATCCTAATGTTCTAGACACATATATATGTTTCCATATATATACACAAAAAATACAGCATTTGTTAATTGTATTACAATAGATAAAAATTGACAGATTATGTTCTTAAGTTTAAATTAAATTTACATGTTTACTTTTTGCACATTGTTTTGAATTTTTGTTTTTGCTGGTCGTAATTTACGTGGATACAGCAGGTAGAGGTGGTAAAGGGTAGCCCAGGGAACTTCCAGGTCTTTAGGAAATCTAACAGTTGATTAAAGCTGCTGACAAGGTACCTTAGTGTGTCTTTATGCTTGGCAGGAGGCAGGAAAACAGTTCAATTCATCCAAGTACATTTGCATGATATAATAAACCCACAGAGATGATGTTAACTTAAAAAGACTAGGTTCGTGTGCACTGTTTATGATATATTGAAGCAATGCCTCTAAGTCAGATCTAGTGCATGCATGATTGAAGTTGTTGGAACATTTAAATAAATAAATAATGTAGTCAATAATTCCCCCACTGTATCCCTAGTGTGGTGGTTATTCATTTTTTCCCTCTCATCCTTCAACACATCTATCTCAATCAGCCGGCACACTGTGCGCTATTGAATTGCACCGTCGAAATAGATTTGCAAACTTTCACAAAGCAAGGTGGAGAATGGTGCGAGAGCAGGATGTCACTCTGAGTACAGCGATTCAAATGACAGGGTTGGAGGTAGAGAGCAGATTGATGCAGCACTCACTCTTTCCTACTGTTCATTAGCAATTTGTGAACCGTAGGCTCTTAGTGCTATTTGGAATAAGAGAGAAACACCATCAATCATTTTCAGACTGTTAGCTTTAACCTGCATTGTGCAATTATTCTTTCTAACACTTGACTCAATTGTCTTTCTTGCTTGCCTGATCAGTTGGAAAGCCTTTTAGCTCAAGCGTTAAAAGATGTGTGCAGGGGATTTACATTTGTCTTTGTAAAAGGAATCTGAATCTCACCACTAGGACCATTCAATATTTCCCCATTCCTTACTGCTCATTCAATCTAAATCAGTTCATGGAAATAGTGAGGTATCGGTTGTCCTGTCCAGGCGTCCAGAGGGGCCACTGAAGGCTCAAAGGGCGACTACATCTCCTATTGGCTCATTTAACACGCAACAGACTCAACTCAGGGAAGCTTATTAAAGAGCAGTCAGGTGAAGTCTTATGATTTGTAATGTCTAAGGGCTATGAACTCAAAGAGGACTGTAGGAAATGAAAGTGGATTTGTTTACTATATAAAGAGATGGACAGAATAAAAAGCGTACTTTGAGGAACATTTGCAGTTTCCGTGTACAGGAACACTCGAAATGTGAGGATAGGGAGATGTAGAGGCAGCTGAAATGTAAGAATTTGACACTATAGATTTAATGTGCAATACCTTTCACAGCAACTTTGAATTTTACTGATAAATTATGTAAACCAAAGGAACGTTTTGGGAATTAGATTCCACTTTCATGTCATGCTAAACATGACGCTACAGCGAGCAGCCAGTTAGCTCATTTTAGCAAAAAGACTTGAAGAATAAGGTTAGATCAGTCCATGTGAATGAACCTTGGGTCAACATATTTGGCTCGGCATTTGAAACAATGTCGACCAGAAATCCATTAATATTTTAGCTTTTTAAAATGTATCTGTTGTAAATAATTCCACTAAGAAGCTTACAATTCTAAGTCCTTGGACTTTATCCTAAGTTTGGGATTTTGTTGTTGGGAATCTTTTTTGTTTTATTCCAAACTGGCCACTTGTCCACCTGTCAGCTTAAAGTAAAATGCAGATCAGAAAAAATGTTTTTGCACATTGGTTAGAGGACTCTACTGGCGTCTTTAATCAGTGGGCGTGATTTTAGGAGCTGTTTATGTTGGAGTGATTGTAGCAAATGTATGCAGAGGGCTTCCCAGTGCATCAAATTGTGGAGAGGTTGTGACTCTAGGTTACTACATAGGTGTACTGTAGTGCTTTTCAATGTTGAGTACCAAAATGGGCAAAATGTTTATGGAACATGAGGTATTTCCGTTTTACTCGACCATCCTGTCTGCTCCTTTATTTAGCATCCAGTCAACAGTTTTAAACTGATTTACATATTGATTGATATACATTTTTTAAACAGTTAAATACTTCATGCTGTGATATTGGACAGCTTTACTACATCTACAAAATTAATGATACACTTTATACTTGTATGGCCAGCGGTGGCACCACATGCATATAAAGTAAGTTGGAATTATTAATAAAGGAGAGTTTAGCCCTTAAAGAAAACTGGCCGGAAACTGAATGAGAAGCAGTTTAAAGGCACAGTAAAGCTGCATTTAAAGGATGTGTGGGATATGTGAGCTGGGTTTACTTGGGGGAATAAAAACAAATCCTTCAGATTCCAGTGGATTGCTCCAATGTAGGCATGGTCTTGCTATACTGATCTATAATATCACTATTTGTGCTTGCCAACTGATTTTTCTCATTGTAATACAAACACCGTTTCTTTGTTTCTCCATGCAACTGCCCATCTGCCATGTGTGCAACCAATACTCTATATATATATATATATATATATATATATA
>NC_045752.1:17105582-17113523 GCF_008692095.1 Etheostoma spectabile | reverse complement strand
ATATATATATATATATATATATATATATATAACCATGTTTGAGGCACATGACACATGGATAAGTACAGTGGGTTAGTGGCTAGCACTGTCAACTCGCACCAATGTTGCATGTTTCTGTAGGAAATGTAAATGTTCTGCCTGGTTCAATGTTGGTTTTCTCCAGGCACCCATCGTTGATTCCTGCCAGACTTCCAAAGAGGCATTGAAATTGGCATGTCTCTGCAAATGGCTGGTTGGCAACCACAATAATATCTAGCACAGGTTTCAATTGCCAAAGTGAGCAGGCATGTGTATATAATATCTGTAAGCACCAACTTTTGTCTCACTTTGCAGAAGCTTGATTTAATTTTAAGTATACTGCTGCAGCTTTAGACCGCCCATAGAGGTCAATGGGACTGTGTGTGCTCGTATTTGAGTTTAGCTATGATGGACTGGCAAACTGTCTTGGTGTTCCTTGCCTTTAGACACAGTTTTCCACCAATCATTTTCAGACTCAAGTACACTCGAAGGCTCTGACTTTGATTAAGTTAGCGGCTCACTTTAAAACACCTCTGGTGCACTGTGCTGCAGCACTACAATATGTCCCCTGTGCTATGAACCAGAGGAAAAAATAGAAAATGAAAACAGTTTAAGTGAAAGAGGGCACGGGTATATATGAAGGAACAGGTGCTGTGAGTGTAGCAGAAAGTAGAAAAGCCTATCCCTGTCTATTTCTATGGGGGAAACGTGGTAGGCGATAGGGGGAAGAGGCACTGCAGACTCCCCACTCGTCTTCATTTGTTTAGTCATCAGACCTTTGTTGCTTTGCATCCGTAATACAAGCCTGTGTAATTTTATTGAAACCCCTTTGCTCTCATAAAATGAGTATAAGCACTGCAGAATTTTATCAGGAGAACATTCATTATTATGAGCTCTCCGGGAATCTATGCTTTGGGTATTAAGCGGTTACTTAGTTGTTTTCTCAGACAATGCCTCTGAGCCATCCAGCCTCAACATTCCTTATCTCCTGCTGCTCTTGTGTGCCAACTGCCACTGGCAATGATGCGGACTCATTTGTTTTTCTCTACCTGAGTATATTGTTCACTGAGCCGCCAAAGGTGATGCTGATACCCTGACCCGTCTATGTCTTAGTTTTCTCCACACATTTTAAGCAGTGGAAATGGTAATATTTGCATAATGCATTTCTACTTTTCATCTGCTATCATCCCCTGCTTTGATAGAGGGACAATCCTTGAGCTATTTCACTTCAGTGCACCATTCCAACTTAACCTATCCCTTACAGCACTCACTGACTCCCTTACGTCTGTCACAGGAAGTAATGATTATCACAACACAATAAAATGAAATAAAGGCATGTGTCTGGACGTGTCTCAACAGAAATGTGATTCAAAATCGGGGGGAAACTAATAACATCAGCAGCCAAGATTAGAGCTTTTCCTGGCGTCAGCATATGGCTACATGTAGTTAGCAATGGCGGAGTATAGCAGCGCGTTCTACCGTCCAAAATCCCCAATAAAGGTTTTTAAACCAAAAACTACACAACTGGACATGTGATCTTAAATTGGGGAGAAATTAACACCATCGACAAGATTACAGTTTCCCTGGCGTTAGCCTGTAGCTACATTTAGCAGCATATGGAAAATACAAACGCTGAGTTAACGTCTGTTAAATGGTGTAGAAGCCCAAGTGTTGACACCTGCACACTGTGCCCATGTTGATGTTGACAGATGTATCAGGTGTGATCTAGCACCTACCATGCTACACCCTTCCACAAAGTTTGATTAAAAAAAAATTAAACATTAAAAAAAAAACAGGCCAGTAGTTTTTCCCTCATCCTGCTGGACAAACCAAACCGAAAAAAAAAATATCCTCCTCAACAGATATATTCATTATATAACACTAAATGCTTCTGAGCCTGGCTGCAACGTCACCCTTAAGATGAGCCTGCATCGCATTCTCTTCTCCATCTTTACACAGGCTCTTATGTTGAAGAAGACTGAGGCCACCAGGGAGACTGCACCACCTGCCTCACTGTGTATTTCCTTCCCTTCCCTCTCAACTCAGCTCAGATCCTCTCAGCACAAGTAGCCCCCCCCCCTTACCAAACCAGCAAGACATTTACCCTGCACGTTGTGTGAACTCCAAAAAGACTCCATTGAGAGTTATGTTTGTTTAACAAATAATATGTTCCAGGTGTTTTACTGGTGCAACGGCATGCTACTGCAATAAGAATAACACTGTATGGGATGTGATATACTACCATTAGTACAGGGTAGGGCACAGCAAGATAGGATGCAATATCACATGGTATGAGGCTGATACAAACCTATAAACTATTAAATATGTAAAAACATCAGAGTGCATTAGCCAATCAGAGTAAATGTGTTTAACGCCCATGCTGTAAAATGTGTGATACTAGTGGACCAACAGCAAAACCATATCATGGATGTAATGATGAAGATGTAAATCCACCTGGGTATGAATAATTACTAACAGGCATGGGGGTTGCTTTTAATGAAGAGTTCACTATTAGCATGTGGATTTATTAGTAGTTTACTTAACATTCTTGCTAAAATCCTTGATAGAGTCCACTTGGAGGTGAATGAACATTTAAAACAAATGCAATAGGTAGGGCTGGGCAATTTATCGATATTATATTGATATCTTGATATGAGACTAGACATCGTCTTAGATTTTGGATTGTAATATCATAAATTATCAGTAATAATGATAAATAATCAGTGTCAATCAAGTGTTGTCTTTTCCTGGTTTTAAAGGCTGCATCACAGTAAAGTGATGTTACCAGACTGTTCTAGCTCTTCCATTATTTTTACCTTTACCCACTTAGTCATTACATCTACTGTACATAACTAAAGATTATTTATCAAAATTTTCGTTGTGAAGATATTTTATTAAAGCACCAATTGTCAACCATATGATCTGCAACAAGATTCATTTGAACCAGGTTAAGTGTGAAAGCACCCTGATGACACGCCTGCACCGCTGCACAAAGCTCCTCAATCATAGTTAGGACTGATCTGTAATGATGTGGATAAAATGGACCGGGTCATTTGTCTTCATATAGGTCTAGCTGTTATGATGTGCCTTATGATGTGATTCAACAAAATCTGAAAAAATGAGAGTTCACATTCTGCTTATTCTCTGCACCCTCCCTGTAGACCGTTTTGCATTTGAAGCCCACCTCTTGGTCACGTGAGTAAAACGTACAGCAGTGGTTGTGAGAAGTAAAGGTTGTAGTTTCGTTTCATACCAATTGGCCATAACATGCCTTTTTAACGTTCTACTTGAAAGAACAGACTATGCACTTAGACTTTGTAACTCTGGCAGCTTACAACCAAACATTTAATATCAGAAAGAATTATACATATTGCTGGACTAATGAAAAACATCTTTTGGAAAAAATGATCACAGTCGGAGGTGAGAAAGAGAAAAATCCAAACAAAGGCACAGTGTATCTGAATAGCAAAGAAAGAGAGTGAACACAAACTAATCGATTTTCATCCAGTATGAAAGAAATTTGTCCCATATTTTTTACACCTCAAAAATTAATGCATTGGCTTCACCTCTTTTCCCATGAGCCCAGTACTTGCTTGATATAACAAAGCCTGGCCTCATTTAATTTCATTTAAAAAGAAACAATACACACCGATGCTCATATATCTCTTTGAAGACTTCTTTATATATATATATAGTGTAGCCACTGCAAATCCTTCAAAGCACCAAGGATTATAGATTAAGCCGATTCACTTGGAAGGTTATCAGTGATATGTCTAAACCTAATAGGCATGGAGATGAAGTCATTACAATGGTTCTTCATGTATATGAAGCTATTACTGTTACCATAGTCCTGACAATTAACTTGTCTCCTCTGATTAGGTGCAGCTATGAAAGAAAGACAGACATTGAGAAGTGATCAGAAGACACATTGTTGGGGTGTGATACCCATTATAGAAATCCACGTATAGTGCTGTGGAATTTATGCCATCAGAGTTGTATCTAGGCTGTTTCAGCTCTCTCAAAGTAATTGAAAGCTAAATGCCGGCCCTTGTGCAAATGGGTTTTAAAGCTGTTGAAAGGACATACCTCTTCATTGTGTAATTGATGGATCATTTCAGGTGTGATATTTAATGTAAAAAAACAAAAGGGGCAAAGAGCAGGTTAAATATTAAAACCTGATGCTCTTCATGGCTCTTTGCAATTTTACCTATGCCATTCCACCAAACTGTTATTGGATCTCTGTCATTTGACACTTTTGACTTTGCACTCATTCCTTACGTTTATTTTTTCCCTAAGAATTCCCCCTTTTTTCTACTAAATATTGTTTTCCCACTGTGCATGAAATGTATTCAAAGTTTTTATCAGAGGTCTAACTGTGCAGTATTGCATTTCACCAAAAGGTAGCTCTTTACAGTCTAAACCCAACATGCCAAGAGTCTGTCAAAAGGTTTTGGCTGTTATCTCAGTTTAAGTTACAGATCTTTAACCTTTGGAAGAGGCTTGTTTGCTCTGCCTTCGATGGAGGACATGCAAGAAATTCTTAAGACAGAAATGTGTGCTTGTGCTTCCTCTGGCTGTCCAAAATCAATCTCCGTTACTATATAGTGCGCTGTATTTACTGTCCATTTACTAAGGGAATAGTGCCCTAAAAATTGGTAAACGAGGACCCTCACAGAGGTTCAGGTTCAAGTCTAATGCTGTTTCTACCACAAACCTGAAGCAATTTCTCAGCTCATGTTACTTGAGAAAGTTTAACCGCAAGATAATTTACGGAGGGGCTCCATGTGGCATAGATACCAACATTTCTTTTCGCCATTTCCTTTCATCAACCATGGCCAAAATAACACACATTGCTGCTTTGGAATAGTCCCACATACGTCGGAAAACCAAACGCCGTCTTGTCTAGGTTCACGACACCACCCGGAGGCGCACACAGCTCTGTTAATTTCCCCAGCCACAGACAGTTACAATGATTTTTTCCTCTACTTCTGATTCAAAAACAGGCTTCAGTGACATGAGGAGAAGCTGAGAAGCTTTCACAGCATCCTGCAAATTTCTCCCATGAGTTAAAAGGTTTCATATTCGCCTAATTTGCGGCGCCGGGCGTCTTTGCATCGACTTTGAATGTATTCACTCCACTCGAACATTTTGCTTGCATTCGGTGAGAACACACTATTAGTATCTATTGCATGATACTGCTTTATTTTGGCAAATTCAAATGTAAATTGCACCAGATATAATTTCGTTATTGTTCTTTAAATAATAAATGGCTATTAAACTAATTAGATTGTCTTCTGTTTTATTATTCATATTTTCCATTGCATCCAGAGTTTAAGGACATCTAAAGACAATTCTCGGACATAGCCAACAAAGCACGCTGAAAATGTAATTTCTCGATAATAACAAAGTTTGCCATTGTTATTTGTACTAATTTGTACCAATCTGGTAACAATAACACAAATTGCAACAGCAGGGAATTTTCCGTTAAATTGTTCTTTTAAGGCCTGCCTTTGTCTGAATAAAAGATGATAAAATGTCATTATCAAATAATTCAGAGCTTCAGTTCCCTGCCGTCTTTTTTTGTGAATTCCTTTGATAGATAGATCTTTTCTAAAATCACAATCTCATCCTCTTTTACTTAGAACTCAGTGTTTGTCATTTCAAATGATTATTATATCTTCATTCTCTTGGTAGTAAGGAGTCTTATTTGCTGACTTAGAAAACAGCTCAGGTTATTTAAAAATGATACAGGTCAGTGTGAGGTTCAAAAGACTGGAGGCTGCGATACAACTGCCAGAGAGGCGGATAGACTGCAGTTAATCTGACCTCCATCTGTGCTCTCATATGCATCCATTTTAAGAGCAGCTTTTGCAGACCCCCATGGCCAAGTTGGCACATTTCAGTATCTCAACTGAAGAGACAGGGATGCTGGAGGCAAGTATGAGTCAGCGAGCATGTCAGAGGTGCACCTCCAATGTTAGGGGATACAGGGCAAGACAGTGTAACTGCAAGATAGGAAGCACATTTAGTCTCTCATTGCCAGACCTTCCTCCGCAGCGCTGCGGAGGAGTGCCTGGAATGTTTACACAGCATTCTGAGAACATGCTCTTGTCTGTTGGCATTTCTTTATCCAATCCCAATCATCTTGGGCGGTACAAAGCACCGGACGGAGCCCTGCTGCCGCTGCGATACGGCCTCAGGAAGGTGCAACATGTGTACGTTCAAAAGTTGTTTTTAGTTGGGCAACAGAAAACTTAGATTGGACAGATAGTCTAGTTAGCTGGCTGGATTTACCCTGCAGAGATTCTCTCAAAAAAATACAGTAAGGTTATGGACATCAGGCCGTAAAGAGTGACATCCGGCGCAATTTCCGGCGGCAACGGACCAATCCCGGAAGTGGAACGTTGTGGATATGGACTAAAGCACATTAAACAATATATACAGTATACAGTAACAGGAATACAAATCAATTGATCTAAAATCCTGTCTACGGAAATGTATTCAAAACAAAAAAGTTTTTAAGACATTTGGATGTGCGAGTTGATTAGGCCTAATCACATTTGTTTTGAGTTGGTAAACCAATCAAAAAGCTTAAATGATCCAGTGACATGCATTTAGTCTTAGATCCTTCTCCACAGCAAGAGGTCCTGCACGGAAATATGAGGAATCCACACCGCCTTCACTACCACTGTTAAACAAATGTTTTGTCCTTTGAGTTGTTTTTGGATTTGTTTGAAATTTAATTTTGAATGTATTATTATATTTCTTTAATGTTCTCATGCTGCTGTTCTACAAGTGAATGGAAACTGAGACTTTAAATTTTCCTGGGGTTAAAAAAAAAAAAAGTGCTGAATTAAGCTCCTGATACTTGAGGTTTTTGGAACTCGCAATACACAAAATGTTTGACAAGTTTTGACAAGTTATGGTTTCCCAAATCAATTTATCTGAAGCTGACTAATGGAAAGTGTCAACAGAGTTGATGAGAAAAGAATGCCGACCTCAATACATTTTTTCAGATGCAACCATGAAAACAAATAATGCTCTGAAGCTCTGTCCTCGGAGTCTGTGACAGACCGTAAAATGCTGACCTGAGACCTGCTTGAAAGAAGTAATCACCAGGTGCGCCGAGCAATATCTCTTGATTTATTGAAGTATTGATTTTGTTTCCCAATTTTAAAATGGGGTCGTGGTGATACGGGGCAGCAGATGAAAGATAAATGTTATAAAAACAGACACCAAATCAGAAAGCATGATTGACTCATTGCATCAGTGTTGTGAAGCCAATATGGGGAAAAAGGCAAGGCATGGAAGCATGCAGCGCGTGGTCTTCAGACAGCTACACAGCACTCATTTATCATACTAAGTCCTCTGCAGCACCCAGATCAAGTTATGGCATCTCTGAAAAATAAATACATTTATGGAGAGGCTCATTAAGCAAATAAATGTTCTTCAAATCCCACTTCTAAGAAGTCACTTAGTATTATTTACTTCAATGTACTGATGAATAATTGATGCAACAGTCTCTTCCATCCGTTGTGTGTCCAGAGTGGAATGAAATAATATTTATGCTTGTTTATTCTGCGTCTAAATCATGCAGACTGTAATATTTTTTTCATATTACTTCTTGTGGATATTTTTCTTGTTCTGTTCCTGGAAGCAGGCCTAGCCACTCTGTATTCACTGCAAATACAGTAGTAAACAGTACATTTAAAGGAATTTCATTGTGATTTACTAAGACCATTAAAATGTTCCATTATTGTACTCTAAGCAGAAAGAGCTTATGCAGAGTAATGACTATATAAACTAGTGAAAGCCTGTACTTAATGAAATATAGATACAATTTCTGTGACTACAAAGCATATTCCGGGCAAATGGCAACCTAGCAGCAAAGGGTGCTGTAATTGTTTTCCACTACCTGCCTCC
>NC_045752.1:17102290-17105572 GCF_008692095.1 Etheostoma spectabile | reverse complement strand
CTTAAAGTGCACATTATTAGTTTGTGCACTGCAAGCAATTAGGTTGTGACTGCTCTGCTCTACAGAGGTCCCCACTGGACAATGATGCCTCCCTGGAGGATGAGATGTGATAGTAAACAGACTTTTTTTCAAACAATAAAGATGAAGCCATTGGAAATGGCCGCAGCTGAATTGTTTTTGAATTTATCAACTGTCCACCGAGATTTCTAGAAGAGCTAGATGATATAGGTGTTATTAAATCTAATGGAAGACTGGTGAGATTGCTGTAGTCAGCAAACTGTCTGACTGAGTGAGTCCGAGTGTCTGAGTGACCGAGTGTCCGAGTGACCGAGTGTGTGTGCTTTGAGTCTCTTTGCACCTTTTCATGGATGACCAGAAATCAGTATGTCAGCCAGTTAGTAATGATGCTAAATGATTTCCTTTCTTCACCAAGTGTAAACCTTATTAAATGCATGTACAGTATGGCTCAAAGTAGATCAGGCTACTCAAGTTAACATTCAGTATGACAGAGATTTGCATTATGAATCACGTCTCTGGGATGACTAGTTTAGACATGTTTATTGGAAATTGTGAATGTTGTATTGTTAGCTGTGGGGCTATCTGCACATGCCTTCATTATTTTATTATGTGATTTTGGTAGGGGACATGCCCACTGGACTTGACTACTGCTCTTTAAATACTACTCTTTGGTTGTACCAAATGGTTTTCATCATATTTTATGATGTGAACACCCCACAGATGGAGCACCAAGTGAATGCAGACACATAATATGGTCTTCTTTTTTTACTATAGATTTGCAGTGTTTTGTTATTGTGGTTATTGAGTTTTATTATGATTTTTTGTTATTGTGGATAAAAGTAATATTGTGCTGTAAGATTGCAGCTAGACCGCACCTTTAATACAGGTGCGTGCCAATAACAATAATCTCAGAGACTTTGTGTGTACTGAAGGGGGGGGGACTTGACCAACGCCACTTTGCTCATTTGAAAGCCATGACGTCTCTCTCTCATGGGTGGGCCAAATTCTCTGGGCAGGCAAAGCAGAGAAAGGGGAGGTAACCTTGCCCCTTATGACCTCATAAGGAGCAAGATTCCAGATCGGCCCATCTGAGCTTTCATTTTCTCTAAGGCAGAGCAAGATACCCAGGGCTCGGTTTACATCTATCACCATTTCTAGCCACCGGGGGACCATAGGCAGGCTGCGGGAGCTCATATCAATGTTAAAAAACTGAAAGTGAAATTTTCATGCCATGGGACCTTTAATGTAAGATTTCGATATATATATAATAGCCATCTAAATAAAGGCTTTTTATAATAATTTTCACAAGAAGAGTGCCTTGGATCCTTTTTATTCTTTGAAGCTTTTGTTCCCTTTCCATAGAGCACCTTCATAATTTGTTTTGAACGTCTGAGCGCTCCAGACTTTTTTCTTCCGAAATCTAATATAATTACGTAAATGCTCTTCTGATGGCCCAAAGAATTGATGAACACATTTACTTGCCATTGTTTGGGATCATTGATTTGTAGGATGTGTTTAACTGCACAACTTTGCCACTCGATTGTAAAAGTTGTTTTGCAATGAAAGAAAATCTCAACTTATAGCTAATATGACTAATATTTAACCTGCAGTCTTCTTTCTTTTTCCACCGCCTTTTCTAGTCCCTGAAATCTCGTAAATAAAATGCTTCAATCGCATCTCTTCCTACGACTGAACGAGTCTGAGTGCCTGGTCTCACAGTGGACTTACAGTTACTGCTGGTTGACCAATTCCAGGTGGTGTAACTGAATGCATTTTCCCATTACCTTTGGTCTCCCATGATATTTGATCATATCCAAATTATATTTATTTTGAAATTTAAGGATGTCTAACCACTTATGTCAATATAATATAGCATAACAACCAAGGAATAAAGTGTCCTTAAAGACCCTACAACTCCACCTGAACGTGATAGGATTTTTGTAAAAACTGTCTCATAAGGTATTATCAGGATGTGATAGTCTGACTTAAGGGGGACTGATTAAAGGTTCAGTCTAGAGATTCCAATCACTAGAGGACAACACTGAGGCCAGGCCCAATTAAATGCATGGGCCCATTACATCGGAACTGATTGCATCGGCAGCACAGCTCCACACTAGACAAAGAGAGCAGTGATCAATAGACCGCCTCTTAATATGGACAGGCTTAAGATTGTGGGTTTTGAGGCAGGAGTAAGAAGACTGAAATCCTTTAACTACCTTTTGAGTTGTACTTCTTGATATGAGAGAGGGATATATAGATGAAGAGAACTGTCTAGGAACTATATGACTGGACAATATTCAAAGATATGAGCCCCATGCTGATTTTATTGTTAATAGAATATAAATGATATGCCTATCTGGACTACCTATGACAAAAATGTCAGTTAAGCCTCTCAGAGCATGAGTAAATTATACTGTTACATTTCACGGTTAATATTTCATACACGTGTGTCATTTAATTACAATGCCATGTTAACACCTGCATCAACAGGCGGATTTCACAAAAGGCTGAAATATCAAAATGAACACACCAGTGATATTTTGTTAAATAAAATGGACTAGAGCTACTTCAAACCTATCATATTGACAATAGACATGTTTAATTAAGCCGTGTGCATTACTGCAATTTCATGCACTGCTGGGTTTGTCCTTGATTATGACCCTTAAGCCCAATGTTCCGAGCTGATGGATATTCCCTCCTGCAATGTTTCAGCTTTTCTGAACTGCTTTGACAAGATATGCGGGCAAATGGAAGAGATGTTTTGTATGGATGACATAATGAGGAACAACACATTGGCAGAGCTGGGTGCTGCGGCCCTCATTAATTGCTGGAATGAAGGAGCAAACGTCGCCTCATGAAAATGCTTTCTTTTGCATTTTTATCAGCAATAAAAAGTATGCAGCTAATTACATACCTTAAATGAGACCAATTGCAACCAGTCTAATTGTTTTGGTGTTGATGGAGGGCAGGTCTTTGAAAATATGTAATCTGAAGTTGTACAGTGCGCATTATGAACAATATTTGAAATACGAGAATTACATGTTTACGTTTTTTCTCTAAAAACTGTATAAATTAGTCAGAAATGCACAGGCACAGTAAAGTCTTTTACCTTAATGGACTGTTTGTTTGCGCGGGATGCAGAACTACCCCAGGATGAAGCGTAATTAGCTTTTACCAGTGTATCACTGCGTGTACTTTAGGGTGACCAAACGTCCTCTTTTGTCTGGACATGTCCACTTTTTATTTACTGTCCGGGGGGGGGGG
>NC_045752.1:17101404-17102280 GCF_008692095.1 Etheostoma spectabile | reverse complement strand
AATTAATAAAAATTTCCTGTTTTTACTTTGCGCAATGTAATTTAATTAATACTGTTTATTGATCCCCAATTGGGAAATTACAATTTACACTGTCCGTTAGTAATCACTACACAAAGGCCTGAAATACACACACATGTTCAGGACCTATTCATGCACAATGTCCGTACGGAGACTTGAAGCAGCGACCCTCCGGTTCCCAACCCAACTCCGTACGGACTGACCTACTGCTTTGAGGCCGACACCGAATAAGTCATATTTAGAACATTATTTCACATTTATTTATTTATTTATTTGAAAAGACAGCTATTAATTTTTTACAGGTTGTTACAGAAGTTGTTTTTGCACCATTGAGGCATGACAAAGCATGTTCATTAACCTTTGAGAAGCCTGTCTGAATTTGTGTCTCGAGGCCGGGCTGAGTGTCGTCTTTTCTGGAAATTAAAATATGGTCACCCTAGTGTACTTCATCCATAGCAATCCCACCAATCGGTCCCAAAAACATCCAAGTTAAATAGTAAATGCCGTAATCTGGTTTATTCCATATTAACTTGTATATCAACAAGTTCTTGTATATTAACTTCTTATATATTTACTTCTTGTATAAACATTTACCAAAAGAACCAAGAAAGCCGTCCTTATTGATCCAAATTTACTTCAAGAGTTGCCATGTTTAGCATGTAGCTTGCTAGCTTGAAGGTTATTGTTGTTGATTTTGAGAACATTGACACGGGGAGTGGAAGCGGGGGGGCATAGCCCAACATTGTACTGGATGTCAGGCTTTATCCTGGAAATGTATTTCTGTTGATCCAGACTGGCATGAGTATAAAATAATCAAGTAAGTCCGCTGTACTTTGACACTATTCTAATTCTGTTTGG
>NC_045752.1:17081979-17101394 GCF_008692095.1 Etheostoma spectabile | reverse complement strand
GGGGCTACAAAATAGTTTAGATGAATAATTAGCTTGCAGGTTTGTTTGCTATGCAGGCTATATTGAAGCTACTTCAGCAAAAGAATATCTATTTACTTAAAAAAATGAGTACATTTTTGATTGTTAAACTGTAACAAGTTATTTTGAGCACAGAAGGTTGTCTTCACACGTGTTGTCAGGCTATTGGGGCCAAGGCAAGCACTCTTGTACATTGTGTATCCTATGGAAGACTCCTCTTTCTCAGAATCCACATTAATCATTTATATGCATACTACTCTTGCCTGCTTCAATCACTACTGTGATACTGTATTTAATGGTTGGGGCATTGCTTGGCATTCTCAGCGGGACTCTTCATTCGGCACCTTAAGAGAAGATTTCCTGCTTTCATCCCATGCTAAACCTTTAATGAGTGCTCTGGGAGGCCACATGATGCGGCCGTTTCGGTCACTTTACAAGATTCCTTCTCATAAACTTGAATGCCTGTGTTTGAATGTGTGAGAGGAATATTAACCTAGCTAGCATGCTAATGCTAACCTTTGTGATGTCACTAACGATCACTTGGTGCTTTCAGTTACAAAGGTTGGCTCATGAATGAGGAATTATAGGCATAATGTACAGGTTACATTTCAGTGGGAATTTTAATGGTCCTGGATTAGAAACCATTATATTCAGTTTCTTTCCTGCACTCGTCTATTGCTTTCTAACCGTTCCAATCCTCTCCCAGTATGTGTCCAAATACAACTCATTAGTCTCTATCTCCAACCTTTGCTACTATAGGCTCTCTGCCATGTCTTTTATTCATGCACTCCCAACCTGAGGGGTAACACTCTTCAGCCCACCAGCTCACCCTCGCCCCCTGTTCTTGCCCTTTTCCATCACCATTTATCGTAATAAGACCTGCTTGTATCACATCTTTTCACTGTACTGCTGAACTGATGATGTGCTGCAAAGGTTTCCAAGACACACATATACAGTATATATATATATATATATTCCATTGTGAAATCTTAATGACACATCATTATGACATTTTTAATTAAATTAACATGACGTTTGACCACACTTGATTTTGGTTTTAAAATGCAGTGTTAATGGAATGGGTTTTTTAACGTGGGAAGAGCATTTTACAGGTTCAGTAGTAAACACTATGTCAGCGTTACAATTATCACCATGGAAATAGGTGTTGCCATGATGGGTATCGCTTTCCGCTAGACTGTTACAGCACAAAGCGGCAACACTTGTACTGGAACAATGTATTATTTTCTTTTTAGAGAAAACATGAATGCTATCTATTGGGAGTGTAGCTATTTGTTTCTTCCTCTTGTTTGAGGAAACAAGAGGAACTCAGGGCCTTTCATTTTTTTTACAAAGCTTTGTAAAGTCTCACATTAGGTGTACATGAATATTCCCTCCCAGACAGGTAGAAAAGAAAGTATTGCCCATTGTTATCTGCACTGTGGTATAATTAAATTGATTTAACAAGTACTGTGAGAGACCGTTTTGTTTCATTTCATTTCGGGCCATTTAGGGGCCCTTGGCTGTTTTTGTTAAAGTAGTTCCCTTTCTTGTTCCTCTATGCTCTGCTTTAGCTGATCATTATTATATAATTGAGAATAAAAAAGGTTGGAGGAACAAACAAGGCACTTTAACATTCAGTCAGTGACACCTTAGAAAATTCCAAACAAATGATTTCAGGCTAAAGATGTTCTCATGTAGATCAGTACTTGTCATGAGGTGCTACTCACCCTGCGAAATGCTGCTGATGTCATTGGTGCAGACATTCACGCTTCCTTCAGAAAGGATTTGAATAACATCGGGGATCCCATGTATTGTCCCCTATTGAATTCATCAGGTCAGAACTTACTTTGGTCCTACTTGATAGGCCTCTTTCTTTAGAACCAAATAGATGCAAAACTAATGGCATTCAACTAGCCCCAACTGTGGGAACACGCCAAAATCAGTTGGAAGCTAGTGGTGCGTGACCATGGACAGTGTAGTTCTTTTATAGCCTAACATTGTAGTTCATTTATGGCCAAAAAAACAAATGGAAAATCCCATTTGCTTTTTTTCGAGGGAACCAGGGCAAGCAAACGGCAATGCTAACTTGCGGTGTAGCCTACAGAAACAACAAACCTGCAACACTCTATAGACTCACTCTTGGAAACTATGTATTTTGAGAAAAAAAATAAAACCTCAAAAGACGTCCCATAAGTCACAGAATCTAGCGAGAAAGTCGCCAAGTTGGCAAAACTGGTCAAGTGGTCTGCGAATTAAAGACTATTTACCCAAGTTATGCAAACAATTGACCAATCGGAGGTCAGTAGGCAGGATTAACGAATCTTCCTACGTAGCTAGTTAGCTAGCTACTTGGTAAGTCAACAGAAATAACAACTTTTAACTCAACAAATTTCTTTGATCAATGTAAAAAACTAACAGCTCGGAGCAACCACTCCTACCTCAGTGTGGCTGTGGCTCAGTGGTAGAGCGGTTGCCTACCAATTGGAAGGTTGGTGGTTTGATCCCAGCCCCTGCAGTCATTGTCGAAGTGTCCTTGGGCAAGACACTGAACCCCGAGTTGCCCCCGGTGCTGCGCACACACACACGCACACACACACACACACACACTGAGTGTGAATGTGTATGAATGTTTATCTGATGAGCAGGTGGCACCTTGTACGGCAGCCCCGGCCACAGTGTATGAATGTGTGTGAATGCTGAATGTATCCTGTAGATGTAAAAGCGCTTTGAGCAGTTGTTAAGACTGGAAAAGCGCTATATAAATACAGCACATTTACATTTACAGCTGTGTGGACTGAAAAGGATATGTTACTTCTCCTGGAAAAACAAAAAAACAGCCCACCCTCTTAACATGAACACAATCAGGCGTAATTAATGAAGTGAAACAAAATAGCTATTCACTCATACTGATTTCCCCCATTTCTACTTAATGAAAACTTTTATGTTTATTGCCTGGCATGTCTTCTTGCAAAAAGTCACAAAGGAAATGATTGTTTGTTTGTGTTTCATAATAAATAAAAGAAAAGTAGGGTAATTAGATTAAGTAGTAATAACTACTGGATGGAAGATAGCATGCCACCTACAGAAACTGGTGTCCCAGACGTTATTAAACGTGTCCAACTGGGTCCCAGGTGTTATCTCTGCAACTGGCGTGGGTCTTGTTAAGGTATGCATAAGATCCTGACGCCTACAAGTCATGTATTGCCCCCTTGACCAGCTCAATTACTTATGAAAAATCTAATGGTTTCATTTGAAGACTTAATGAAGACGACGGTTCATTGCTTCTCTTAGCCATTAAGTAAAGTCTCTTAGGGCTGCAGTATGTGCACATTCTTATTAGGTTCGACATCCTATTCTGTGCAGTATTCTTAGGAGGACTTTGACTGAATAGTACTGTACAGTATGTGACAAAGACCCATTTCCAGTGTGCTGTCTCTCGGACTCTGCTGTGAAATTGAGTTTACATGAATTCTAAATAACAATTTCCATTCCATTCCGTGTTTTCTCCGAATCTCAATATAAAGTATTGCTGCCATATATCGTATTTCTTCTTTATGTTATACATTTCTTGTCTGCTTTCGGGTTTTTGCTGACTTGCTCCTGTCGGAGTCTTGAAGGATCTTTCCAGTTAAAGTTTAGAGTTATATCACAAATCACCACTTCTCCTGGCATGTGTCATCTTTAGGGAGGCATTTATTTGAAGCGGTTGTGTCACCTCAGAACTTTTGTTACAGAGGCAAAAAAATACAGGAATACAGTATGTATGTGTGTGTGTGTATGTGTGTATTTTCCTAAGACAGAGAGAAGAAGCACCCTTCCACCTCATCTCTCTCCCCCTCCCACACCACCCATCTTCTCTCCTCCCATGCCGTTCTTACCATTACAATGATAATAGGATTTGCAGGGCTGCATTATTGCTGCTGTCTGAGCTGGGCCTTGTGATATCCCCGTTTGCACCGCTCCTCCTGACTTGCATGTTAGCCTCCTGATTCATACTCCATTCCCAAAGGCCTCCATTGAAGACTAAGGGGAGTTGTTTGGTTCGGGGTTGTTACAGCCCTTTACTATATGGACTGCTGAGTTTTATTTTTGGCTGACTGACCAGTAAAATCTGAGCTACCGGGCACTCTTGTTTAATGGCTGCTCTGCTACTGCCCCAAGTGAGGCTTATTTGTTCAGACTGAGGTTATGTTTATGACCATTCATAAGGGCAATTTTGAGAAGCCATAATTTCCAATGCACAGTGCTGCCTTTAGAGTTTTGCTCTCATTTTTAACAACTGAGAAGTGGAGCAAAATTGCCAAGGTCAGAACTGAAGCCAAGTCTCTACTGAAGTCAATATACAGTATGGTAACCAGTGATAACATGGCAACAGCATAGAGCATCCTCACATGTATTCAATAATGTTATTCAAAGGTTACTTTTTATTTAATTGACTTCTTTTCTGTTAAACAGTACTTGCAAATTGGTAAAATTCAATTATGTCTAAAAGGAAATTATGTAACATTGAGGGTTTAATTTGGCACATGCATACAATGAGGAATGATTATTGCATGCTAACATTTGCTAATTAGCAGTACACACAAAGTGCAGCTGCTAATCACAATGTCATTAGTTTTGCAGGTATTTAGCCAAATTATTGGACAAATTAAACATTTTGCAATTTGAAAGGTTAATAGATCCCCGTTATTATAATTTAGTGTGTGTGTGTACAAAATTTCCTAGCAATCAATCCCCAGTCAAGACATTTCACTAAGAATCAATCATGTTATCTCATGATGGTGCTAGAGGAAAAGTCAAGGGATCCCTAAAATCAGTATGATTCATTTGCAATTACAAACAGATTTTTACAATTAGTACAAATGGCATGGCAATCCATCTTATAGTTAAGACATGTCAGTCTGGACCAAGTGGTGGATCAACCTTCGAATCAACAAACCAAATAGCGAGGCGAAAAATAAACCCTAACACTGACCCCAAACACCCCCACCACAGAAAGTATTCTAACGAGAGGGAAACATAGTTCATCACAAAACCTGTACATTTAAATGGTTTGCCCCCCGCAAAAACACAAAAACAAATCAAACAATATCTTTTCTCCTTTTCTCTATAGAAGCATCTATCCATGTTGATAGTTTTAGTTTTGATGGTGCAGTTTTAAGCAGTCTGTCTGAGATGTCCGCCCCTTCCTCCTCTGTGCACATTACAATGGGGGTGAACAGGTAAGTGTAATAGATATGGGCAACCCTTCACCTTATAGGTCAATGAACTTGTGTTGATCCCTCCTCCTGTCTTTGTCTGTTTCGTCCCCTGTCTTTTTATGTTTAACACAACCAATGAAGATATTTCTACCTGTGCAGCAGCTGCATGTGATGACTGTGTTTAACTAAAACTCTTGTCTGCAGTCTCTCGTGGGCCAGCTCCTCTTACCATTACCACATCCAAAACAAGCCAGCAGATGTGCTTTTTCAGTGGAACCTTTGGCTCATTAAGCTGCTGTTGTTGATGGACTCGAGGAGTCCACTTAGGGCTCTTCTCAGTCTGATTAGTCTGAAAAGTCTCTCTGAGGATAGCATACTTGTAATTACCAGCTTTTTCGTCACTTTCAGATTGAAATGGCTTTGATGAGACTACTCGTTGTCTCTTAAGGAAATAATGATCTCAATGGCCTTCAGTCTTCTATGATGGCTGCTTACCATCTCTCCATCTGGGGACTTTACTCCGGCTTATATGTTGACTGCTGTAATTCTCATTTTATATACGTTGTCTGCTTAACAAAGGTTATGTGAGTTTTTCAAAATATATATTTAATCAAATGTAAGTTCCTCAAGGCAATAATGTCCCCATTCTAAGGCAATCATCTGGACCAAATCAAAGAAAATTACATTACATAGGATACCCATCTACAATCTAAATCTTAAAGTCTCTAACTGAGAGGCAACCTCATTTCCCCTGAGACATTTACAGGCTTTAAAACCCTAATGTTCTTTCAGAGGATTATACCTGCAGCCATGAACAAAGAAGCATTTTTGAAGGTTAACATATAGACCCATACTCTGCTGGATCCACAATTATATCTGACAGGGAGTTCCCTGGCTTAGCAGAGCATGACAATAAGTGACTCTTTTATCCCTATAGCAACAACCTGTAGACTATAATTTACTGCTTGTTATTGATGGGAAAATAACAAGTCCAAGGTGAAATTTAAACTTCATCAATACTTCCCAGAAAAGTCATATGTTATATTTTTCTGATCATTATGGTAGAGATCAGTAAGAATTTGTTTGTGAGTTCACTGTGTCACTGTTTTATAAAACTACAGTATAAAGACTGCACTACTAAAGCGATGAATGACCTGCTGTTTGCCGCTGATGCTGGAAAATTTTCAGTTTTAGTTCTGATAGATCTAAGTTTGTTATCTATGCATTTAATACTACTGACCTTTCTGCTTTGCTGTACGGTCTCTAAGACTGGGTTGGCCTCTCTGTTACAGTTTTAACCCTTAGAGTTTCTGTATCTTGGGGGATACAGTCATTTGTCAGGCTGTAAGGGGAGGAGCTTAGGGAGGAGGGACATTATGTGGTGGTAGTTGATCATGTAATCAGGTCATGTTACTTTATGCCAACATTCCAAACATGTGTTCCAAAATCCAAAATGGCAAAAAAAGGGCAAAGACTCTGGCCATGAGGTAAGTGTTGTTATATTTTTCACGACTATGATATTTTAGAGTGATTTGGTTGCAGAAAATAGTTTTACATGTTCTTGTGGACATTTTTAAAATTGTCTTCTCACAACTTTACAGGCATTGAATGCCTGTATCCTGGGGGATACATTGCCCATATAAGGGTATAAAACAGGGTGATCACTGACACATATACTTGTGTTTTGAGGCCTGTTCTCTACTAGATATTGAATGAGATAGAGGTGTGCAACATTGATGACTTTTTTGATTTTCATTTTTTTTAAATTTGAAGATTTTTCTGCATTGAGTAGTTTTAATTAGACTAAGTACATTAAGTATATTTCCCTGATTTTACTTTAACACTTTTACTTAAGTAACAATTGAGCTCCTACTCATGTGCCAGTGATACTCAATTGGATCACTTTTTTAACCACAATGATTTCTATCAAATCAATAAACTAAACCGCTGCATCCTTGACCTCAAATGCTGGATTGCCCAGAACTTCCTGCAGCTAACACAGTTATACAGTCTTGTTTTCCTGCAGTTCAAACCTTGACATATTGACAGAGATATTGACAGAGACCTCTTCCGGCCGAGCTGGCTAACTTGTGCTTGTGCTAGAGGAAATGTCAGGAGATCCACAATGACAGTTGACGTCCTCTGGGGACCATGAATGTATAAAAAAACATGGCAAACTAGTCCCTCCAGAGCCTGCTGCCTTTTCTTTGAGTTTGTTGTGGCCCAAAATGCCTGAATTTGCGGAAGCTTTTGTAAAAAATTGCAATAAAAGTTGCAATGTCTTTGTATATTTGTTGTAATGAAGTTGTGAGACAGTGAATGTTGGTATAATATGAATAGGCTGGTGGATTTAAGACAAAGAAATAATAATTTATTGAATTAATCAAATTTGAACATGTTTGTCAGTGGCTTGTTGATCTTTACATTGTTAGTTAATTTCCTATCCTGGGCTGGGACACATTCATACAGTTTGATAAAGAACTTATTGGACTTTAACTTATCACTGCACTTACACACACACACACGGTTGTTACTGTGTGTGTGTGTGTGTGTGTGTGCGTGTGCGTGCGTGCGTGCGTGCGCGCGTGTGTGTGTGTGTGTGTGTGCGTGCGCGTGTGTGCGCGCGTCACGGGGCTGCAGAGAGCTGACAGGATTGAAACAGCAGCAGCTTTCAGTGACTTTAGAGTGAATAAACGTTACAGCATGCATTGATGGTAAAATGTATACAGGTTGGAAGGACGGACTGAAATGTTTTGCAGTTTCGCTGTACGTTTTGAGATCACACACGTCTCAGAAACCAGGAAATGAATTTGGCGACGTATATAGGCCTCGGGTATTTAGTTTACCAACACTCTGCATTGACGGAGACACTTTGGGACACCAAGAGAAAAATCGTTCGAAAAAAAATTAGCTGGGCATGTGACAAAAAAATTCTTATATCAAGTATGCACATTTGAGAAATAACAGGGTAGAGAATGAGACCAAGAGATGTTTTTTTGTTTTTCTCTTGTTCATTTCTCAAGACCTTCCTTGGTCATTCACTACAGGCAGCATGTGGCAGCTGTGGAAAAACAGTAGCAGAGTAAATTGGGAGCTGAGCTCACAGTTCCTGTCTGGTGACTTGTTTAGGCCCCCAGGGCAAAGGAAGTTTGGTTGATCCAGTGTGGGGGGGGCAAAGCAGAATGCTAGTTCAGGGGCAGGAAGAAAGTATACAGCTGGTGTGTGTGTGTGGGTGTGTGTGTGTGTGTGTGTGTGGCTGGGAGATAAGTCCCATTCCATAATGCTACTATAGAGTCACACAGAAACACACAAACAAATCTTCCACCCAGTAATATACACACACCCCCAGTAACACACACACACAGCAATACGCACACACATAGTTTCAGGGCATGAGCCAGTATTTAAAGAGCCTGTCTTCCCTACAGGGCAAAGAGCAACATTATGATGTATACACCCTGCTATTTACCCCGCAGGTTGGGAAAAGAACCGATCCTTCTAATGCAAAGAGGTTAAACACCTTGTCATCCCTTCACACATCATCTCATATCACCCACAGACCCTCGCCTCAACTCAGCAATCTATCTGCGCGCTAATAGTTGGTGGAAGGCAGGTGTGTCGCCCCATTGGCTCTTCCTCATTACTTAACCAGTCAGTTACAGGGAGATCCTCCCCCAACCCCCCCCATCCAAGGGGCTTGCTGCATCCCAAGTGAATTTGTCACAGATGTGCTGCTGTGGGGCTCAAGAAGTATGAAGAGAGACGTTGAAAATCTGAACGTATGTACATAATTTAGCACTTTTGTAGTGGGATTTCTTTATCTTGTCTTGTTGCTGGAAATTGCTGAATAGGTTTCAGCATTGATTGAAGGAGGTTCCTATAAATCACATATAGCTACTGTACATGTTACTTTACAGTAATACATGTCGCCAAATGAAATATCAGTTTCCAGCTACACACAATGTAAGTAGTTTAATTTAAACTATATATTCAGTGATATTGTTTGAATATTTGTGTTATTACTAAAATAATCTGGACCCTGGATCTCAAAATCAGTCCTACAAGAGACTCATTTAAGGTCTTTCTTTTAGTTCTTCTCAGTTAGTGGGAGGACAGACATTCATTGATGATGACGTTAAGTTAAATTAACATTACAGTTCTAGCAACAACAAAAAATGTCAGTAGCGGGGAGAAAGGGCAAAAGTTTGTAATGACAATTAGTGGGGGTTCATCAGTCATGTTATGGGTCCCACATGAACAGATTGCTCATCCTCAAAGTGGAGAGAGAGAGAGGGGACCAACATTTGAGTGTGGTGGAGCGGACAGCTCCACACAGTCGTGTGTTTGCAAAGTCATTGACCTTTCATAAAATTCTGAAGCACCATCGGCATTCATTGGCTACCGCTTCAGATACCCTGCATTTATTTTAGGTCACACAACAACCTTTTCCTCGCAACCTTACAGTGACAGCATCTTTGTGAGGTGAGGAGACCACGGTGAAGACTTTTAGGAATGCCATTTGTACGTTGCCATAT
Source organism: Etheostoma spectabile (assembly GCF_008692095.1). Taxonomy (NCBI): domain Eukaryota; kingdom Metazoa; phylum Chordata; class Actinopteri; order Perciformes; family Percidae; genus Etheostoma; species Etheostoma spectabile. Next base: position 17,091,640 of record NC_045752.1, on the reverse strand, counting down.
ACATAGAGAAAACCCTTTTGAGAGTTTTTGGCTTGTAACGTCAGAGTCTCATTAATAAATACGTGCCCAAGTCTGTAGTGATGCTAAGGCATTATTCCTAACAGCATGTTATTTTGTTACTGAGCCTTAATTGACATCGCCAAAATGAAAAATGAAGAGACAGCTTCATCAAATCTAATTCTTGGCACAAATAACGCAATTTGCCAAACAATCAAGAAGCAACTTGCAAGTAGATGGGATTTTTCCTCTCCGGGAAGCGAGCAATCAAAAACAAATAATGAGTACATTACTTTGTTTTTGAGCAAAACCAATTCATGTCATGTGTGAATGAAAAAATAATGAATGTGCTCGGTACTGGGCATGCAGTAATCCCTCCTGACGGAGCATGTCTAAGTGTAAAAATGTAACAGTTTAAGCTAGTGGTGATACTTCTTGGTAGCCTTTCAGGTTCTCGCGAACATTTCCTTTCCCAATCTCAGCCCCTGATAAGCCTTCTTGACTGTCTACCTTCATGCCATCACCAAGGGGCATAACATTTGGTCTCTGTCTTTTCTTCCTCTCCTCCGTCTGTTCCTCTAGACCTTTCCATCTGTCCCCACCTGCCCCGGGAGTCTGAAGCTTTGTGAACTGAACTCACACTGCAAACAGTTGAGAGAAAGTGGCAGAAGCGTGGCTCGTCGGCTGACCTCTCTCTCTTTTAGTCTCTCCTGTTGTCCCACTCTGCTTCCTTCTCTCTTGCTATTTCCCACTTGTCCTTCTAGGTCTGACTATTCTACCCTCTTTGTCACTTTGTCTTCATCATCTGTTGATGACATTCAAAGCCGCTTCTCCTAGCTAAAGATACCTTTTGTTTCTAACCTCATGTAAAGCTACTAGCATTTTAACATCAGTAATCATCACCACCTTTTACCTTATGTTTAATTGTGAATACATAAAGGCCTTTTGTACTGGCCTCTACACTTACATACTGCAGGTCACATTATAGGAACTAACTGTGTTAAAAGTACACAAGTTTATTCTAGTTCCACAATTCTAATTGCATGCCTTCTCCTTCATGTTACATTGCCTGCTTGCATATTTGCTAAGATGTAATCCTTTTCAGCAGAAAGAAGCAGAAAAAATGCAAGAGGCTGTGTTGGTGTGCCCCTGTTGCTATGGGTACTGGTAAGAGGATGAAACACAATCCACAAGAGTTACTACACTTGTTTTTGATTGGCCAATACAGGGAGTGCATTGTTAGCAAAGGTTAGCTAACTGAGCATAGTCATAACTTCCTAGCCTAGTTTACTGTAAGTTCAAAATATACGTAAGTTTACTCGATACATCCACTCCTGTGCTGATGCTCTGTCATGCAAAAGCCCCACTGTTTATGTCCTCATAACTGTTTAGAGAACACAACCTGCATGCTGGTATTGGCTGGATGTTACATACCCAAGTGGGGCCCAAAGGCTCTTTGCTGACGCCCTAAAACGTCCCACACTCACCAAAAAAAGAAGAAATGAGAAAATACAGTTAGAGGACAAATCTCTGCAGATAAAGACACCAGTCATTAGTGATGATTGAGACTACTGCATTCATCTATACATTGTTTTTTAGTAATATGCTACATATTATACCTTTTAAAACTCTCTCCAAATCTCTCTCCAGACCATTGCTGTTGATCTGCTAAAGCACCGGACTGTCAATATCATCTCCTCCTTAAGACGTGAACATCTATCTTCAGCTTCAGAACGGCCACAATTATTCCATTTTCAACCTCCAACCCATTCACAGCCTAGTTTATATCTACGCCATCATTCTCTTTCCATTCTCTCCAAAACAAGCTCCCCTTTGATCAGCTCTGCCAATATCCCAGCTGCCTCTACATCAGCACTGGCTTCAAACTGCCCCACTGTGTACTCTGGGCTGTCATTCTATGGTGCCCGAAATCACCGCTGAGCTTATAGTGGAGGTGTCATGGGCCTAATTCAATAAAGCATCTGTGATACCCGCATTCAACTCAACCTAGTAACATTTACATTAGGTGACTGCTGAATGGAGCTGCCTGTTTAATGGTCCTGCAGATTGATGATTGCGTACCACGATGCTTTCTATTGTCACTACTGTGGGTCAGTAAATTAATAATTATTGACATCCGAGTTAGGGCTTCAATGTGAATCCTCACTAAGCCTGTGGTGGAAAGCATTTCTGCATCGAATGCTGTAGTAAATGTTTTCACATCTGTTTCACTGAAGCCCCCCCTCCCCCCCAGGGTAAACCTCCTCTTCCCTACTTCCGTTAAATTGGATCCTGCATCCACATTCCAACATTTATCCCCCATCCAGTGTCAGCCCCAATTTTTTATACTATAGTTATAGCAACAAGCTTAACGCTCCATTCATTTTCCATTGAGTGACTGATAGCCCCCATACTGCACAGAGCTTAATGTGCAGCCAACATCTAATCATTAGACACTTTGCGCTGCTCTTCGAACTTTAGCCATCTTGCATCTAAAGTGCAACTGCCGCCTGAAACACTGACCAACGGCACGTTGAGACCTTTACAGGCCACCTTGCTTTTTGTCCTCCACAGATTATCTTATCTCACTCTCTCCTCTTATACGCCCTCCAATGATGGCCTGTAGCTGCTCAAATCTAAACCCCTGTGCTGGTGTACATGGCTGCAACATCTCAAACTTAAAGCTCAGCTCCAGATCCACAGCTGAAAGTGAGTCTGATCTGAAGTTTGGGTAAGCCAACACTAAACCTTGCACCGTAGCTTTAACGGCATCCAGCTCTATTGTTTACGCTAATCCCACTCAAAGATATCTCTTCCTGTTCTTTGTTTTCCCCTTACTTTTCATACAGCAGTTCAGTGTTTACAAAAGAATTCTAAGGACACCGTGACTTTGAACTTTGCAGTTATGAACACATATGTCTGGAATGGCTTGCTGCTGTGGTTGTCACACAAAATACGATTACACATTCTCTTTGTAACGGAGGACATGGGTAGAGCAATGTAGCAAAAGGCTGCCAGAGCTCGTTCTACCTCGGGAACTGTGGTTCAAATCTCATTTGCGTTGGGAAAAGAATAATAATGACATAGTAATCTGTTGTGGAGTAATTAGCTCACCCGATTGATGGAGAATTGAAAAGTGTGATTGGGGGTCAAAGTTTTTTTGGTCCTAATACAAGCGGCAAATTACATTTGGATGATGGAGAGGCTGTGTAGCTTCTGCAGAAATTCCTCGGCTAACTTTCACTTTTGAGGATGGAGCAGCACATAGCACCACAACTCTGAATACAGCCCTGTTCAAATGGACATTCCTAGGTTTCTTGGACCAAACAAAGGTTATGTGTATGCTCCATGAATTATTTTCCTTCAACAGATATATGCTTTGTGAAGTTTTTCCCCATATTGTGTTTCCCTTTTTATGAGACAAGAATTTTAAAGATGAACAGTAGGGGGAAGCACATTACTCTACACATGTGGGGAGGAGTGAAACAAAATCAAATCCGCCCATTTCCTGAAGTTTTCAAAATAACAGCTGCAAAACCGTTAGAGCAGACGAAACTACTCTGTAGTCCATTCCATACAATTTTGCTCCTCTATTTTCTGTTTTGAGAAGGTGAAAGCCTCCAAGATTAATGCTCCAACTACAGCCATATGCACACCGCCTTCACATCGAGAAATCATAAGACTCACAGACTTGCCATGCATCATTCAAGATGTACCATTAACCGTCACGTAACAAGACGTGTGGATAAGTAGGCAAAAAAAGAAAAAAATAATCCTAACCTTTAACAAATCAAATCACTTGCTTGTCATATAAGGCTGGAGGAAGAGGTCATTAAAATCATTCAAGTTATAATTTGTTGCACTTTTTTTTAAATTATATCTGAAGGGGATTTCCTCCTATACAAAAAGCTCAAGGTTTTATAAATTGTTGCAAGTTTAGAGAGCTATATCTGCCAACGATATTTCACTTGACTGTCCGAACGCACCCAGCAGACTTCATATAGACAGCGTATCTACTCAGTATTCAGTGCCTACAGAGCCAGGGGCTTCTAGCCACACAGCAATAAGCTGAAATCCCCTGCTGGGAGTTGGCAGACATCCCAGCATTCTATATTTACAGTCGTCAGTGTTTTTAAGTGGTAAACTTCAACTGACAGGGCCAGCAAAGAGTATAAGCAGAATTTAAATATGGCTCAGAGTTTCTCAAAAAGCAACAACAAAAAAGCCTGCAATATGACATGAAATTGTATTAGTTTTTATCATATGCGGAGGTATTGTAATATCAGTAGATTGCAGAAACTGCAGAGTGATGCAAGAGATATTTTTATTGCCTACTCAACTTTGAAGTTTTAGAGGGGCATTTTGGGCAACTTAAGTGATGTTCCATTATCAGAGGACATTATGAATTATTTCACATTTTACAACGTGTTGTCAGAGCCAAAGCACGTTTTTTATGAGCCACACTGCACGGCTGAGGAAAAGCAACACAGAAAGGCAGAAGCACAGCCAGCCACAGACGCGTAACTATCGGTGAGCAGGGTACGCGGTTCCTTACAGGCCTGGACCAATCAGCTGCCCGCATGACTGGAAGATATTGATTGACAGCCGGGCCCCCTACTGCAATTTCCTTACTGTGTGTTGACAGTGACAGATATGTTGATATTTGATTCATTCATTGAATTATTTATTTTTGTCTTAAATCCACCGGCCATTTTCATATCATACCAACATTTGCAGCATTCTGAGCATTTTTGGTAAGGTTCCTCCGAAATCTTAGCCCGGAGTAAATAATTAATAGTAATTATTATTATTATTATTATTATTCTCCCAAAAATAAGTTTGTTTTTTATTTTTAAAGAACTATACAAAACAAATCACAACTTTTTTTGCAGTTTTCCCTGTCTTCCGCAACTTCGTTGTAACAAACACACAAAAGACATTGCAATTTTTGTCATTTTTTTACAAAAGCTCCCACGAAATCAGACATTTTGGGCCGCAACAATCTCAAAAGAAGGCCGCAACATCCTGGAAGGACTACCCTTGTGTGGTTTTTTCATGTGTTATTGTATGCATTCACCAGCGTTTTTTGTTGTTGTGGTGCGCGTAGGCTACCCCTGATTCTCTCAGCTCATCTCATATGCTGTGTCTCTCTGATCCTATCCTGTCCTATTCATGGTAGCCTACTCGTGGACATTGTGCCGTCATCACGTGCTGTAGTAGGGGGGCCCGCCTTGATAGTCCTGCATGAGGGCCCCGTGCTGGCTCGTTACGCCACTGGCCAGCCAGATGCTACCGGAGAGAAACAGAAACCAAGTCACTCTGTGGCAGACAGATTTATAGCATGGACTCTTCTGGGCTCTGAGTGACTGCTACTTTGTTTGAAAACCGCATCAAATGCAACTGCCAACAGAGTGAGCAATGGCCTCATTCTAACAAATTATTATATTCATATGCAAATATTTTCCTTGATCACTGACATTGTGAGACGGACAGTTAGTTGTTGCTGCATGGCTAATGTTGTGTTTACTGTGGTTTTTAGATGTCTTCACAATACATATACTTTTAATGTAATATGACATAGCTCATTTTATGGTCCAACACATATTACTGAAAGTGTGTATTTAAGCAACCTCAGAAGTCCATTATGGCGTCTATATAAACAGTAATTAACAATGCATGTGGGTTCCATTATCCACTTTGTCAGACAGACATTAGCAGACAGCTTTGTCTCTAACACTATTTGAGGGAAAAACAAACAAAACCAACAAACTATGTTTTTAAAATCTGGGAAGTGGGAGAGTACTCCACCCACATAACAGCAGACATAGCGAGGAGGACGAGTCGTGAGCTTCACAGCGTTCTAAGCAGTTTTACATAAAACAACAGTTTTCTACTATTTGGACCAACATCTGATTTTTTTTTTCTTTCTGCGAAGCAAAGCAGTGAGAAGTGAGCTGTGTTTGGATTGGCACAGGAAGACAAGAGGATGGTGCGACATCAGACGTCCATTCCTGTCTGTATCCAAGACGTTCCGTTTCGGGATTGCTCCGGGGGATGCAGGAAATGTATTTCTGCCGATTTCCATTTCCTTCCGGTTTCCTTTTTGTTGGAATTTTAAACTCCGGTTGATTTATGGAGGACTATGGTTGTCTGCTCCTCAGATCTTTGCAGGGTTCATTTAGACAGCTATGATGGTGGAATATTTAAGCATGCAAGTTTTTAATGTATTCTTCTCAAAAGGCTTAGTTTAAGGTAACCCTATCCCACAGTTGAGAATAGATCGGAATGTGTCAATCCATTAGAGGCGTCTTACATATAAGGAGCATTTTGAAGGTAACAGAAATAGACTGACATGTGAGAGTGTAAGAAGAATATAAAAACGCAGCTATTCTGATGTTCAGTAGTCACTCTTGTATAGACATCCGATCTGAAACTGTGGACTTGTCGTCTGTTAAAGTCTCCACCATCATTTCCCGATATCAAACCCAGATATCACGCTAGACTATCTGTCCAATCGGAGTTTCTATACTATTTTGCAGTGGCTCCATCCGGTGCTTAGCACCGCCCATGACGATTGTGATTGGTTTAAAGAAATGCCAATAAACCTGAGCATGTTTTTCTCCCATCTCGTAATGCTGTGTGGACTAGCCAGACCCTCCACCACTCCGTAGCATGTGGATGGTCTTGCACAGCGAGAATATTTTCTGAAATACCCGAGGAAAATGTAACATAACATTTAGAAACTAGAAGAGAGGCAAAAATAGTCTTGCACACAAACCTTGCATGTAGTCTTAAAAGTCAGGACCATAGCCACTGGCGAATGAAAGTAAGAACAGCATACAAGCTTTGTAACTTCTAAAAATATTCCAAAAATAATGAAGTAGCTGTATGTGAGTCATTAAAGTGTTTCCTGTTCTTCCTACCTGCTGTTGGAAGTTGTTACAAAGTTAGACACTTTCTAAAGTTTTTGGCAAGACTTCACCTTTGATTTGAAATCATGTGTCTTCAGCCATTATTTTCATTTTCTATCAACTTTAGTTGTAGACAGCTAAAATGTCAAGTTATTTTAAAACATACAAATGAGTCTAAAAAAAAAAAAGTGTCAGGATTCTCACTGCATTTTTAAGTTAAGCAGCAAGAAACTTTTTGCAAGCTTTCACAACATTCCCAGTTAACAGCAACAGAAGCCACGAGCTGAAGAGTTTTTTTTATTCAGACCTGTGACTCATAACTGTTTTCAAACGTGCCTCTGTGTCCTCTGAAATGAACATGCTGAGTTGAAGCACTCTGGAGATTTTGGCAGGTAGTCAGACACGGCCGTGGTTTAGGTGTGTGTGCTGGGCGACGGTTCGTTCAACAACGGCGGCTCGTAATGAGGATAGCTGCTGATATAACATCAGTTATATCAGCGCTGCAGAGCATTTCTTCACTGAAAAAAGAGCAAAGAATGACACTGAAGGTCTTTTTCCCCCATGGAAAAGATGTTTTCCATCTCTTCTCCTGGCTTCAACAAGAGTTAAATCATCCAACCACCTGCCAGGTATTTTTTGAAAGTGCCCGTTTCCAGTGACAGCTTCACAGATGGTCCTGTGTAACAAATCCTATGATGTTAGTCCTGTGGTCCAATACTTTCATAGTGTGATAGTAGTTCCATAGTAGTCCCGTCTGTATGTGAATGTAATAATGTATCTGCAGTATGTATCCATTTATTTCAATAAATTATGATTATTTTCTTTATTTGCTCTCCGTAACTGTATCTTCACATTTATAAATGGGCATTAGGTTATTTTTTTTTTTTCTTAAGTAATCCACTGGGTTTGAAAGGGTTCCAAAGCTGCCCTCTCAAATGAAAGTAATTAAAAAGTGAGATTACATGGTTCATATGTAACAACAAAGCTCTAACTTCCTGCGGCAAAATTAGTCTCCCTGCTGAGGATGGATGAGCTGTGTCTTTGTACATGATATTTAACAGTGGTTGTCAACCTTTTTGGCTCCTTAAAACAATGCAATCTCCACTCGCGACCTCCTATGACAGGCTTAATACGCCCACGAGAGGTGAGCAATGATTCACTCTCTTGAGATTGTTTCATTTGATTAATTATCAGAGACCTAGAGGCTTAAAATGATTCACTACTTTACCAGATAAACACAAAAGCTGATACCCGATAATTTAGTGCAGCAGAAATATGACCTTTCTTTCCTCTTCCATTACTCATCTCGCAACCCCTCTGTCTTATCTTATGACCCTGTAGCGGGGGAGGGGGGGGGGGGGGGGGGGTTAACCTCCAGCTTGTATACCACTGAATAGGAGCTTCCGGCATTCTTAAGGGGTTCACACCAAAAGTAACAGACCTCTAAATCGAGGTGGTAATTAAATTCCACACAGGTGAAGTCAGTCTCACTGGGTAAGTGTGATTGTACCTAGCAGGAGTAAGGAGGGAGGCGTCCTTACTTACACACACACACACACACACACACACACACACACCCCACAGACACACACACACACACACACACACACACACACACACACACTTCCATTGTATTGAACGCTTCCTCATGCTCCTCTATTACACACTTAAAGATGCTCAGACACTTAACACCCATCCAATACAGCCATCATTCTCATTCACCCTTGTCATAGTCTCCTTCACATTAACCCCAATCTCTCTCTCTCTCACACACACACTCACACATGTAAAGAATGCCACTGTTATATGCTTTAAGAATTAGCTTAATTAATTACACTTCAAAAGCTGGCACCTCAGAATGAAAAAGCATTTCCAGAAGGAGAACTAGAGGTGAGAAGTGTCAAAGACTCTGTTATCTGACTGACTGGGCTGGAAGTGTAAGTAAGTGGACTTCACTTCCTCTACCCACAAGTTATCCATTGACTCCAATAGGTCAAATGTTTGGAATGGAATGGAAAATGATTTTTCTTAACCTTTGGTCTAACTTTAAGCTTTCAGTAGTCCTCATTAGGTGACACATAGTCTCGCATTGCCAGATCTTCACAGCCCTGCGGAGTAAGGTCTGGCTGCTCCACACATACAGCACATGGTGGGATAGGAGAAAAGAATGCTCTGGATTGTTCCCATTTCTTTAAACCTTGAGACTTGAGTGCTTAAACTCAGTGGCGGTGCGTGGCAAATTTGACAGCGGAAGCCAGTGAGCTTAGTATGAAGATCAGATTGCCTTGGTTACAGTATATAATGACTGTTAAAATGAATTCCGGAAGTCGAATGTAGTTCCAAGACTATTACATAACAATCACTACTAATCAAATGCTGAATTTACTATTCAAATGTGTATTTTGTTTACATTTACTCTTTTTCTCTTTGGCTCCAACCAGCCATTTATTACCTGATGCGTGACCATGCATAACAGTTACAGTAGTTCTCCACAGTTCGTCATAGCCAGTCTCACACGGAACGCTAAAACAAATACGTCTGTAGTGCATTTAAGCTAAAAGGAAGCTAGCAAAAACATTACATGTTGACAACAAATTAACAGAAAAGCACCATTTAGAACAGTGAAAGACACAAAATCAACAAACTGCATTGACTCAAGTAACTGAATGCTGAAGATAAATTAATCCTAAACACACTTTTATCCATTGGAAGGATTAAAATGGAGAGAGAGAGAGAGAGAGAGAGAGAGAGAG
>NC_045752.1:17078689-17081969 GCF_008692095.1 Etheostoma spectabile | reverse complement strand
GAGAGAGAGAGAGAGAGAGAGAGAGAGAGAGACATGCAGACTATAAATACATTTCGGGGTGCACTGGTCAAGTCTGCAGGGGCGCAGCAGAGACCGCCCCCCCGATACACATAACCAGGTCTCCATGGCAACCACTTTTACTTCTACAATAAATATCCGGCAAAAAAAACAACCTTAATTTAAAATAAAACAAGAAGAAAGTCTTTATAGAACCAGACAGTTAAAAAAATGAACTGACGGATATTAAACTGAAATATTAAAAGTCAATTAAATTTAAAACGCAGTGAGAGTGATGGGAAGTGAAATATACATTTTCTCCAGACAATGTAACCCTTACCTAACAAATATTCTCTATATATCAAATTTGTACTGTATGGTCACTATATCAAAGAAAAATTCTGTTATACTCAGTGATTCATTTAGACTGGGATGAATGGAACCGCAGGCTTCCAGAGGCTTCCATCTCTATAATGACTTTAGCGTATTCTTGAAACACCTTTTTTACATGGCACTGAATACAGTCCAGGAGTGCTTTATTTTTATACGCTGATAAACACACCAGCCAGCCACATTTGAGCTGTGCATTTATCTGGTCACCTGTATAAACGATAGGAGTGGATTCATTGATTTGCTATGCGCAAGGCAGGGATAAGCACAGTAAAAAGGGCATGCTTGCAAAAAAAAAAACTGACAACACTGAGGTAGTGACTTCCCCGCATAATAAAATGTAACGCGATGCATACCCACAGACACACACACACAATAAGTCACTGCAATCAAGTTGTCTTTTGAAGCACACAATGAAACAGCAATGTGCCTATATTGGAGCCGAAAAGAAAGATAAGGGAAAATGTTTCCCGTTCATGTGAATATGAGAAACTATATCGAAGCACAAAATCAGCTATGAGAAAAATACCTATTCATCAGTCTATAATTTTTAACCAAATATCTTTTTTTATTCCTAAGCTTTTCTATCATGTCTGATTCTAGTGTTCTAGCAGAGTGTAAGGACTGAATGCTTTTCAGGTCAGTGGGGATGGTTCCTAGACCTATAGCGGCTCATTGGCTCAATCCCTGAACCTACTGAGTGCAACAGCGCATATGGAAAAGATATAGATGGCTTATTTAAGTGAAGTGACACCCTCCCTTGCCATTGTCTTGGAGGTCTTCAGGCAAAAATGCAGGCTGATTCTAAAAGAACAAACTGGAAATGTTAACTCAGTTTGTAATCCTTTTTCCCAGCTGAGGGATGGGGTCACTGTCGTAGCAGGAGAAAGATAATCCAGATGTCCTTCTCCCCGCCCAGCTCCTAATGCTCCCCATGAGGGGTCCTGAAGTAGTCCCAGGCCAAATGGGAAATGTAATCCCTCCAGGGTCTGGGTTTGTCCCGGTTCTCCTGACAGTCAGACATGTTCAGAATACCTCTGTCTCAACTGGCTCCATTAAAAAGAAACAGTGGTTTTAGTCCAAGCTCCTTTCAGACATCCCTCACACAGGGAGGGAAATTCATTTGGCCACTTATATCTGCGAACCCATTCTTTCAGTCACTACCCAGAGCTAATGGGCACAGGTTAGGGTTGGAACTCGCTGCAATATTGGAGCTAGACAGATATCTGTCTGGCTTTATTGTGCATTCATCTAGTTTGTCTGTAGAATTCTCCCTTAAATACTGACCAGCAGTTGCTTGCTGATTATAGCAACATTGTAAAACTTTGACTTAATTAGCCTTTTGCCAAAACTGCCAAAAACTAACTTAGATCACACTGGTCTCACTTTTAAAAGAAATTCTCTTTGATCATTACCTTCAACTTACAATGCCAGGGGCAACGCTTTTTGAAATTCTTGTTTTCTGTAATATCTGCGCGGACAACGATATGGCAACCCGTTCTAACTCCCAACTCGTCAAATACGGACGCTTGGTCAGTGCCTCTCAGCATGGAACACACCGGGTCGAGCAGCAGCTCCGCTGTGCTTTAAGATGACATAGTATTAGGAGTGATAACTGTAGCGAGTAGTATGAAATACCGAATTGATGCCTAAGGAGGATTGGTTGGGGTGGTAGATGGGTCAAATAACGCAGGACTTTCACCCCGGAAACCTGGGTTTGTGTCCCGTTGTTGTCCCGCATGTTACTAAAACATACTTTTAATATCCCCAACCACAATCTTTTCCTTTTACCGTCCCATCCTTATGCCACATGTCAGTTAAACGTACGTCCCAACCTAAAGTGTCAATAGTGACGCCAAAAGCACGTGCCGAGCGTCTGTATTTTACACAGTTGGAGTGTGAATATGTTGGATATGGTTAAGGTTAGGTAAAGATTGTGGTCATGGCAAATAAATAAGGAAGATAGATAATAATAGATACTAGATTGTATTACTAAACTACAGCACTGGTAAGGTTCGGAAAAAGATAGTAGTTATTGAAAACAGATATGGGTCTGTGACAGGACATGAACACCCTTAGTTTGTTTTGGGTTTTTAGATGCCCATTAGCTACGGCATTATAACAATAGCTACCGTTTTACGCTACACAAAGGGCACACTACTTCTTGTATTGCCACTGAACTAACTAACTAGGGATATTGGGCTGAAAAACTGCAAGTCAGTGCATTAAGTGTCTCATGTAGAACCAGCTATGTTGATAAATAATGAATCTTGATTTAAGCGAAACTACTTCTCCACTGGTCCTCAATGATGGTGCCAAGTAAGGATCTCGGACATTAATGATGCACCTGCAAAGTTGCAATGACTTGTCAAGCCATTGAGAATTTCTTGGCTCCTGTCCTGCGTCGCCCTGTTCATTAGTCTGCTGCTGGCCATGTATAGATGCAGGCGGGGGGGGCTGTCTTGACAGCTAATACTGCTGTGGCATCACAGAGAAAAAGGCATCATGTGTGTCTAAAGTCACCACTGTTACCTCTCCTTCCGAGAGAGGGGCGTTCAGTGAAGTTGCTTCTTAAGAATGTGGCATTCCTGATTTTTAAATAAGGTATTTTAAAAAGGGTTGACTTAGAGTTCATTGTATCATATTTATTTTCAAAGAACAGGAGTATTTTACAATGGGACTTTTGTTTAAGCATGCAGGTGTTAGAGTTACTCATAAGTATTAAGAGATGAAAGATATGATTACGACTTGTTTTGAAAAACTACTGAGCTGAAAATGTTCCTATTCGGAACAGGCTGATTGCTTGGCCTGTGGTACTGCTGCCTGAAGCTTTCTCTAGAACCATTGTACCAGAGAGAGAGAGAGACAGAGAGAGAGAGAGAGAGAGAGAGAC
>NC_045752.1:17075976-17078679 GCF_008692095.1 Etheostoma spectabile | reverse complement strand
GGATGTCTTTTTCACCAACGATACATGTTGATTTCGCTACGGTCAGCGTTTATTGACGGCGGCGCTGTCTTGTCATATATGCTATGGTTAACGGATTTAAAACATGGTTTTAATTTCCATACAGGCTCAGTGGTTTCATGGTAAATGTTGAAGTATGAATTTGATTTGCAGGTTTTTTGCCGAGTGTTTAGTGTTATTATAAGTTAGCAGCACACTTAAACAACCGCACCCAGGGTGAGCATAGTGCTGAGTGAATTTAAGCTGGAACCTCTATTGTGAAGGGTAGACCCGGAAGAGCCCGCTCATGGCAGCGCTTTTTTTCCTCAACCTTTTTTCAATTCAAAGTTTATTAATATCCTATATCCAAAGCTGTCCAAACTGCTCCAAATTCCAAACCCCAAGTCCATTGGTTACCCAGAAAACCAAGTTTGAAGTAGATTGGATGAACAGTTCATGAGAGTTTTCAAAGAGTAGTAATATTGACCAATCACGTCTTAGCGGGCTTTGGTTGTATGTAGGTGAGCAGTCCAAATGGAGACTTTAAGAACCGGAACGCATTGGCCATAATGCAAACTCAGAACCCATCGACTATCATCTGACAACAATTTAGTTAAATGCTTTATTTAATCAGCATTCATATTTAGATATCTGTTCATAGAGATTAGCTTTAATGTCATCTGGACCTAAAACAGCTACAAAATGTATTGACTTGCAATGACCAGGGCACGGAAAAGAAAGTCTAGGCCTAGAAATCTGCTGCCTACACTGGAAATATAGCTGTTGCTCCCGATAGCCAATGGGTTCCGAGATTGACTCTTTAGCAACAAAGACACCCAATTAAATGACAAACTACGTTGTTGTCTTTGGTATCCAGAGCGACGTGGAAGTGTTTTCTGATCTCGGCAGGACATTTGTCTGTGCCTTCCAAAACTGTTACGTCACTGTTTAAAAATACTTGTATTTTAGGTTGTGACATCATTATGGTTGAGGTTTGGTTTAAGAGCGAAAAAAAACAACTTGGTTAGGTTTAGGGAGAAAGTGGTGTTTGGGTTTAAATAATTACTTCTTTAAGATTAAAAAAAAATCATAGTTTGGGTTAAAATTACAACTTCATTAAATTCAGGTGGGCTTTGCCATCATGTTTAAAATAACAACCACTTCATTAATGTTAGGGAACAACCACAAAATTTATATCGCCCCTCCCCACCATGACAAAGTCCCTCGTTTTGTTGACTTAGACCAAAGTCTCTCATCTACGGAAAGCCGGTTCACTCCCTATTTAGCTCCATTGTACTGAATTTGGTTGCAGTTCCGCCAGAGTTCCACTGGGGGCGATCGCAGGCAAGTGCAAAACGAATGAGACGCTATGGAGCTAGATGACTAAATTTGTCTCTTTCACCTGATTGCCATTGAGAAATCTCTGATTTGATTGTAATTTTTGCAAGTTCAAGATGGATTATAGGGCGAAATTTAAATGAACAACTATTTATGTCCTTTCGATTTCTGACAAGTTGAGTCGTTGTTGCCCATAACGCGCTAGCATTCTGCTGATGAATGCTGATTGGTCAGTGAAGGACTGATTACGACCAGAGATCCCACTTGACGGCATCCAAAGCAAAACCAGAATGTCTGAGTGAATATTTTGGCATGGTCTTTAAAACATCAGAGAACCTTTTCTAGCGTGTGTATTGACAGGGAGAGCCTAAACCGTCAGCTGTGTTGTCAGTGTCTCGAGAGAACAAAGGGAGTGACTCAGAGTTTGGCGTGAAACAGTATCTCTGGCCGTACGATGTGTATGACGTCATTGACATTTAAAAAAAGCTTTGTACAACAAAAATAGCCACTTTAAAAAAATCTACCTCCCAGCAGTATGTATTTTATTTGCCACCCCTTTTGAATGCAATATTCAAATTACTAGACACAAAGTTGTATCCTGAGAAAAGTCGATTTTGAGAGGTACAGCTTCATAGAACACCATTCATTCTGCACTCGCCTGCGATCACCCCGTGGAACTCTGGTGGAACTGCAACCAGTTCAGAACCTGGAAGTATTGAGAGAGTGGAAGTTCTTCCCTTATTAGAAATTATTTGCCTAGACATCCACCACTGCTTATTCCCTCTGTTGACTTTATTGTTCTATGATAGTCATCCAACTTCCTCCTTTGCTCTCGGACAGGAATTATAATTCCATGTATGGCCGTAGTTTTGTCTGCCAACAGAAAGGTTTGAATGTCTCTTGAGAAATATGATGAATTCAAACTCTCATTAAAGCATGTTCTGTATCCAGGAAATTATCTGTAAGCCTGTTATTTGTTTATAGCTGCTGATGCCTCTATTGCTGCCTCCCCTCATCTTCTTGAAGACCCTACCTCTGGATTTGGCAGCAGTTTGCAGTCTCTCACATAGTGAGGTCACTTCGGGAGTCATTTGGCAGCTCCTGCCATCAGAGCTTGCCAGTCCTTCACACAGCCATGCATACACGGTGCCAAATCTGAGAAAATGAAGCATGTTATCTGTAACTAATACAGTCTATAATTGCTGTGGGATTATCTGACATCTTAAGCTAGGCTCTCTGCTGTCCACTGTGTGAGCTGCTGCCGATCTACTGTACCTGAATGATCAACAGCTGTAGTCTATATCAACAGCGTTCCACTTCCTAAACTCCGTTGGAGTTCTGAGGACTATGGTTAACTGCTCCTCAGAT
>NC_045752.1:17075752-17075966 GCF_008692095.1 Etheostoma spectabile | reverse complement strand
GGGTACATCCAGACAGCTAGCTAGACTATCGGTCCACTCTGAGTTTTCTGTCCCACTAAAACGGCCTTTGAACGTACACATGTTCCATCAAAACAAGTTCCTTCCCGAGTCTATATTGCAGAAGCACCGTCATTGTGTCCGGGCTTAGCGCCGCTCAAGGCGATTGTGATTGGTTTAAAGAAGTGCTAATAAACCAGAGCACGTTTTTCTCCCA
>NC_045752.1:17074916-17075742 GCF_008692095.1 Etheostoma spectabile | reverse complement strand
CTGTGTGGACTAGCCAGACCCTCCTCCGCAACTCTGTGGAGGAAGGTCTGGCAATGTGAGACTAGGGCAGCTGTAAACCTGTTTGATAGTATACCAGTTTTAACTAACTAGTTTGCTTTTATCTTCAAAACAAAAAAATGCTTTTGACAGGGCGCATTTCATATTGTGACCTAATCTCATTCTACTTACACACTCAATATGTCGATGTAGACTGTAGATGAAATGAAACGTTAATCACATTTGTTCTAATTGGATTTAAAGCAGAATCGTCTGAAGGTTCGCTCATGAATTGAATCGTGTCTTCATGGCCCATTTGAAGCATTCTTTTGTCCGCAAGTCACCACTTCCTCAAAGTCAGCTGCGGCAGCACAAGCAACATCTCCATGGACAGAAAACAAACAGCGAACAGACATGTCTTCCAGGCATGCATTTTACAAAACTGCAGATCAGTGGGTGTCAATTTATTTACAAAACACATCATAAGTTTAGACTTGGAGTCAAATAGAGCATTCAAACTCACAGTTAGATGATGTGCGTGTTGCACAGAGTAGTGCCCTGGGGAAGGCTACGCCAGCCTCTGTTATTCCTGTTTGTTTTCTCCTGTTGCCGGGCTGAGGACACGCCGGTGAAAACGCACACAAGTTCATGACTTCCACAGAGGCATGCTTTAAATGTTCTCTGACTTAGGAATATGAGGAAAACACCAAACATTTGAATCCTGAGGGAAGTGTAATCAACAGCTTTCTGTGTCTTAGTCTCAAATATGAGAGACTAGGGCTGCACGATTATGGCCAAAATGATAATCACGATTATTTTGATCAAAATT
>NC_045752.1:17055861-17074891 GCF_008692095.1 Etheostoma spectabile | reverse complement strand
TGTAAATCTCATTTTAAGCGATGTTTATTCATGTTGTCCCTACTGATCTTCCAGAGTAACTGAGTGACTGAGTCCACTTTACAAATTAATCTCGGTCATGCACCCCTTTCTTTTTTATAACTGACTTGGCCGAATAAGGTCATATTGGTGTTGCAACAATTCTTCTACATTCTACACAGGTTGGACGATGAACACCAGGACGAAGAATTATGTGGGAGGCCAATCAAACCTCAGGAGGCTCACTACTCTCTGCATTCACACCCGTACCCTGTGCTGTTGTTGGACAGGCCTTGCACTGAGACTCAAGGCCAGTGGGATTATGGATTAGCAGGTTTTAGCAGGATGTTAACAAGACCGTGTGTACTCCACTGCGAAGGAGGAACAGCATTTTTTTTTCCCCCTTTGCCGCGGATTTTTGTAATACGTTGTGTTGTTAAAAAAAGTGCGCATTTTGCTGCATTGTGCACATACCTATCTGCATATATGTATTGTGAATTTCTTTGTTCATAAATATACTCTAAGAGGGAAAACCTATTACGTTTAAATGTTTACATAGTAGTGGAACTCATTTGCCTGGTTCATAATAAGACTACATATCCATGTGATGAATCCTGCTTCCCACAAGGTTGCATTTATTGACGTTCATGTCACTTAGTTCATAAGCGCCAGCTTAAAAATTACAAAGACTATGTGGCGTCTTGGTACTAAACGTTTAAGATGTCTTTCCACTTTTATCACTTTATAAGAAAGACGTTCAAAAAATAATACAATGTAATAATGTTTGGTTAAAAAATTTGTTAAAATAATAAATCTGACATTAGTATTGCTTCATTACAATAGCCCGAATGAACGAAAGTAACTTGGATCACATGATAGACATAACCAGGATTTTAAAATTATATTTCTAAAAGTATTTCTTTTGTTTTTTGGAACGCCTAATAACTAACTTTAATTGTAATATCATGACTGTTGTATTGAATTCACCTGAGTTAAATTGAGATATATTTTTTTTTTCTCTTTGTTGTCATATGCTACAAGCGTACGCCCCCTAAACCTATGTTTGAGAATCTTTTTTATTCCAATGTTATTTTTCTGTTTTCATATTTCATTTTTACACTCTGTTATCATAAAAAAGCTCATATAATCCTCATAGCCTAGCATCACCTATATCTTTTTTTATACACATAATTGGGTCCCTAATTAGTAATGTATACATTAAGTCTTAGTCAAAGATTTACTATTTACCTAGTGTGGCTTCATGAAACCCCCTTAAGTGCTTAAATTATGCTTTTTTGGCTTCCCCCTTTCCTTTATGGTGTTTATTTTAGCCCTAAGAAGTCCACCCCAAGGGCTTCTCTAACAGAAACCCTGGTTCACAAACTGTAACGACAAGCTAGCCTGCTGACCAGCTACTGAGCAGGTGCACATCCCAACAAAGATGGATCAGAAGTGAGATGCCTCACTCTGTCGCTAAAACATAGCACTCAACCACAGGGTGCAAGAGGATGGCAGCAAATGTGTAGGTACAACAACTATATGGTGTTTTAAAAAAAAATTGAACCATGTAAACTATTCTGCACAAACCTCTAAATACAATTCTGAACCTGAAATGAGCATAATTTGCAACACTTTACAAGGGTTCTTGCAGCGATTTAGTATTGCATGCCCATTAACTATTCTTCAAAAATAATGTACAAATTGAGGCAGCGGAGCGAGATATCCTGACTTTATCCTTAAGTCATGTTCCAAAAATACTGGATCCTAAATACTTGCAATTCAGCAACATTTGACCATTAGACCCTGCCCTTGTATTGGTACAATTCCATGAATTGCTAAATCCCGTTTTAACTGCAGGCTTGATGTTGACAACCATCAGGGTAGTTTCTTCTCAGACTACAGGAAGCTCGCACAGAGTCCCCAAAAGACATTACATATTAACTCTGATACAAATGAACTGATCTGTCATGTGTAAATTGGTACTCACCCCTCTAAGAAATGTCCCAGACAAGATCTATATTTGGGAAAGTACTGTTTAGGACCCATCTTGAACATTTTATTAGCATTGTATTGCCTACAAGTGCAACACGAGACCTGGAAATTTCTAAAAATAAATGTATCCCTTATACCTTTGTTCTAAATTTTAATTAGGGATTAGGAGTTTTCTGTTGCTGGAGGTGAGTCAGCTCATGTTGCCGTAAATGCTAGACATCTTGTTCACCATCTCATTAACGTTTCTTCATTTCGTCCAGCTGCTTTTGTTATTTACAATTATGGCAGCCAGGCTTATGTGCATGAGGACTTCGCTCGAAACAATCCATGATAATCACAATAACCGGTAAATACATATATACCTGTCCTCACCTGAGGACTGGGGGCTGTGAGCTTTCTCTGTCTTTTGATATGAATTAGGCATTGTAATGAGTCTGCACTGCAGACTGGTTTTTCCTATTGCATAAATCACTCTGTTGCCTTCTAACAATTAAGTGATAATGAAATAAATAGAAGCTTGTTTCCAACCTTTGATGGAGAATAAAAGAAAGACAACTATAAGCTTCCCTGTTACCACCGAGGATCGACCCTTTTTTTCTTTCAGAATATGCCTGCTGTAGCCTACACCCTTTCTTATCAGTTTGACTCAAATTTCAGTTCCAGGGTCCCTTTATTATCCCAGACGGACAACTGTTATTTGCTGTCAGGAGAGCAAGATAAAAAAAAAAAACAACACAGTCAAATAAACATACAAATAAAGAAGGTCCAAAAATGTTTTCCTGTACATTCAATTATAGTAGCCAACAAAGTAGTCCTGTCTAACACTGTGGTAATAGATACAGTATACTGTGTATGTTAACACGGGGTTTTTACTCTTTAGTCCCGATCTTGGACTTGAGTCCGGACTCAAGTCCGGTTTCTATTGTCCCTCTACTTGTCCGACATCGCTAGTATTTGGACTCAGACTTGTCTCTGTCTCGGCCACTGTCTTGCCCATATGGTTTTTGGCTCGACCGAGTCCAGGTGTCTTTATTATGTTGATAATAATATTGGAGGAAGTGAAACCCAAAATGATTGTCTTGATACTGTCCATGCATAAGACCTTTTTTTCTGTCCTGGACTCGTCTTGACTTGGACTCGAACCCCTTTTGGACTTGGTCTTGTCTCGGACTCGACCCTTTTGGACTTGGTCTTGACTTGGACTCGACTAGTCCTGGTCTTGGACTTGTCTGGACTCGACTAAGGTGGTCTTGACTACAGCCCTGGTAACTCGTTTCCATGGGACGTTCAAGATGCCTGAAAATGTGTTACACAGAGACTGCTCTTGTTGTCAATAGCCCTTTTTATTTGCCTACATCAGTGATTCTCATTTGATTGTATTGTTTATATATATACTGCAATTTTGTGATTGTTCCTTCATTATTGTTTTTTTCACACATTGTAATTTGGGTATTGTTTCATGATCAATTATGTAATTGTCCAGTTTTGGGTTTCTTTTTATTTGCGCTATATTCAGGGTTCATTGGAGAGTAGCGCTGCTCACAAGCCCCCCTGTCATAAAGGTTATAATTAAATATACTTATGGTTGTTTTTTTGTCCCTGATGAGGCTAGGAGAATCATGGAAGATCCAAACCACCCGAGTCCATGGTTGTTAAGGTCGGAAGAGGTATCGGATACACCAGGCCAGCAGGCGGAGCTTTCTACTCTCCGGCCCCTAGGATCCCCCCCCCAATTCTATAATGAATCAAGCACAAATTGAAGGAGCACTGATGGGATTACATCACGATTTGATGGAATCAAACATTTATCCTGAAATCGAATCGATTAAATTATACCTAAATACCAGAAGAAAACCTGGTCACTGCAGCAGTAAGAGGACTGAAAAATACTTTATCATCATTAAAACAAAGTCATGTAATTTATTTCCTTTCTACTATAGCAACAGTATGTTATATCCACTAAATTATCTATCACTAAGTCACTCTCACTAGTTATCAAAAAGCAAACAAAAGCAACTGTGTGTAGTAAATGAGCTGCAGTAATGTGACTGATGGATTGCTCAGTTTAACTCAGGACTGTAATTACATGAAGCCATGCTGCAGTGAAACCTGTTCTCCACCAGAGGAGTCCCTCACCCCCGATCCATCTCACATCCCCCTGCCCTCATATAAAACCTGGGTTAAGAGCACAGCCGCAGGAATGCAATGCAATACGCGTTATCTCTTTTGTTGTGGTATCGTTAGTTAGATAAGAGAAAACATACACCATTATAATCAGTCAATTATCTAATGTGTCCGACATACATATGATAATATATTCTTCTTTAGAAACTAAATTCCTGAAATGTAGAAATGTAAGGCAAGATGGGATGGATACTTCTGCTGCTATCCTGAATCCTCTCCTGAGGGACAGGAGCACAAACTGTGGATATGGATTATACCAGAGGAATACACAGAATAATTAGACCTCACTTGATGAGGGAATGTTGACATAATAACCTATATTAAGGTGTTAGTTTTGTTTTTTTGTCCCGTCAGAGAGGGATTCATTTTAGATTCATTTTGCATTCCTTTTTGATGGACAAGTACTTAATTTAAAAATAGCTGGAATATTCACACAGCCAGTTACTTTACTTATTATATTACTTATTATATCTGGGTAATAATGAAGCCTTAGAGTTCTTGTATTTTAAGTGTGTAAAGTTTTGTTTTTTGTGTTTTTGTATATGTTAGTTTACTCTAAGACCTTAAGATTAAATTGATATTTATGAACTTATAATTGGGTTGTGGTATGACTTAATTTAACAAATAAAACAATCCTCAACAAGCCACTGAAAGGACATGATTTCCCACCAAAATTAGGGGTTTATGGAAAGCACACTTATTTCCATGCATCCCCTTTGACTTTGTGTGAACATGCCTGACAGGTTCCCTGGCCATCTTCATCTATAGTTTCTTTAGTTTTTCTCTTCGACAATTTTCTAAATTTAAGAGTTGTTTTTTATTACTATTTAAAGTCTGCCACTGGGATGACACAGAAGCAAGCTGCACACCCACGTAAGGTCCCGTTTCATGTCAGTAAACTAAGTGAAATAATATTTGTATGCCAATTATTCTGAAGACAATGACAACTATTCCCAAACACCATTTTTAATTAAATTTGCTTAAACCAGTTGAGTAACAGCAAGACTGGAGCTTCCTCAGGGGCAGATGTTCTTGGTTTACACAAAGGTAAATGATATTCTGCTAATTAACCCACATAAAACTGTAGTAACCGTGTTGTTACTTTTGCTAAACAGTGGCCACGAGTGCCAATTATGGAAACAATTTTAATGTTAAAACGTATGTAAATAGATAAAAGTCATAACGTTGGTACAACTGACTCTGCAATATCAGTTATCCAGCAACATTTATCTTAAATTGGCTACATTAACCATCACAACTACTCTGTCCTTAGCCATCGTTTTAATTGTTTATTATTTGCTTGGCGGACACTGCAAAGCTCATGGGTTTACATCCCATGAGCCTTTGCCTCCATTGCCATGGACACGAAGCCAGTCAGAACTCTACAAATTCAAAATGCTTCCTTGTTTTAGTTGAAAACAAAACACATTGTCATAGTCGCTGATTCATCCAGAATTGGCCAGACTTTAATTTACCCGCTGCAGATTTTGTTTTTGGTTGTCCCGTCAACAAAACATGTCACACAGTTTTAAGCTCTGTGATTGGTCACTAATATTCTGGGATTTACTATTGGAACCATCTAACGCAGTTTCTTTATCAACAAAATCACATAGAGCTACTAACTAAAGTTGGCAACCGTTCCAGTTTTATCCGGACTTGGGATGGGGCATTTAATGAAAGATCCTGATTGTTTATTCTGAAGAAAAAAACCTTGTCAACAGTAAGGGTAATTTATTTTTACATACACTACATGTAGCACAAATTCCTTCTCTGCATGTAACCCTCCCTCAAGGGATGGATTTGTAGCCATTTACACGCCCCGGGACCAAATCCAGATCTGAGCTAGAATCTTGATCAAGGCACTGACTGGAGAACCTAGTACACTGTTTTTTGATGGTGGGGGAAACCGGAGCCACCCGGAGGAACCCAAGCAACATGGGGAGAACATTCCAACCTCCACCACAGAACAACCCCAGAACCTTTTTGTGTGGGGCCACAGGCTACCATTGGCACCAAGCTTCAGGAGATTACCAATCCTGATGTAAAAGCCACACGGTATGGAAACTACAACTTGTGTCCCCTTCATGGAGACGTAATATTTGTTCATGGCCCTCTGCATTTAGCTGAATGAACAGTGGTTCATGCCTAATCACAGGCAAACAAACATTGTGAACTTTTGGCATGATATCCCTGCTCCTGCCCTTTAACCATTTAAGAACAGGAACATGTACCTTTTGCAGTTTACAAAGCACTTACCTTCACATCTAACGCTCCCTCCAATACAAAATGTGCATGAAGTGGCACATTAATCATCGGAGGACAAGTTAATAATGATTTTATTTGGGTTTATTTCCTGTTAATGAGATGGGCTAAATTGATATGTACTGAATGATTCCTCTCATAATTGCCTCCTTCACATTGTTATTGCATGGTTTTCCACACCCCTGTCCGGAGGTGAAATTAACATTTGCCTTGGTCTCAGCTTTTCCACGATGTCACGTTCCAAAATCGGCATTGTTTTCTGGATCTGAATTACCATCACTTCCACACAGGACCGCACCACACCGCTGGCAAAACCAACACAGTTGGATACACAGACAACAACTACACACAAACATAACATATAGCTATAATCTGATTATTTGTTACCGATCTCTAAACAACTCCTTTCAGCTTCATAATAACCTTGTACTTTTACTAACTTCATTATCATGTGTTTTTCTCTCTTCTTTTCTGTTTTTCAGTAGTTTTTGTATCTTTCTATTTCAATTTGATTATGTATTGGAGACTGCCCAGATACGCCCACTCTACGGTTTTTTGTATCTCTCCATCACATCTTTTATTGATTATATGTTAATTCATCTGTAGTAATTGTCTATGAGTAAACCATAAACACTTGTGACCATATTTTTGGGTGGACAGAAACACGAATGCTACTTGTGTCTTGATGTGCAAGTAAGCCCACACTGATCTCGTATTCGGAGACCTTCCCACTCGCTGTGGAGAAGGTCTCACTAATCCACACAGCATTCTGGGATGGAGAATAACGTGCTCTGGTTTATTGGCTTTCTTTAAACCAATCACAATTGTTGTGGATGGCGCAAAGCTCCTCAGGGAGCCGCTGCTAAAAAGCCTTGGGAAGACTTGATTGTGGAACGTGTACGTTCAAAAGTTGTTGTTAGTAGTGCAATGGAGTTTTAAAATGCCAATACAAAGAAAGCGGAATGAAACGACATTGGCCAAAAACACGGTCCGGGGAATTTACTGCGCCAAGGACAATCCCGGAAGTGGAACATCGTGGATATAGACCAGCACAACGAACACTGCTAACACGTTCACTGGTACACCTTTGAAAGGAGAATTAATTACACATGAATTCCGGTTCAATTAAAACCAAAATATTCCAAAGAGAAATAACCTCACAACCTATTTTTCAGTGCAGTATGCCAACAGCACATTTCCACCAACCTCCATTGGCAGATTTATTAATTGGCTAGAATGTGCTTTATTTCAAGAATAGAATAACAATGTTCAGGTCCATTTACCTGGATATTCACATTATTACAAAGCCCCATGAGATGCTCTTTGGCTTGCTTTTATGGAGACCTCAGCTGTCCTCTAAGGGCTTACGTTTGGATACTTAAGTACAGTAAATCAATACTCTCTAAACTTTTACTCAAGTAATATTCCAATATGTGACTTCACTTCCACCAATGTCATTTTTAGTAAGATGCTGTGTACTCTTACTCAAGTATGTTTCAAGTACTTTATACAAGACTGGTCTTTTTCATTTATTGTGTTGTATGTACATTTAGCAGTAAAACACATTGGTCTCATTCTCCAATGAGTCGTCCCAGATGGCCCCAGAGATCTCTGACACAATGGCAAACCAAAGTATCACTATCTAAAACTCTCCCCATCTTGCTGAGTTGGCCCAGATTCCATTCATTATACAAAATCTGGAGAAAAGCAAATACATACAGTCCATCCGCAGTGTCTCTCTTTTCCCCTTTACACAGGCTGACCTCCTCCGTCTGGCTTAGAGCTACTGAGCTCTGTGGTCCAGTGGGGCTGAGAAATACTGACCCACCACGCTGCCGTGGACGCCTCTTATCAGGCCCTGTGTGTGCACAGCGCTGGTCCGAACATGGCAGCTCCCGGATAATACTATCTGGAACCGTCTGTGTCAAATGGCCCTAACCGAAGGGTAAGCTCCAGCTGGGCTGCACTGATCAGATGCAGAGATGCAGAAAACAGGGCCCGATGGAGTGGGTGATGCGTGGCGAGCATTCAGGATTTGTTTGGCAACAGGCTCGCTAGACGCTCATCTGCATGCCTGCTTCACTGATTCATATCAGATAAAGCATTTTTCCATAGAGCCTCTGCCTCTATGGTTATTTTGTGCAAGACAGATAATATGTTGTTTTTTTGACAACTTGTCATGCAATATGCTGTTACAGCTATGTAAATGTAAACTTATTCACGTATGGGAGGAAGTCTCCAGTGCCTACAGAAGCAGGGTTTATCACGACTGCGTGATGCATGTCTGTACAGCTGTCATGTCACCAATGGTAAGTTAGTTGACAAGCAATTTTGGATTTTGAATGGTTATCTGTAATATGTAAGATCTCCCAAACTGAAGTTCCATTTTTTCTCTATTGGAAATACAGTTAAAATTAAAACAGTAACAAATATATTGGCTGGCAACCTCTTTTTTTAACGACAAAAACTACACCAAAACAAGAATAAGGAGTTAAAAGTAATAAGCAGCAACAGCTGGGAAAAACAATTAAAATATGTTTAAGACCGAAAACATCACCTGTAACCAGGTTACTGTACATAACTGTAATGGCAAGCTAAGCCTCAAAATGCTTAGAAGCAGAAATCTTTGTCTGTAATGTCCCTTCTGTACTTTTTGCATCTGTTTTTATGTAGCCTATAAAACACATTTTATGACTGTCCTTTTTAATTCGCTGTATAATAAAATATACTATTATAAACAGACTTCACAGCAAAGGAGGTTAGACGTTGTTATCAGCAAACTGTTGCATACAAAGCAGCAAGTCTGCCGAACACGGTTGAACTTGAGGGAAGTTAGAAACCTTCTAAAGAGATATTTAAAACCCACTGAATTCCTGTTTCTGACTAAATCAACTAGCAATGATTATTTCCAAAATTAAGCAATCATAGCGAAAATGCAGTAGTTCAAAGTGATCCACGAGGCTGTTCCATTACATTTTTTTTTTGCCCGATTGCTCAACAACATGGGCACAACTGGAAGCCATGTGCAAAACTCAAACTACAATCTGCACTACCAACATCACGTGACAGTTCACATCACCTGCGAACTCATTCCAAGCACACAACTCTTCACACACACGTCTCAAAACTCAATGCAGCAAAACACTATGCACACTCCCCTAATAACACAATGTCACTTAGAACATTCTATATAATTGAACATTTAAGATACTTTAACACTACAATTTTTATTTAAAGAAAAGATATTGTATGTACTGTACCATGGTCTAAGCAAGGTAACAAGAAGGAATGAAATCAGCAGTTGCTTTAATATAGTGGTTTTTCTCAAGTAATTTATGGATTAAAAAAACTAAAAAAGTACATAACAGTACAAGAATCAAAGAATAGTGTGACTGATCCCGCCTCCGTCCAGCATCATGCAGCAAGTTGTTCTTCATCACATTGGATGTCTGCATCATCCTCTAAATACTAATGGATGATTGAATGTGGTGTTTCCATTGCTTTCACCTCCATTGCTTTCCAGTAAGAACGCAGTTTTACTCTAGTAAAGATGTAACGTTTTTCACTTCTTTTTTTTATAGCGGTGTGTACCTCAGACATCTGACCTGGACATCTTGGAATCTCTGCTCTTTAACTTGTTTCTCTCAAATGCTATAGTGTAAATTGTTTCATTCTTTAGGTTTTTTTGTACACAAAAAAAGGCTTTCTGAGCTTTCTCTAATATAAATACCGTGTATGTTCACTTACAAGTAAGACACCTGCTTAGGCTTTCAGCTAAAATTGCAGTCACAGTGTTTTGATAGACACCAGGCTGAAATCTGTTGTGTTTTTGAAAGTGTGGTTACCAGGTGACAGCAGTGTGTTGCATTTTAACAAAGTGCTGTGGGGCCACAGTGTTGTGCAGGTTGTGGTTAACATCCATGGGATAAGTGTGTAAATGTTCATGTTGCGAGTTTGTACTGTATGTTTTGAGCTGCTGCCGCCCCCGCGACTCAATACCGGATACGCAGATGAAGATCGATGGATAGATGGATGGATGGATGGATGGATGGATGTTGTTGTTGTTGTTAAAAAAAAATTGTTAATCACCAAGTCAGGCGTTTTTAGCCACATTGTTGACTGTACAACTATGTATCTGATGCTTATGTGTTTTACTATGATTTACTGTGATTTATTGTCTTTTTTAACATTGATTTTTCTAATGTATTTATTTGACCTGTGAAGCACTTTGTGACTCTGTCTGTGAGAAGTGAAAATAAATAAACTCAACTAACTTACTAACATGTCTTTTCAAAGTATTCGTCCATGTCTGCTCTTCATGATATTAATATGCCATATGCAAAAGTGTTAGCAAGGAATCGCCATATGTGCAAACCAGTCTTTCATCACTGTAGATCAGCTGCTTCTTGTTTTGCTATCTGTCTGCCCTCGGCCCTGACACTCTTTCATCTCTTAACACGGAGCTCACACTGAGTCTCATGATGTCTATTTTTTGCTTATTGCTTGCATAGGAACATTTAGACTGGTTTGCCCCATGTGTGACATTTATGTACAATGACTTGATCATTAATCATCTCTCTGCAAGCATCAGGAATCAGAGCGAGGCAGAGATCAGAGCTTTTTTGTTCTGAGGTACTGTACAAAATGATTAGGGTTGGAGAGGAAGTATAAAGGAAAAGGTGGGGTTTAGGTCTTTTTTTCTTTTGCTGAAGGGGGGTATCTGGCTTTTTGAAAGAACAGAGAAGGTTTTTGTTTTTTTTCCTCACACGAATTTTGTATTTCAGCCTTCCCTTGGAAGGATCAATAGTCAGAAGTTATGGCCTCTAGTGCGCGCAGTGGGCTATATTCATTATTTATTAGCTAACACCATATGTCACTTTTGAGAAACTAAGTACATTTTGTGGATATTAATGGTTAAATGCTATCTTTATCTCTCTGCATATGTATGTGTCATTTAGAGTTGGGCTGTAACCTTACTCCAAAAAAGATAAACAGGAACACAACACAGGAATGAAAAGCATAATATAAGCACTTTAACTTTAAATGAGAATACACCAGGTAATATTAACTTTTTTTAAGATATTGTGGAAAATGTTTTTTTTTAAGTGAAATAATATGAAATATAATATGTTTGTGGAGCTCAAATAATGTCCAAAGCAAACTAAGGGTAAGCCAAGCATGTGTCATTATCATGAGGGAGATTTGCATGCTATGCTCTAATATGTACTGTAGCACTCATGATAGCATTGGGAAGGTTTCTGGTAGAGAAAACATTCTCAGCAGCTTAACACACACACACACAACACACACACACACCACACACACACACAACACACACACACACACACACACACACACACACACACACACACACACCACACACACACACCACACACACACACACAACACACACACACACACAGTGTTGACTAATTGTGGTTGAATATTGTTATTACAGTTATGGAGGCTGCTGCAATAACATCATCTGACCCCAGTAAGCTTCGTGAACTATTGAATATGTGACTTTATATATATATATATATATATATATATATATATATATGTATATATTATATTTTTTATTGATGATAGTAAGTTTACACAGGTTTGTTGGTTTCCCAACAAAAGTCTGCTATATACTGAGCCACTGCCGAATTCCACAGGTCATTTGCATATAGATAGCACAATCAAAGATCTGCAATGACATGATTTGCAATAATTTGCTTAAGCGTCAAAGTGATGATTGGATGAAAACCGATGATAACAGAATAGTTCATCAGTTGCCTATATGATAGAATGATAAAGCGGTAGGGCAACAATGTGGAAACCATGAATATCAGGGGGAAAAGGAGGGCAACAGGTCAGCTTTTTGGTATTCAGAGCATGGCAAATGTGGATCAGCACGTAGGGAATAGATCTCTAAGCTTAAAGGTGGCCTAACATCCTTAAAAACAATTGTTGTGTATGTTGTATAGGCTATTAGTTCAGAGCGTGTGCATACATCTCTGGGCTTTGTAGTCACTCACTGCATGAAAGCTGGGGTCCCAGCACAGTGCTGGCATGCTCTGCATTTCAATAATACCATTACATTCAAGTCTGTAAACTCTGCTGGACTAAAAATACTGGCAAACTACAGCAGGGAAATGGGTGTAGAACATTCCCTGTGCACCAGTGGCAGTGTTAGCAAAGAGATTCTTGTCATGGTTTCTTACACTTCTTTAATGTTGGTGAATATTAAGTAAGTATAGTTCACAATTGTTTCTGCTAACTAATTTTGCTGCAAGTTGAGCCACATACCAACCTGCCCTATATAAGGATATGAAAGGCAAACCTGAGATGGCATTTTACAGGTGTAAATCACAGGAGGTCATAATTTTCACATTCTTTTAACACCTTCACTGATCCATTTGCCACATTGTTTTTTTAGTTTTTTTATAGATGAGTGCTAAACAGTCAGCAGGTGGTAATGAAAGTAACTAGCATGTGCAACACCATTACA
The DNA here is from genome assembly GCF_008692095.1 of Etheostoma spectabile. NCBI lineage: Eukaryota > Metazoa > Chordata > Actinopteri > Perciformes > Percidae > Etheostoma > Etheostoma spectabile. The sequence continues at coordinate 17,061,957 of NC_045752.1, read as the reverse complement.
CCTTTACTCAAGAGCACAAAATAAGTTCTTGTGGAGACTGCTTTGTCACTAATACAGTTCGAGCGGGTCTCCGCGGTTCTTCTGACATGGCGTTGCCTTGTGGAAAGGTCAGGTAAGCCCTGTGACATTGTTTCTACTCCCAATGTCACAATGTCCCGGGGTCCATGTGACTGACAGGGACCTTATCGGTGGGATAACACCACTACTGGTGGGGACCATGCAGGGTCACTGGTGGGATAGTCTCGCTTTACCTTCCTCCTCAGCGCTGCAGGAGGGTCTGGCTAGTCCACACAGCGTTACGGGATGGGAGAGAAACGGGCTCCGTTTTTCATATTTCTTTAACCAATCACAATCATCATGGGCAGCGCTAAGCTCCACAATAGCCGCTGCCAAATAGCCTCGAGAAGGAACTTGTTTTGCTGGAACGTGTACGTTCAAAAGTTAGCTAGACTATCTGTCCAATCTGATATTCTGTTGCACGACTAAAGCAACTTTTAAACGTACACATGTTCCACCAAAACAAGTTCTTTCCTGATGCCATTTTGCACGCACCGTGGCTCCATACGGTGCTTAGTGCCGCCCACGCCGACTGTGATTGTGTAAAGAAATGCCATAATGAAGTGGATTTTTTGTGCCTAATACAAAGCTGAAACAGCCAATCCCAAAAAACCACCTATTTACAGATGGGCACAGATGAACCAGTAGTTATTTTTATGACATGCCTTGCTCTTGTCTGCAGACTAAATATTCCCCTGTTGGCCCACCTGTCGATTTTCAATCAGATCCGGGTAATATTATCTAAGTAAACCATAAATATTATTGAATGACAGAAGGAAAAATTTAAGATTTACATGATTAGAATCGTATTATTAATAAACCTACACTACTAATCACAACTCTTCAGTTAAAGACATGTTTAATGATGATTCAAATCATGAAGCAGTGAGTGGATTACTACACTTGAGCCAGTGTGTAGATGTAAAATATATTATGGGGACCATGAATGACCTGAAGACATTTTGTTTGAAAAGGCTCAGTAAAAACAGTTTTGAACAAAGCGCCAACCTCCGTACTGAACAATGAAGCCAATGCGGAATGCCAAAATGCCCCATAGACCTCCATGTTAAATGCCCAACTTGGCTAATCAGAAGCCTATGGCTGACGTCACAGAGACTATGTCCATACAATCTATGGTTTGAACCCCAAAACTCAGAGAGCAGGCCGGTAAAATAAATTTCACTTTTTTTCAAGTTTGAAATCAGGCAAAAGCAGGCAGGGGAGGTGAGGCAAACTTATTCAATAGGGATCAGGCTAGAGAGGCAGAGTCCAAAAGGCAGGCAGGGTCCTAATAGACCAAACTTCGACAGGCAAGAAAAGGCTGGACCACTAAGCAGAAGCACAATAGACAATCTGGCAGGGAATGAATGGAAATAAGCCTTTATATATGCTGCTGGCTGAACATGTGTTTGTGGATGGGCAGGGAGCCATGTGATGGGGAGTATGGAAATACAGGCTAGGCTGCATCCACACACGGGCGGGGGTCCGCAAAAACGCAGGATTTGCCATTCATTTTGGTTGGGTGTAGAGTGATAAGCTGTGGCGAAGGGGGCCGCAGGGGGGAGCCGAAAAAAACCTGCAGCGAAAAGTTGAGACGGATTAAACTTTCGGAGAAACGCAACCCAACGTCACCCTGGGGTGGCCAATTTGTAGTCTCGCTTTGCCGGACATTCTTTCACACGCGGCGGATGAGGTCTGGCTAGTCCACACAGCATTCTGGGATGGGAGAAAAACGTGCTCTGGTTTATTGGAATTTCTATAAACCAATCACAATCGTCTTAGGCGGTGCTAAGCGCCCAATAGAGCCACGGTAGCTTTGGGTAGGAACTTGTTTTAAGGGAACATGAGTACGTCAAAAGTTGTTTTAGTTGTGCAACAGAAAACTCCGATTGGACAGATAGTCTAGCTAGCTGTCTGGATTTACCCTGCAGAGATCTGGGGAACAGTTAACGATTGTCCTCAGACATCAACCGGTGATTTAAATTCCTACACAAAGAAGAGAAAAGCGGGGATCTGGCACATCCCGGAAGTGGAACGTTGTGGTCACTACGAATCATCTTACCATGGATTAGACCTGTCGATCTGTTTTGAGGCGGTGTGAAAGTCCAGTCCAGTAAACAGGATACATCCCTGTCTCATTGCTGACACAAGCAGTTAAAAAAAACAAGAGTTGTGTATTTTCTGGACAAGAAAGCACAGTCCCTTATCTATTTTTTTTCTCTCTTTTACTGTGAAATGAAGCTGCATTCAAGTGGTATCGTTTAACATGACTTTACAACATTATAACAATATTTAGAGGTTAGAAAAGACGAAAAAACCAATAGGTGATCTTTAATCAGAAATTAACCTCATCAAAGAGATGATTCACGTGTTACATAATCAGAGTTCTGGTTCCTGTTCAGGGTGCTCTTTCTAGTTTGAGGCAACCTCCGTAACTCTTTCTCTAGGTACCTTCAACAAATTATACTTGCCACTAAACCAAAATGCTGGCTATTCTACACGCTCAATGCCAAGCTCATATAGACCCCCTCTGTTCACTCTCATTAATACTTCCTCCACTGGTATGGGCCCTCAGCCTGTTAGAAGAGAAAGATTAAAACCCTTCTCACCCTTGTTCCTGAATCTTAACAATCACAGGCCCATGTTAAATCTCCCTTCATCTTTTAAATGCTGGAAGACACTCACTTACTGATTGTCTATGCAGTAAAAGAGTGTCTTCTATAGACAAGGTTGTGTGGCATAACCTATGCTATGTCCTTAAGCTTTGTGAAGCATTTTCTTTATTTTCTGAGGCCAATGGAGGACGCTCTCTGTTAGACAAAGTGTTGAAAGCACACTGAATTTTCATTCCTAGAGATTTGTTCTTTAAACTAAGACACCATCTGCTGGGTCAACAAATTCAACTAATGGTTAATAAAGCTTGATTTGGACGTCCACCGATTACACACAAAAGGTCGATGTTTATTTTCTCTTTGAATATTGCAGACATGTTGTGAAGTAAAGTACAGCTGCAACATATCAGAAAAACAAAAAGTGACAGAGTAGTCGAAGATTTGGATGTGTTATGTTAGTAACAGCTAATGTACCTGGACCCTGGTAGCCTTTAGCCTTAAGATTAGATTAGATTAGATTCAACTTTATTGTCATTACACATGTACAGGTACAAGGCAACGAAATGCAGTTTGGGTCTAACCAGAAGTGCAATAGCAGTAAGTGGATATATACAATGGTTCCATAAGTGCAAGACATGGATATGTAATGAATAAATATAGAAAAGAATACTATTATAACAGAGTTTTACAGATTTAAGCAGAGATGAAGAGAGGGCTAGAATCTCACTTCTTTTCCAACTCCACACCCCCAGATTTTTCATTTTTTAAACCTGTTGTTTTCAAATCCAACCGAAGCTGATGCAAGTGAGATAATTTGAGACATACAGCTCCATCTGGAGCCAAAAATATATCATATGCAGTAGCACTCCTGTGAGTCCTGTGAATAGACTCTGGTGTGTAAAATCAGTGCAGGTCTTTGGTCTTTTGAATAAAATATGCTTGCATGAGCCTAATGTGTCAGAGAAGGACTGACCTCACCCTATTTTACTAGTGTCGGTAAACTAAATCAGTCTTGTTATGTTAGGATGCCATTAATAGAGACTACTAGAACTGTTGGGTCCTTGTAAATTCTGGAGTGTGGTCTATCTGTATAGTGTCTTGAGATAACTCTTTTATATGTTGATACATAAATAAAATTGAATTGAATTGAATTAATGCAATCAACAACAATACCATAGTTGTAATTATGGTAAGGGTCTCTCATAGGGCTGCACAATTAATCGAATTTTATCGCGATCACGATTTGGACTTCCCACGATCAAATTGTGCGTGATCGAGCGATTATTTTTATAAACGTCATTCATAGAACACTCCGGTTTTTTTGCAAAGCCCATCTGCCGCTCGTAAAGCCGTCTGATCATGAGCCAGTCAGAGTAGTTCAATGCACCCCGTGCAGCTAAGTTTCTAGATGTAGACAGTCCCAGAGGACAGAGTAGCTTGAGGAAAACTCACACATAGCAGTCGGTTATACGTTGGTCTTGAAGTTACCAGTTACCAGTAAACGCAACACTTTGTCCCATCCGTTGTTTTTCAGACAACAGCAGTGACCAGTGCTAGTCGGTGCTAGTAGCGTTAGCTGTTAGCTAATAGCGTCTGTTAGCTGTTAGCTAGTAGCGTCTGTTAGCTGTTAGCTCCTCTAGGACGCACCGGTGCTAATGTCCTCGCATCCGCTGCAATGCTGTTTATATGGATATGGTTTAATTTTGCGTTACATGAGCCATTTCGTCTGTAAAGCCGTGCCTGTGTTGGATCTTTCTACGCTCTCTCGTCCTACTCTCTCTCCTCTTACTCTCCACGCCCCGCCACACAGCGGCCGCCGGTCCACACTTCTGATATTTGTCTACAGTTTACATTTTTTATTAACACAGCTGTATATTGTTAAATACGAGGGGCAAACCTGTATTTGTACCAGTGTTTCCGTGGTAACTCTGCCATCGCGGCCGCTACGGCGAAGAACACAGAAGAAGTTTTTGAATGCAACTAACTTCAGTTGGTAGAGTAACAGCGTGGGAGACGCAGCTGCTGGACCGAGACCGGGACCTGGGCCAGAGATGTGACCCATGGCCAGAATATCATAGTTAATAAAATGCAGCGCAGTGAAGATACAGACGTTTCATACACACGCCGGGTTTATCCGCCGTTTGACCTGTGCTGGACCCTTCCTAATGAGTCAGCCGTCTCTGTGAGTAGCGTCCATCACACTCCCTCTCCAGTTATAAACAGCCTATGTGACAATAAAATTTGTTTTGGTCAAATCAACAAATAATCGTGAGAAATCGCTATCAAAAGTGTGATGGACGCTACTCACAGAGAGACGGCTGACTCATTAGGAACGGGTCCAGCACAGGTCAAACGGCGGATACACACGGCGTGTGTATGAAACGTCTGTATCTTCACTGCGCTTGACATTTTATTAACTATGATATTCTGGCCATGGGTCACATCTCTGGCCCAGGTCCCGGTCTCGGTCCAGCAGCTGCGTTCCACGCTGTTACTCTACCAACTGAAGTTAGTTGCATTCAAAAACTTCTTCTGTGTTCTTCGCCGTAGCGGCCGCGATGGCAGAGTTACCACGGAAACCATGGTACAAATACAGGTTTGCCCCTCGTATTTAACAATATACAGCTGTGTTAATAAAAAATGTAAACTGTAGACAAATATCAGAAGTGTGGACCGGCGGCCGCTGTGTGGCGGGGCGTGGAGAGTAAGAGGAGAGAGAGTAGGACGAGAGAGCGTATGAAAGATCCAACACAGGCACGGCTTTACAGACGAAAGGCTCATGTAACGCAAAATTAAACCATATCCATATAAACAGCATTGCAGCGGGATGCGAGGACATAGACACCGGTGCGTCCTAGAGGAGCTAACAGCTAACAGACGCTACTAGCTAACAGCTAACAGACGCTATTAGCTAACAGCTAACGCTACTAGCACCGACTAGCACTGGTCACTGCTGTTGTCTGAAAAACAACGGATGGGACAAAGTGTTGCGTTTACTGGTAAACTGGTAAACTTCAAGACCAACGTATAACCGACTGCTATGTGTTGAGTTTTCCTCAAGCTACTCTGTCCTCTGGGACTGTCTACATCTAGAAACTTAGCTGCACGGGGTGCATTGAACTACTCTGACTGGCTCATGATCAGACGGCTTTACGGAGCGGCAGATGGGCTTTGCAAAAAACCCGGAGTGTTCTATGAAATGACGTTTATAAAAAATAATCGCTCGATCACGCAAATTTGATCGTGGGAAGTCCAAATCGTGATCGCGATTAAAATTCGATTAATTGTGCAGCCCTATGAGAGACCCTTTACCAATAATTACAACTATGGTATTTGTTGTTGATTGCATTAATTCAATTCAATTCAATTTTATTTATAGTATCAATTCATATAAAAGAGTTATCTCAAGACACTATACAGATAGACC
>NC_045752.1:17054033-17055851 GCF_008692095.1 Etheostoma spectabile | reverse complement strand
ATTTACAAGGACCCAACAGTTCTAGTAGTCTCCTATTAATGGCATCCTAACATAACAAGACTGATTTAGTTTACCGACACTAGTAAAATAGGGTGAGGTCAGTCCTTCTCTGACACATTAGGCCTCATGCAAGCATATTTTATTCAAAAGACCAAAGACCTGCACTGATTTTACACACCAGAGTCTATTCACAGGACTCACAGGAGTGCTACTGCATATGTATATATTTTTTGGCTCCAGATGGAGCTGTATGTCTCAAATTATCTCACTTGCATCAGCTTCGGTTGGATTTGAAAACAACAGGTTTAAAAAATGAAAAAAATCTGGGGGTGTGGAGTTGGAAAAGAAGTGAGATCTCTAGCCCTCTCTTCATCTCTGCTTAAATCTGTAAAACTCTGTTTATAATAGTATTCTTTTCTATATTTATTCATTACATATCCATGTCTTGCACTTATGGAACCATTGTATATATCCTGCACTTACTGCTATTGCACTTCTGGTTAGACCCAAACTGCATTTCGTTGCCTTGTACCTGTACATGTGTAATGACAATAAAGTTGAATCTAATCTAATCTAATCTTAAGGCTAAAGGCTACCAGGGTCCAGGCTACATTAGCTGTTACTAACATAACACATCCAAATCTTCGACTACTCTGTCACTTTTTTTGTTTTCTGATATGTTGCAGCTGTACTTTACTTCACAACATGTCTGCAATATTCAAAGAGAAAAATAAACTCCGACCTTTTGTGTGTAATCGGTAGGGACGTCCAAATCAAGCTTTATTAACCATTAGTTGAATTTGTTGACCCAGCCAGATGGTGTCTTAGTTTAAAGAACAAATCTCTAGGAATGAAAATTCAGTGTGCTTTCAACACTTTGTCTAACAGAGAGCGTCCTCCATTGGCCTCAGAAAATAAAGAAAATGCTTCACAAAGCTTAATGGACATAGCAATAGGTTAATGCACACACAACCTTGTCTATAGAAGACACTCTTTTACTGCATAAGACAATCAGTTAAGTGAGTGTCTTCCAGCATTTAAAAGATGAAGGGAGATTTAACATGGGCCTGTGATTGTTAAAGATTTCAGGAACAAGGGTGAGAAGGGTTTTAATCTTTGCTCTTCTAACAGGCTGAGGGCCCAATACCAGTGGAGGAAGTATTAATGAGAGTGAACAGAGGGGGTCTATAATGAGCTTGGCATTGAGCGTGTAGAATAGCCAGCATTTTGGTTTAGTGGCAAGTACTAATTTGTTGAAGGTACCTAGAGAAAGAGTCTACGGAGGTTGCCTCAAACTGAGAAAGAGCACCCTGAACAGGAACCAGAACTCTGATTATGTAACACGTGAATCATCTCTTTGATGAGGTTAATTTCTGATTAAAGATCACCTATATTGGTTTTTCGTCTTTTCTAACCTCTAAATATTGTTATAATGTTGTAAAGTCATGTTAAACGATACCACTTGAATGCAGCTTCATTTCACAGTAAAAGAGAGAAAAAAAATAGATAAGGGACTGTGCTTTCTTGTTCCAGAAAATACACAACTCTTGTTTTTTTTTAACTTGCTTGTGTCAGCAATAGAGACAGGGATGTATCCTGTTTACTGGACTGGACTTTCACACCGCCTCAAAACAGATCGACAGGTCTAATCCATGGTAAGATGATTCGTAGTGCATCCACAACGTTCCACTTCCGGGATTGTGCCAGATCCCGCTCTTTTCTCTTTCTTTGTGTAGGAATTTAAATCACCGGTTGATGTCTGAGGACAATCGTTAACTGTTCCCCAGATCTCTGCAGGGTAAATCCAGACAGCTAGCT
>NC_045752.1:17053854-17054023 GCF_008692095.1 Etheostoma spectabile | reverse complement strand
TCCAATCGGAGTTTTCTGTTGCACAACTAAAACAACTTTTGACGTACTCATGTTCCCTTAAAACAAGTTCCTACCCAAAGCTACCGTGGCTCTATTGGGCGCTTAGCACCGCCTAAGACGATTGTGATTGGTTTATAGAAATTCCAATAAACCAGAGCACGTTTTTCTC
>NC_045752.1:17011122-17053844 GCF_008692095.1 Etheostoma spectabile | reverse complement strand
ATGCTGTGTGGACTAGCCAGACCCTCATCCGCCGCGCTGTGAAAGAATGTCCGGCAAAGCGAGACTACATAATTGGCCACCCCAGGGTGACGTTGGGTTGCGTTTCTCCGAAAGTTTAATCCGTCTCAACTTTTCGCTGCAGGTTTTTTTCCGGCTCCCCCCTGCGGCCCCCTTCGCCACAGCCTTATCACTCTACACCCAACCAAAATGAATGGCAAATCCTGCGTTTTTGCCGGACCCCCGCCGTGTGTGTGAATGCAGCCTAGCCCTCGTATTTCCATCATCCCCCATCACATGGCCTCCCCTGCCCATCCACACACACATGTTCAGCCCAGCAGCATATATAAAGGCTTATTTCCATTCATTCCCTGCCAGATTGTCTATTGTGCTTCTGCCTTAGTGGTCCAGCCATTTTCTCTGCCTGTCGAAGTTTGGTCTATTAGGACCCCTGCCTGCCTTTTGGACTCCTGCTCTCTAGCCTGATCCCTATTGAATAAGTTTGCCTCACCTCCCCTGCCTGCTTTTTGCCTGATTTCAAACTTGAAAAAAAGTGAAATTTATTTTACCGGCCTGCTCTCTGAGTTTTGGGGTTCAAACCATAGATTGTATGGACATAGTCTCTGTGACGTCAGCCATAGGCTTCTGATTAGCCAAGTTGGGCATTTTAACATGGAGGTCTATGGGGCATTTTTGGCACTTCCGCATTGGCTTCATTGTTCAGTACCGGAGGTTGGCGCTTTGTTCAAACCTGTTTTTACTGAGCCTTTCCAAACTAAAATGTCTTCAGTTCATTCATGGTCCCCATAATATATTTTACATCTACACACTGGCTCAAGTGTAGTAATCCACTCACTGCTGTTCATGATTTGAATCATCATTAAACATGTCTTTAACTGAAGAGTTGTGATTAAGTAGTGTAGGTTTATTAATAATACGATTCTAATTCATGTAAATCTTAAATTTTTCCTTCTTGTCATTCAATAATATTTTATGTTTGTGTTTACTTAGATAATATTACCCGGATCTGATTGAAAATCCGACAGGTGGGCCAACAGGGGAATATTTAGTCTGCAGACAAGAGCAAGGCATGTCATAAAAATAACTACTGGTTCATCTGTGCCCATCTGTAAATAGGTGGTTTTTTTTGGGATTGGCTGTTTCAGCTTTTGTATTAGGCACAAAAAATCCACTTTCATTTATTGGCATTTCTTTACACCAATCACAGTCGTCGTGGGCGGCACTAAGCACCGTATGGAGCCACGGTGCCGCTGCAAAATGGCATCAGGAAAGAACTTGTTTTGGTGGAACATGTGTACGTTTAAAAGTTGCTTTAGTCGTGCAACAGAATATCAGATTGGACAGATAGTCTAGCTAACTTTTGAACGTACACGTTCCAGCAAAACAAGTTCCTTCTCGAGGCTATTTGGCAGCGGCTCATTGTGGAGCTTAGCGCTGCCCATGATGATTGTGATTGGTTTAAAGAAATATGAAAAACCGGAGCCCGTTTCTCTCCCATCCCGTAACGCTGTGTGGACTAGCCAGACCCTCCTGCACTGCGCTGAGGAGGAAGGTAAAGCGAGACTATCCCACCAGTGACCCTTGCATGGTCCTCCACCAGTAGTGGTGTTATCCCACCCGATAAGGTCCCCTGTCAGTCACATGGACCCCCGGGACATTGTGACATTTGGGGAGTAGAACAATGTCACAGTTGCTTACCTGACCTTTCACAAAGGCAACGCCATGTCAGAAGAACCGCGGAGACGCTCGCAACTGTATTAGTGGACAAAGCAGTCTCTCACAAGAACTTATTTTGTGCTCTTGAGTAAAGGTGTAATGGTGTTGCACATGCTAGTTACTTTCATTTACCACCTGCTGACTGTCTAGCACATCATCTATAAAAAAACTAAAAAACAATGTGGCAAATGGATCAGTGAAGGTGTTATAAAGAATGTGAAAATTATGACCTCCTGTGATTTACACCTGTAAAATGCCCATCTCAGGTTTGCCTTTCATATCCTTATATAGGGCAGGTTGGTATGTGGCTCAACTTGCAGCAAAATTAGTTAGCAGAAACAATTGTGAACTATACTTACTTAATATTCACCAACATTAAAGAAGTGTAAGAACCCATGACAAGAATCTCTTTGCTAACACTGCCACCTGGTGCACAGGGAATGTTCTACACCCATTTCCCTGCTGTAGTTTGCCAGTATTTTTAGTCCAGCAGAGTTTACAGACCTTGAATGCTAATGGTATTATTGAAATGCAGAGCATGCCAGCACTGTGCTGGGACCCCAGCTTTCATGCAGTGAGTGACTACAAAGCCCAGAGATGTATGCACACGCTCTGAACTAATAGCCTATACAACATACACACACAATTTGTTTTTAAGGATGTTAGGCCACCTTTAAGCTTAGAGATCTATTCCCTACGTGCTGATTCCACATTTGCCCTGCTCTGAATACCAATAAAGCTGACCTGTTTGCCCTTCCTTTTTCCTACCCTAGTATTTATTTCCATTGTTGCGTTCTATCATACAGGCAACTGATTGAACCTATTCCTGTTAATCATCGGTTTTCATCCAATCATCACTTTGACGCTTAAGCAAATTTATGCAACTCATGTCATTGCAGATCTTTGATTGTGCTATCTATATGCAAATGACCTGTGGAATTCGGCAGTGGCTCAGTATATAGCAGACTTTTGTTGGGAAGACCAACAAACCTGTGTAACTTACTATCATCAATAAAAAAATATATATATATACATATATATATAATATAAGTCACATATTCAATAAGTTCACGAAGCTTACTGGGGTCAGATTGTTTTTGCAGCAGCCTCGCATAACTGTAATAACAATATTCAACCACAATCTAGTCAACACTGTGTGTGTGTGTGTGTGTGTGTGTGTGTGTGTGTGTGTGTGTGTGTGTGTGTGTGTGTGTGTGTGTGTGTGTGTGTGTGTGTGTTGTGGGTGTGTGTGTGTGTGTGTGTGTGTGTGTGTGTGTGTGTGTGTGTGTGTTTACAGCTGCTGAGAATTGTTTTCTCTACCAGAACCTTCCCAATGCTCTCTGAGTGCTTACAGTACATATTAGAGCATAGCATGCAAATCTCCCTCATGATAATGACACATGATTGGCTTTACCCTTAGTTTTGCTTTGGACATTATTTGAGCTCCACAAACATATTATATTTCATATTATTTCACTTAAAAAAAAACATTTTCCACAATATCTTAAAAAAAGTTAATATTTACCATGGTGTATTCTCATTTAAAGTTAAAGTGCTTATATTATGCTTTTTCCATTTCCTGTGTTGTGTTCCTGTTTATCTTTTTTGTGCATGTAAGGTTTACAGCCCAACTCTAAATGACACATACATATGCAGAGAGATAAAGATAGCATTTAACCATTAATATCCCAAAAATGTACTTAGTTTCTCAAAAGTGACATATTGGTGTTAGCTAATAAATAATGAATATAGCCCACTGCGCGCACTAGAGGCCATAACTTCTGACTATTTGATCCTTCCAAGGGAAGGCTGAAATACAAAATTCGGGTGAGGAAAAAAACAAAAACCTTCTCTGTTCTTTCAAAAAGCCAGACTACCCTCCCTTCAGCAAAAAGAAAAAAGACATAACCCCACCTTTTCCTTTATACTTCCTCTCCAACCCTAATCATTTTGTACAGTACCTCAGAACAAAAAAGCTCTGATCTCTGCCTCGCTCTGATTCCTGATGCTTGCAGAGAGATGATCTAATGATCAAGTCATTTACATAAATGTCAACACATGGGGCAAACCAGTCTAAATGTTCCTATGCAAGCAATAAGCAAAAATAGACATCATGAGACTCAGTGTGAGCTCCGTGTTAAGAGATGAAAGAGTGTCAGGGCCGGAGGGCAGACAGATAGCAAAACAAGAAGCAGCTGATCTACAGTAGATGAAAGACTGGTTTATGCACATATGGCGATTCCTCTTGCTAACACTTTTGCATATGGCATATTAATATCATGAAAGAACAAGACTGACATACTTTGAAAAGACATGTTAGTAAGTTAGTTGAGTTTATTTATTTTGCACTTCTCACAGACAGAGTCACAAAGTGCTTCACAGGTCAAATAAATACATTAGAACAAATCAATGTTAAAAAAGCACAATAAATCACAGTAAATCATAGTAAAACACATAAGCATCAGATACATAGTTGTACAGTCAACAATGTGGCTAAACAAACGCCTGACTTGGTGATTAACAATTTTTATTTTTTAACAACACACAACATCCATCCATCCATCCATCCATCCATCTATCCATCGATCTTCATCTGCGTATCCGGTATTGAGTCGCGGGGGCAGCAGCTCAAAACATACAGTACAACTCGCAACATGAACATTCTACACACTTATCCCATGGATTTAACCACAACCTGCACAACACTGTGGCCCCACAGCACTTTGTTAAAATGCTAACACACTGCTGTCACACTGGTAACCACACTTTCAAAACACAACAGATTTCAGCCTGGTGTCTATCAAACACTGTTGACTGCAATTTTAGCTGAAAGCCTAAGCAGGTGTCTTACTTGTAAGTGAACATACACGGTATTTATATAGAGAAAGCTCAGAAAGCCTTTTTTTTTGTGTACAAACACCTAATAAGAATGAAACAATTATACACTATAGCATTTGAGAGAAACAAGTTAAAGAGCAGAGATTCCAAGATGTCCAGGTCAGATGTCTGAGGTACACACCGCTATAAAAAAAGAAGTGAAAAACGTTACATCTTTACTAGAGTAAAACTGCGTTCTTACTGGAAAGCAATGGAGGTGAAAGCAATGGAAACACCACATTCAATTCATCCATTAGTATTTAGAGATGATGCAGACATCCAATGTGATGAAGAACAACTTGCTGCATGATGCTGGACGGAGGCGGGATCAGTCACACTATTCTTTGATTCTTTGTTACTGTTATGTACCTTTTTTAGTTTTTTTAATACCATAAATTACTTGAGACAAAACACTATATTAAAGCAAACTGCTGATTTTCATTCCTTCTTGTTTACCTTGCTTAGACAATGGTACAGTACATACAATATCTTTTCTTTAAATAAAATATTGTAGTGTAAAGTATCTTCAAATGTTCAAATTATATAGAATGTTCTAAGTGACATTGTGTTATCTAGGGGAGTGTGCATAGTGTTTTGCTGCATTGAGTTTTGAGACGTGTGTGAAGAGTTGTGTTGCTTGGAATGAGTTTCGCAGGTGATGTGAACTGTTCACGTGACTGTTGGTAGTGCAGATTGTAGTTTGAGTTTTGCACATGTGGCTTCAGTTGTGCCCACTGTTGTTGAGCAATCGGGCAAAAAAAAAATGTAATGGAACAGCCTCGTGGATCACTTTGAACTACCTGCATTTTCGCTATGATTGCTTAATTTTGGAAATAATCATTGCTAGTCTGATTTAGTCAGAAACAGGAATTCAGTGGGTTTTAAATATCTCTTTATGAAGGTCTTCTAACTTCCCTCAAGTTCAACCGTGTTCTGCAGACTTGCTGCTTTGTATGCAACAGTTTGCTGATAATCAAACGTCTAACCCTCCTTTGCTGTGAAGTCTGTTTTATAATAGTATATTTTATTATACAGCGAATTAAAAGGAACATGTCATAAAATGTGTTTTTATAGGCCTACATAAAAACAGATGCAAAAAGTACAGAAGGGACATTACAGACAAAGATTTCTGCTTCTAAGCATTTTGAGGCTTTAGCTGTTGCCATTACAGTTATGTACAGTAACCATGGTTACAGGTGATGTTTTCGTCTTATAACATATTTTAATTGTTTTTCCCAGCTGTTGCTGCTTATTACTTTTAACTCCCTTATTCTTGTTTTGGTGTAGTTTTTGTCGTAAAAAAAGAGGTTGCCAGCCAATATATTTGTTACTGTTTTAATTTTAACTGTATTTCCAATAGAGCAAAAATGGAACTTCAGTTTGGGAGATCTTACATATTTACAGATAACCATTCAAATCCATAAATTGCTTGTCAACTAACTTTACCATTGGTGACATGACAGCTCGTACAGACATGCATCACGCAGTCGTGATATAATCCCTGCTTCCTGTAGGCACTGGAGACTTCCTCCCAATACGTGAATAAGTTTACATTTACATAGCTGTAACAGCATATTTGCATGACAAGTTTGTCAAAAAAAAAACATATTTATCTGTCTTGCACAAAGTAACCATAGAGGCAGAGCTCTATGGAAATAAATGCTTTTATCTGATATGAATCAGTGAAGCAGGCATGCAGATGAGCCGTCTGAGCGAGCCCTGTTGCCAAACAACTCTCTGAATGCTCGCCACGCTCACCCCTCCCATCGGGCCCTGTTTTCTGCATCTCTGCATCTGCATCAGTGCAGCCCAGCTGGAGCTCACCTTCAGGTTAGGGCCATTTGACACAGACGGTTCTCAGATAGTATTATCCGGGAGCTGCCATGTTCGGACCAGCGCTGTGCACACACAGGGCCTGATAAGAGGCGTCCACGGCAGCTGGTGGGTCATGTATTTCCTCAGCCCCACTGGACCACAGAGCTCAGTAGCTCTAAGCCAGCCGGAGGAGTCAGCCTGTGTAAATGGGATAAAGAGAGACACTGCGGATGGACTGTATGTATTTGCTTTTCTCCAGATTTTGTATAATGAATGGAATCTGGGCCAACTCAGCAAGATGGGGAGAGTTTTAGATAGTGATACTTTGGTTTGCCATTGTGTCAGAGATCTCTGGGGCCATCTGGGACGACTCATTGGAGAATGAGACCAATGTAGTTTCTACTGCTAAATGCTACATTACAACCACATATAAATGAAAAAGACCAGTCTTGTATAAAGTACTTGAAAGCAATACTTGAGTAAGAGTACAAGCATCTTACTAAAATATGACATTGGTGGAAGTTGAAGTCACATATTGGAATATTACTTGAGTAAAAGTTTTAGAGTATCTGATATTTACTGTACTTAAGTATCAAACGTAATGCCCTTAGAGGACAGCTGAGGTCTCCATAAAAGCAGCCAAAGAGCATCATGTCATGGGGCCTTTTAATAATGTGAATATCCAGGTAAATGGACTGAACATTGTTATTTCTATTCTTGAAATAAAGCACATTCTAGCCAATTAATAAATCTGCCAATGGAGGTTGGTGGAAATGTGCTGTTGTGCATACTGCACTGGAAAAATAGGTTGTGAGGTTATTATCATTCTTTTGGAATATTTTTGTTTTAATTTGAACCGGAATTCATGTGTAATTAATTCTCCTTTCAAAGGTGTACCAGTGAACGTGTTAGCAGTGTTCATGTTGTGCTGGTCTATATCCACGATGTTCCACTTCCAGGATTGCTCCTTGGCCGCAGTAAATTCCCCCGGATCCGTGTCTTTTTGCCAATGTTCGTTTCATTCCGCTTTCTTTGTATTGGCATTTTAA
Source organism: Etheostoma spectabile (assembly GCF_008692095.1). Classification (NCBI taxonomy): domain Eukaryota; kingdom Metazoa; phylum Chordata; class Actinopteri; order Perciformes; family Percidae; genus Etheostoma; species Etheostoma spectabile. The sequence goes on along the minus strand of NC_045752.1, from coordinate 17,046,369 downwards.
ACTCCATTGCACTACTACAACAACTTTTGAACGTACACGTTCCATCAAATCAAGTTCCTTCCCAAGGCTTTTTAGCAGCGGCTCCCTGAGGAGCTTTGCGCCATCCACAACAATTGTGATTGGTTTAAAGAAATGCCAATAAACCAGAGCACGTTATTCTCCTATCCCAGAATGCTGTGTGGATTAGTGAGACCTTCCTCCACAGCGAGTGGGGCAAGGTCTCGCAATACGAGATCAGTGTTGGGCTTACTTGCACATCAAGACACAAAGTTAGCATTCGTGTTTCTGTCCACCCAAAAAATGGTCACAATGTTTATTGGTTTACTCATATACAATTACTACAGATGAATTAACATATAATCAATAAAAGATGTGATGGAGAGATACAAAAAAACCTTAGAGTGGCGTAATCTGGGCAGTCTCCAATACATAATCAAATTGAAATAGAAAGATACCAAAATACTGAAAAACAGAAAAGAAAGAGAAAAACACATGATAATGAAGTTAGTAAAAGTACAAAGAGTTCATTATAGAATGCTGAAAGGAGTTTGTTTAGAGATCTGTAAACAAATAATTCATATTATAGCTATATGTTATGTTTTGTGTGTAGTTGTTGTCTGTGTATCCACTGTGTTTGTTTTGCCAGCGGTGGTGCTGTCCTGTGTGAAGTGATGTTAGCCATTCAGATCCAGAAAACAAATGCCGATTTTGGAACCGTGACATCCGTGGAAAAGCTGAGACCAAGGCAAATGTTAATTTCACCTCCTGACAGGGTGTGAAAACATGCAATAACAATGTGAAGGAGGCAATTATGAGAGGAACTCATTCAGTACATATCAATTTAGCCCCATCTCATTAACAGGAAAATAAACCCAAATAACAAATCATTATTTAACTTGTTCCCCTCCGATGATTAATGTGCCACATTCCATTGCACATTTTGTATTGGAGGGAGCGTAGATGTGAAGGTAATTGCTTTGTAAACTGCAAAAGGTACAATGTTCCTGTTCTTATAATGGTAAAGCCAGGGAGCAGGGATATCATGCCAAAAGTTCACAATGTTTGTTTGCTGTGATTAGGATGAACACTGTTTCCATTCAGCTAAATGCAGAGGGCCATGAACAATATTACGTCTCCCATGAAGGGACACAAGTTGTAGTTTCCATACCGTGTGGCTTTTACATCAGGATTGGTAATCTCCTGAAGCTTGGTGCCAATGGTTAGCGCTGTGGCCCCACAGCAAAAAGGTTCTGGGTTTGTTTCTGTGTGGAGGTTGAATGTTCTCCCCATGTTTGCTTGGGTTTCCTCCGGGTGCTCCGGTTTCCCCCACCATCAAAAAACATGTACTAGGTTCTCCAGTCAGTGTCCTTGATCAAGATTCTAGCTCAGATCTGGATTTGGTCCCTGGGCGCTGTAAATGGCTACACATCCATCCCTTGAGGGATGGGTTACATGCAGAGAAGGAATTTTGCTACATGTATGTGTATGTAAAAATAAATTACCCTTACCTGTTGACAAGTTTTTTTTCCTTCAGAATAACAATCAGGATCTTTCATTAAATGCCCCATCCCCAAGTCCGGATAAAACTGCAACGGTTGCCATAATTCTATTTAGTAGCTCTAAGTGTATTTTGGTCTGATAAAGAAACTGCGTTAGATGGTTCCAATAGTAAAATTCCCAGAATATTACGTGACCAATCACAGAGCTTAAAACTGTGTGACATGTTTTGTTGACGGGACAACCAAAAACAAAATCTGCAGCGTAAATCTAAAGTCTGGCTCAATTCTGGATGAATTCAGCGACTATGACAATGTGTTTTGTTTTCAACTAAAACAAGGAAGCATTTTGAATTTGTATAAGTTCTGACTGGCTTCTTGTCCATGGCAATGGAGGCAAAGGCTCATGGGTATTGTAATACCCATGAGCTTTTGCAGTCGTCCGCCAAGCAAATAATAAACAATTAAAACTGATGGCTAAGACAGTAGCTTGTGATGGTTAATGTTAGCCAATTTAAGATAAATGTTGCTGTATAACTGATATTGCAGAGTCATTGTACCAACGTTATGACTTTTCTCTATTTACACTACGTTTTAACATTTAAAATGTTTCCATAATTGGCACTCGTGGCCACTGTTTAGCAAAAGTAACACACAGTTACTACAGTTTTATGTGGCGTATAAATTAGCAGAATTATTCATTTACCTTTGTGTAACCAAGAACATCTGCCCCTGAAAGCTCCAGTCTTGCTGTTTCTCAACTGGTTTAAGCAAATTTAATTAAAATGGTGTTTGGGAATATGTTGTCATTGTCTTCAGAACTAATTGGCATACAAATATTATTTCACTTTAGTTCTACTGACATGACAGGGACCTTAACGTGGGTGCAGCTTGCTTCTGTGTCTATCCCAGTGGCAGACTTTAAATAGTAATAAAAACAACTCTTAAATTTAGAAAATTGTCGAAGAGAAAAACTAAGAAACTATAGATGTAAGATGGTCCAGGGAACACTGTCAGGCCATGTTAACACAAAGTCAAAAGGGGATGCATGGAAATAAGTGTGCTTTCCATAAACCCCTAATTCTTTGTGGGAAATCATGTCCTTTCAGTGCTTGTTGATGGATTGTTTTATTTGTTATAAATTAAGTCATACCCAACCCAATTATAAGTTTCTATTAAATATCAATTTAATCTTAATGTCTCCTAGAGTAAACTAACATATACAAAAACCTACTTAACTTTCACACTTAAAATACAAGACCTCTAAGGCTTCATTATTACCAGATATAATAAGTAATATAATAAGTAAAGTAACTGGCTTCGTGTGAATATTCCAGCTATTTTTAAAATTAAGTATACTTGTCCATCAAAAAGGAATGCAACATGAATCTAAAATGAATCCCTCTCTGACGGGACAAAAAACAAAACTAACACCTTAATATAGGTTATTATGTCAACATTCCCTCATCAACGTGAGGTCTAATTTATTCTGTGTAATTCCTCTGGTATAATCCATAATCCACACGTTTGTGCTCCTGTCCCTCAGGAGAGGATTCAGACTCAGCAGAAGTACTCCATCCCACTCTTGCCTTACATTTTCTACATTTCAGAATTTAGTTTCTAAAGAAGCATATATTATCTCATATGTATTGTCTGACACATTAGATAATTGACTGATTATAATGGTGTATGTTTTTCTCTTATCTAACCTAACGATACCAAACAAAATGAGATAACGCTGCATTGCATTTGCATTCCTGCGGCTGTGCATCTTAACCAGGTTTTATATGAGGGCAGGGGTGATGTGAGATGGATCGTGGGGTGAGAGACTCCTCTGGTGGAGAACAGGTTTCACTGCAGCCATGGCTTCATGTTAATTACAGTCCTGAGTTAACCTGACCAATCCATCAGTCACATTACAGCAGCTCATTTACTACACACAGTTGCTTTTGTTTGCTTTTTGATAACTTAGTGAGAGTGACTTAGTGATAGATAATTTAGTGGATAACATACTGTATGTATAGTAGAAAGGAAATAAATTACATTGACTTTGTTTTAATGATGATAATAGTATTTTTTGCAGTCCTCTTACTGCTGCAGTGACCAGGTTTTTCTTCTGTGTATTTAGGTATAATTTAATCGATCGATTTCAGTAAAATGTTTGATTCACATCAAATCGTGATGTAATCCCATCAGCTGCTCCTTCAATTTGTGCTTGATTCATTATAGAATTGGGGGGGGGATCCTAGTGGCCTGAGAGTAGAAGCTCCGCCTGCTGGCCTGGTGTATCCGATACCTTCTTCCTGACCTTAACAACCATGACTCGGGTGGTTTGGATCTTCCATGATTCTCCTAGCCTCATCAGGGACAAAAAAACAACACATAAGCTATTTAATTATAACCTTTATGTATTCAGGGAGGGCCTTTGTGAGCAAGCTCTACTCTCCAATGACGCCCTGAATATAGCGCAAATAAAAAGAAATCCCAAAAATGACAATTACATAATCTGATCATGAAACAATACCCAAATTACAATGTGTGAAAAAAACAATAATGAAGGAACAATCACAAAATTGCAGTACATATAAACAATACAATCAAATGAGAATCACTGATGTAGGCAAATAAAAGGGCTATTGACAACAAGAGCAGTCTCTGTGTAACACATTTTCAGGCATCCTTGAACGTCCCAATGGAAACGAGTTACCAGGGCTGTAGTCAAGACCACCTTAGTCGAGTCCAAGACAAGTCCAAGACCAGGACTAGTCGAGTCCAAGTCAAGACCAAGTCCAAAAAGGGTCGAGTCCGAGACAAGACCAAGTCCAAAGGGGTTCGAGTCCAAGTCAAGACCGAGTCCAGGACAGAAAAAAAGGTCTTATGCATGACAGTATCAAGACAATCATTTTGGGTTTCACTTTCCCTCCAATATTATTATCAACATAATAAAGACACCTGGACTCGGTCGAGACCAAAAACCATATTGGGCAAGACCAGTGGCCGAGACAGAGACAAGTCTGAGTCCAAATACTAGCGAGTCCGAGACAAGTAGAGACCATAGAAAACCGGACTTGAGTCCGGACTCAAGTCCAAGATCGGACTAAAGAGTAAAAACCCCTTTGTTACATACACAGTATATACTGTATACTATATACACAGTTTATGCAGACTACTTGTTGTCTAACTTATATTGAATGTACAGGAAACATTTTTGTACCTCTTTATTTTGTATTGTTTATTTGTACTTGTGTTTTTTTTTTTATCTTGCTCTCCTGACAGCAAATCCAGTTTCCTGTCTGGGATAATAAAGGGACTGGACTGAAATTTTGAGTCAGATGACTAAGAAAGGTTGTAGGCTACAGCAGGCATATTCTGAAAGAAAAAAAGGGTCGATCCTGGTGGTAAACAGGGAAGCTTATAATGTGTTCTTTCTTTTTATTCTCACATCAAAGGTTGCCAACAATATTCTATTGTTATTTCATTATTCACTTACATTGTTAGAAGGAAACAGATGATTTATTCAATAGGAAAAACCAGCTTCAGTGCAGACTCATTACAATGCCTAATTCTATCAAAAGACAGAAAGCCTACCCAGCCCCCAGTCCTCAGGTGCAGGACAGGAATAATATTATTTACCTGGTTATTGTTATTATTCATGGATTTGTTTCGCTTGAAGTCCTCATGCACTATAAGCCTTTGCTGCCATAATTTGTAATTAACAAATGCAGCTGACGACAATGAAGAAAAGTTAATGAGATTTGAACAAGATGCTAGCATTTACGGCAACATGAGCGACTCACCTCCAGGCAAAGCTCCTAATCTCCTAATTAAAATTTAGAAAAGGTAAGGATACATTTATTTTTAGAAATTTCCATGTCTCTTGTTGGCACTTGTTAGCAATAAATGCTAATAAATGTCAAGATGGTCCTAACAGTACTTTCCCAAATTATAGTCTTGTGTGGACATTATCTTAGAGGGGTGCTTTACCAATTTTACACATGAAGATCAGTTCATTTGTATCAGAGTAATATGTAATGTCTTTTGGGACTCTGTGGCGAGCTTCCTGTAGTCTGAGAAAATAACCCTGATGGTGTCAACATCAAGCCTGCAGTTAAAACTGGATTTAGAATTCATGGACTTGTACAATACCAGGCAGGGTCTAATGGTCAAATGTTGCTGAATTGCAAGTATTTTAGGATCCAGTATTTTTGGAACATGACTTAAGGATAAATGTCAGGATATCTCAGCCTCCGCTGCCTCAATTTTGTACATTCTTTTTTAAGAATCGTTAATGGGAGTGCAATACTAAATCGCTGCAGTAACCCTTTAAAGTGTTCAAATTATGCTCATTTTCAGGTTCATAATTGTATTTAGAGGTTGTGCCAGAATAGGTTTACATGGTTCAATTTTTTTTAAAACACCATATATTTGTTGTACTACACATTGCTGCAGCTCCTCTTTTCACCCTGTGTGTTGAGTTCTCTGTTTTAGCGACAGAGTGAGGCATCTCACTTCTGATCCATCTTTGTTGGGAGTTGCACATGCTCAGTAGCTAGGTCAGCACTGCTAGCTTGTCCGTTACAGTTGTGAACAGTGTTTTCTGTTAGAGAAGTCCCTTTGGGGTGGACTTAGGGCTAAATAACACAATAAAGGAAAGGGGGAATGCCAAAAAGCATAATTTAAGCACTTTAAGGGGTTTCACTGAAGCACACTAGGTAATAGTTAAATCTTTGACTAATTACTTAATGTATACATACTAATTATGACCCAATTCATGTGTATAAAAAAAGATAATAGGTGATGCACAGGTATGATTGATTATATGAGCTTTTTTATTGATAAACAGATTGTAAAAATGAAATATGAAACAGAAAAATAACATTGGATAAAAAAGATTCTCAAACATAGGTTTAGGGTGGCTTACGCTTGTAGCATATGACAACAAAGAGAAATAATATCTCAATTTAACAAGGAATTCAATCAACAGTCATGATATTACATTAAAGTTAGTTTATTAGGCTTTCCAAAAACCAAAGAAATACTTTTAGAAATAATTTTAAAATCCTGGTTCATGGCACTCATGTGATCAAGTTACTTTCAGTTCATTCAATGGCTATTAGTAATGAAGCAATACTAATCCATTATGTATTAACACATTTTTTAACAAACATTATTTACATTGTATTATTTTTTGAACGTTTTCTTTCTTTCATAAATTGATAAAAGTTGAGAAAGTACATCTTTAACCGTTTAGTTACCAAGACGCCACATAGTATTTGTATTTTTAAGATGGCGCTTATGAACTAAGTGAACTGAACGTAAATAAATGCAACCTTGTGTGAAGCAGGATTCATCACCTGTATATGTAGTCTTATTATGAAACCAGGAAATGAGTTCCATATATTGTAAACATTAAATGCTGTATAATATGTTTTTCCCTCTTAGAGTCATATTATTCACAAAGAAATTCAAAAACATAATTATGCAGATAGTGTATGTGCACAAGTATGCATGCAAAATGCGCACTTTTTTTAACAAACAACGTATTACAAACATCCGCGGCAAAGTGGGGAAAAAAAATTGCTCTTCCTCTCTTCGCAGTGGCGTAAACACTGTCTTGTTAAATCCTTGCTAAAACCTGCTAATCCATAATCCCACTGGCCCTTGAGTCTCAGTGCAAGGCCTGTCCAACAACACACAGGTCCGGGTGTGATGCAGAGCGTAGTTGAGCTCTGAGGTTTGATTGGCTCCCCCATAATTCTTCGTCCCTGGTTGGTTCATCGTCCAACCTGTAAGAATGTATGAAGATTGTTGTCAATCACAATTATGGAATTCGGCCAAGTCAGTTATAAACAAGAAGGGTGCATGACCGAGATTAATTTGTAAAGTGACTCAGTTCACTCAGTTACTCTGGAAGAAATCATGTATGGGACCAACCCTGAAATTAAACATTCGCTTAAAATGAGATTTACAGTGTTACAGACTGTTGTGACCAATAACCCTTGATAACATTTAAAATGTATGGAACATGGTGAACGGAATTAAATGCAGAGAGATGAAAAAGACTAGATTTATAACCTTTATATTGTGTGTGATAGTCTCTAGCTGCTGTATCTACAATTCAAGTATTCTCTTATCCTTGATGTACTCCCACAATATCTTGGGAGCATATCATCTTTATGTCTATTTGTCTAGCACTAAAGATCATTGAATGAAAATCTTGTCAATGTGATACAACAGCATTGTCAAGTCAGTTCGATACTTTTTATATTAAATAATATTGATATATTATTTAAGGCAACTGCAGTTGCTTATAGTGAAAATGGCCAGGTGATACAGCTGGTAGCTAATTGCCCATGGAGGTTCAAACAATTAATATACACATATGCCGTTTGACAAACAAAACTACAAAAAATTTCCAGAGTGGTTTAAAGTTACAGGTAAACATAATTAGACAATTGTGAAGCATTGCACTTACAAATGAACATGTTAATCTTTGTCAGTTAAAGAATTGTTAAGAATCTCCTTTCATTCTTATTACGGAGTTTTGCCTATAAACTGTATCTTATAAAATCCACCTAAATGCATAGGCTACTGTTTTCTATTTGTTATATAACTGCTATAGTTTTACTGGTTCTTTCAGAGAAAAAAATCCAATTTGTGAGTACATATCAACTAAACTAAAGATGTTACACAGTAAGTGGTACCAATTTATATTGCCCATAAGGGGAAATTTCCTAAGAATTAACCATTTAACACCAGCAAATTATTTTTCTTTCAGAAGAAAATCCAATTTGTGGGTACATATCAACTAAACTAAAGATGTTACACTGTAATTGGTACCAATTTATATTGCTCATTATGGGAAATTTCCTAAGAGTTAACCAGTTAACACCAGCAAATTACTACTATTACTATGAAATGAAGGTACCTGCAAAATAAGCTATTACAAAAGATTGAACTAAAAGCCACAATAACGGATTTAGGATGTATAACATAGAAAGATGGTAAACACTCACCCCTGTGAGCATATGGCAGGCTCACTTCCACAAGTCTCAGCCACTGAGATGCCCGGTGATCTTGGTGGCAGATTTAGACTTGGCCTTCGGTCTGAATGGCTACGTCGGATGAAGGGTTGAGGTCCTTGAACAGATACAGGAAACCTCCCACGACTCCCCCAAGAACGTGAGAGAAAAGAGACCCCAGTAGAGGTCCATGCTTGAGGGGGTCGAGGAACTGGACAAGGATGGGCCTCAAACAGGGATGGGGATGCAGGGCAGAACACTGAACGTGCATTACTGATCATCCGTGCATTAGATGAGTCTTCACTGCTGTTCTCTCTTGACCATCTTTGTACTTTTGGCGAAGCTGGTGGAGATGGTGCTTTGAAAGGGTAGGAGGAGGATGAATTTGAGTTTAAAATATTCTGCTTTGTGACAGGTGGGCTGGGGAGCCTCTCTTGAACTACTGGTGGTGTGGTGAGTTTCCTGTTAACAGGGGGGCTAGCTGAAGAGGGTGGAGTAGGTTGCCTTTTGAAGTTATGGGGACTGGGAAGTCTTCGATGTAGACTACTTGGTGTAGAAGGTGTGGAGGGTAACATTCGCCCTCTATACATGGGAGGGGTGGCAGGTTGTTGGCTCCTGATCACTGAAGAAGGAGGCACTGTAGACACTGTGGAGTTAGATCTAGGCACTGAAAGGTTGCCACCATCTTGTATGTCTGCTGATTCTTCTCGACTGGCAGATTGATTTGTTAATACGTAACCTGTTGAAGATCTCTGTGAGTCAGAAGAGTGTCTTAGATGTATACTCTTTCTGCCTTGCTGGTATAAGGAATCCTTTTCCTTTCCTTGGTCTGCCTCCAGTTTGACATCTGGTTGCCTGAACTTTGACGGAGCAGATGTGTCTTGTTGATCTGCTTTAGCAAGGGAAATAACCTTGGAAGCTTGTGGCAGGCCTCCTTTACTTGGCAGCACTGTCCCTGAATTAACTGAGGCCCTCAGTCGATGCGATACAGCAGCCCTTTTTAATACAGGTGATTTTCCAACTTTTATAACCCCGTCATCTGCTCCACCAGTTGAAAGACTCTGGGCGCTTTCAAAGGAATTGTCCAATAATACTTCCAGTGGAGGTGGAGGAAGACTATCCAGATCTAAATCATTGGCTTTCTCAGATGAAGTAGATTCCGGTCTACAGCTGGTTATTCCAGTGCTTAACACAGCTTCTACATTCCCTAAACCAGGTAACACAGGAACACCACACTTTCGTACTCCTTTGAGAGGCCCCAGAACTTTAGGACCTTCTAGATCCTCTATTCCTTGGCTGAAGGTATCAATCAGTCTTTTGACTGAGTTCCTGCCTCTGTAAAGTCCCGAAGATGGTCGTGGTGATGCAGGAGGGCTTGGGGGTGGGGTGGCTTTTACTGGACCCTTGGATGTTTTCTTGTCCTTAAGTTTATCTTCTTCTACATCACTGGCTACCTCATGTTTTTTACTGTTGCTCCTGATGAGGCCTGCTTTGTCATCAAGTGGTTGGGGATTGCTGTTCTTTGGAAGCAAGGGATGTTTGGGAATTACTGCTGGAGACTGTGCTGGTGACGTTCCTTGATTTGGCTTAGATGGAGCAGTCTTTCCACCTGCTTTGCTTCCACATGCCTTGCTTTTACTCATCCTCTGTATCTTCTGGTTTAAATCCTTCTGTGTCCTTTCTAGTTCAAGCAGAGTAGGATCTTCACCTTTCTTCCGCAGGGATTCTGCTGACTGTGAACGTTGTTCCCTACCCACTGGGGTCTTTTTTACCACTGCCTTCCGAGGTGCTGTAGTTTGAGGCCTCTTTGGAGATTGTTCCTCATCCTCTGTCCACTGGTGTCTACTGGTTTTTGGACTGCCAACTATCTTTGTTTTGGCACTAGCATTCTGTGATGGGACAAACTTTATCCTACCACTTATTGCATTTTTCATTTTGAGAGTCATTTCGACATTTTGAGGATTCTCAATGCGCTTTGGTGGTAGGCGGCGTGGTTGTTGTGGTTCACGGTCTACAGGTGAAGAATTTGATCGCGGTCTAAAGCCTACACCTCCCATGCCTCTATCCATCTCCTCATCATCATCATCATCATCATCATCATTGTCATCTTCCTCCCCATAATCTAAGGAGACTGATCCTAGCAATGAGTCTCTTTGGTAGTTAGCCATTATGGTACATGTAGAACCTAACGAGTTGAGCGAGGTGAGAGAAACACTGGGACTTATTTTACTTGCAAGCTTTTGTCTTGATACTCCTTGCCTAATGGTCATGGAGGTATATCCCATAGGACTGGCAGGATTAGTTCTATTTGTCCCAGTGGACGCACAGCTCTCTCGTCTATGGCGTCTTTCAGATCCAGCAAGGGATTCGCTCTCAGCCCCAATACCACTGTCCTCACTAAAGAGGGCAGAGTCCTCTGGCCCAGGCTTGCGCAGAGACGCCATTTCAATGCGAGATAAAAGTCGCATTAGCCTAGTCTCTACTGCATGTTTGAGTTTCAGTTTCTCCTCTAAAAGTTCTGAGACAGACGCAAAGTACTCCACTGCCTCCTCCAAAGCAGACTCTCCTATTCCACCCACAGTCTGGCTGACATTTTGCATTCTCTGTGTGGTGTACTGAAGCAGCTGCTGCAACAAATCCGGTGGGGGCTCAATATTAGCAGAGCCAGACTTCAAAGGTGGAGAAGATGAGAGGTTTTTCATTTGACTTGGCCAAGCAAGATGTTCTCCATTTTCTTTTAAAACTTTTTCTCCCTCGTCGGCCATCTCCTCCAGACCCTGAATTATTTCCTCATAGCGTAGAGCCATGAAAGCAACCATAGTCTGCACAGAAACCTGTGTTTGGGTTGCTTGTTCCAAAAGTCCTAGTAAATCGTCATATTTGTTTATGCTAGGATTCAAAAAAGCATAAGCAGCTTGGTGAGCTTTTACCAAAGGTTCTGGAAAGTCCACTTTCTGTTCTGTAGGTGGTTTGTCTTTTTCCTTGTCTTTCTTTTTTAGCCCCTTAATACCTCTGGTCATTTTTTTTTGTTTTCTGACAGGCTTTTTTTCGGTCACATCCTGCTTGTCAACATGCTTGTCTTTTTTCTGTGAAACTGTGTTGTTTTCCATTCTTTGACTCCCCAGTTTATCCATGTTTACTGCTTCAGGAGATAGCTCGGTCACATAACTCTTATTTTGTGGTGTCACATGAGCTTCTTTCTGGCATGTCTGGTTTTGTCCGGCTCCCTTTCTCTCCTTTGTATCCCCATCCGTTGATCCAGTTGAATAACGATTCTCTCCATCTTCAAAGTGGGAATCTCTGGGGATTTCTTGAGGTGCAGGGGGAAGCATTCGCCCCTTCCTCATGGGACCCAGAATCCCAAAATGGTTACCTTTGGATGGTGAGCAGCCCATTTCAAATGTTTTCAAATAAAAGCTGATAATTCTGTCTTTGTTCAGACACAAATACAGCAGAGCATTGAATGATGCAAAGAATACCCAAGGTCCTTAGCCACCTGCTGTATCTGTCATTTTCAGATGGCTGAGGTTGTCGAGTCGGATTAGATCCGTCTCCACAAGGGTGCTACCAAAACAAAACACTGATACATCCATTTTACAAATCTCTTCCAGCTGTCATAAATATGCAAAATAAATCCACAGATCGATGGTCATGTTTAGAAAAAATGTCCTTGTATCGTGCCATGAAACACATCCTTCTCTAAGAGGACAAGCAGCCGAGAGGATTAGTGAGGCTTTCAGTGAACTCAGCGTGCACACATGTCATGTCAAAGCATATAAAACTCACCTACTTGTAAGACTATAAGCTCATTTACGTAATGAGAGCCACCTGGACTCAGGTGGCTTTTTATAGCCTGCAAAACAATATCTCCCTATTTAGCCCTGGGGCCATTTCCATTGCAATATTAAAAACAACCAACTAAATTAAAAACGAAATGGTAAAAGTATTTCTTTTCAATTGTATGTGGTTGTAGTTGTGCAGATAATAGATGTACTAACTTTATTCTAGGCTATCATTGCTGTTCTAAAATGTTTTCATTTGACAAAATATCTAAAAACAAACCTTTAATAAATACCTTTGTCATGCCCTTGTACAGTAAGTTATTTTCGTGATTTGTTGATCTTCTTTTTATCTTCTAGAATCAGTTCCTGAAACAGTGAGGCAAGTTTTAAAATAACTTGAAGTGCCTCTGCTTCTCTGCAGTACACACTGAAATGTAAAAAAGAAAAGAGGAAAGTAATCTTTCCTCATTGGTCTTTCTTTTGAATCCTGTTAAGAAACGTAATTAAAAACAAATAAACTAAAATGAAGTGGAAAAGATAATAAGATAAATGCATTTAGAAGGCTAAGACCTGTGATTGTGGTTACAATGATAACAATGTATACTCAACCTAAACCATGATATGAATGATGAAGGCTTTTTGACAAACACATCATGTATCAACTCTTTTCGGTGGCTTTGGGGTATATATTACCTAAATTAATGTTAGAACATTTCAAATCCTCTCATTTGATCAATTTCCAGTTACATGTGTAGCCTATGTATTTGCCCGTATGTGTATGTATTTGCCCCATATTGCCTTGTGCCTTGTATGTGTCTTATATTTGCCATGAATATTGTATAAATTAGTAAAAACTGACTCTCTTCAGTATGGCAGATGCCAATACCTATGAGCCCTTGACTTCTTGCCTCACACAGATTACAACATGACGAGAAAAAGAATGACAATCAGTTTTACTATCTGTGTAGAGAAGGTGACAGTTTTGTCCCTATCCGTACGCAAGCCATTTGACTCAACATGTTCTACTGCTACTCATTGCAACTACTGTAATTGTTTTACCTTTGTTTTCCTCATTCTGTTAAATTATCTAAATGATTTTCTTTGTCTATTTTTGTTCAATTTATCTCTGTCTCTGTAATCTCTGTCAAGTCACCATTTAATGTAGGCTATTAATCACGCTAGGTTAAGCCCCCATTTTCAATTAGAGCTGCTAGATGATCAGTTACTTGGCCGAGGCCTACACCAATCAAATTGCTGTTGTGTTCTTCTATGCAATACTGGTATAAGTTACTGAAATATGAAATAATATAGAGGAACAATGAACAACACAACATTGTAACCTATGAAGTCAAACCAAATTTAATTATTTGAATTCTGACAAATAAATAATTGAAAGAGAAATAAAAATATATGTTTGCACAATTATATCAATTTATTCTTTTAGCTTTGTATTCATTCATGAATGTGTTTTATCTAAATCTGCATTTCTACATAACAATATTGGGAAATACTATGGGAAATACACACTTGAGAGTGAGGTAGGGGGTGGTTCGCCATTACTTGACGAAGAAGAAGAAGAAGAAGAAGAGCGACGCGATTGGTCTTCGTGTCCTCGCGTGCAAGTGTACGGCTGATTGGCGCGGATCCTGAAGCGCGTTCCCAAACCACCGTCTTCACTAGTCTCTGTTCCCTGTAAGGACTGTTAACTGAATTATTCTCAATTTTAGCTTTAAACCTTGTAATTGATAGCTTTTTCTGTTCTCCCTGACATCATTTAGTTCAGCTCTTAGAGCTTTAAGGTTATGTCCCGTTGTGTCACTGATACAGGTGTTGGTTGCAGTGAATCTGTCTACCTTTTTGGGGGTTTTCAGGGTGACGTTAACCTAGCTAATGTGAATTGCTTAACTTTGCTTCATTCGAGTTAGCTAAGCGAAAAGGAAGAACTGCGGAGGTAAGGGCTTTGTTGAGGTCGTTATTTTTAGCGTTGACTTAACTTTAATACTTGTTTGCTAACGTTAAGTGTATTGACATGCAAGTTCGAAAATAACGTCAAGGTTAGCTTTCTACAAGCTGGACGGTTTTTTTGCTAGCTAGCTCGGTGGCTGACCACTAACGTTAGCGTAGTATCTGGTTGCCATTGCGTTGTAGGTATTATGTGAAAATTAGGTAGCCTCCGAGGTTAAACTTAACGTTACTTGATGATGCTGTGTGTAGCTATATTGAACGACCAATAGAAATAAACATTGTGGGGTTGCAGGTAAGCATTTAATGGTAATGTTACCTTCAACCTCATAACGTTACCTCTCCTTCATTTCCTCTAACACACTATAGAACCTTCCATACTGAAGCATGATGAAGCACACGCACAGTTGGTGCCAGGCTACTCCCGTAACGACTGTTGGAGTCAAACCCAGCAATTCCCACTCCCTCCAAATAAGAAGAGGCCTACGGCTCAAAAGAGCCAACGCCCGAGACGCCCAGGGCCCACCAGGGAAGAGCCAGCCAAGCCAGCGACGGGACGAGATCTGTTATACCGAAAGGACCATGATTCCAACCATTGTCATCCAGCGGCAGGAAATGGCGTCGTTCTTTAGACTTTTTGGTAAATTAATAACCCACCCCCTTTTAAAAAAGCATGTTTAAATTCACTGGTATCAAAGTGATCACGCTTCCTTTAAAACTTGAAAGAATGAAGCATGTTTGACATTAGTATTAAATATAAAATGTTGGCTTACAGATGATGACCTGATCCATGACTTTCTGTGGATGGACTGTTGCTGTAAAATGACTGACAAGGTAAATCTGTTGATTTGGTGAAAGTGACAACATCACTGAAGCTTTAAGATGCATACAATTAACAGACTCTTAACTTTTCTCCTAAATCATCAGTACCTTCTCGCCATGACCTTTGTGTACTTCAAAAGGGCCCGCTTCACTATTGCTGAATACACCAGAAAGAATTTTTTCATTGCACTGTAAGTTTCATGAAAAATAATTTCCATTCTACGTTTGTATGTTATTCTCATTCAAAAGTGAACCATGTATCTATTTTGTCCCTGCTGGAAAACCATAACCTTAAATCAGGTTCATGTGCTTCACATCTAGATATCTTGCCAACACCATGGAGGAGGATGAGGAAGAGAGTAAGTATGAGATTTTTCCATGGGCGCTGGGCAAGAACTGGAGAAAACAGTTTCCCCGCTTCCTCAAGCAACGAGACAAGCTGTGGGTTCGCGTCGAGTACAGAGCTGCTGTCAGCAGGCGCTGCTGCGAAGAGGTACACAAGTATAATTGCCTGAGGAGAATGATAAATGGTGTTTCTCTGGTATTTTACGTGTCTTGTTTTTGTTGCACAGTGCACTTTTTTTATGGCTTTGGTTTAATGCCAGAAGTTCTGTTCTTTTTTCTTTCAGTGTTTTTTTTCTGATGGAGCTGTATTTATGTATTTCTTAGATTGTGGGTTCCCATCTCTGTCCCTCAGGTGATGGCCATTGTGTCCTCTCACTTCGTGTGGCAAAGGGAACGGTCAGAACACCACAGCGGCGCCCAGCGGCAGTATGGGTACCGCACTCGTATCCCCCGTGGGCCCTCGGCCTCCCCGGTCTCTTGTGCCCTCTGTCAACGTGGCACTGTGGTGGGTCCGGGCCAAGGCGCCTCTTCTCCCTCCAGAGGTTTTTCTGTGCAGACCCCAAATCCTGCCTTTTCACACCCATTCACCTCTGCACTGAGTTTGGAGATCACCCCACCCAGAGCTGCAGTCTCTTGCAGGAAGGCAGTGGAGACTAAAAGCCAGGCACACCATTCCTTCTGCTGCTGTGCTGAGGAGGTTCCCAGTAGGTATCATGTTTCCCAAAAGCAAAAGGCTAAAATTATCTTTTTTTTGGGGGGGGATCTTTTTTATTTTCATTATTTATGGTGCATTTATGTTTGCCTTAGAGATGTCCAAATGAAACTTAAAAAAAAAAAAATGAAGGGTTGAAAGCCCACTGAATTGCCATTCCTTGATTCATTTTCTTTAAACACCAGCTAATGGCTCACAAAGCTTTATTTGGTAATCACCACAAATAGCCAACTGAAAAGTGACAGACATCAAATAGAATAGATGTCTCTCTCGCTCTTTATATATAGATATCCCTGTTTTTCTGACTTCAATTTGAAAATCTTAAATTTTTGGTTTAGGAATAGGCTTCTTTCTAGCACATTGACTCCTAATATAATTTCAGAAGTCATTTCAAGTTGCATTAAACTACATTTTTCTATTCTCCCTCTTTGTTAGAGGAGAAGTCTTGCTGTGGCTCCACATATGACACCTCCATGGACTGGATCAGTGAGGAGTAGAGCGTCACACCACCTCAGCAGACCCAGCTGCTCTGTGTATTGCTCTCTCTGAATCATAAGTGTAACACAATGTGAACCTGGTACTGATTTAACATGACTGGTCAAAACCAATTTAACCATTTATGTGACTGTAAGAATGAGCTAATGTCATTCCATGCATCATTTTGTGATGGCAACATGCAGTGAGAGACTAATGTAAAGATGTGTTAACCTGCACCTGAGTTATCTGTATTTATATATTTATATATTTATTTATCTACTAAATCCCTTGTAGGATTTTTTGACGACCACTTATTTATACACATGTTAAATGAAATTGACAGACCTTTGTTTGACACTTTGGCTGAATCAAAGTTTAGCCTCTGTAGCATACTGGGATTCTGGTGGGTGTAGCATTAGTAGTTTTTAGTATTGTTACCAATGTGCCTGTTTGATGATCCACATTGCTTCTTGAGTTTGCAATAAAGACTTGAACTGAAATGTGTCTTTTTGAGTCTTTATTACAAACTTTTTTTTTTTTGCACTACTTGGTTTCACTACAGGAATGGAGAAGAAAAACTTGTGTCGCTCAGTCAGCCTTTGTTTGGCAAATGTATTGTTCTTTAAATGCAGTAAATTACTGTTTACACAATTGTGCATTGGATTGAATTGATGTTTATTACAGAGTCAATTTCACCTAATTTATTGTTCAAGATTCAAAATCCTTTATTAATCCCACAATGGGCAAATTCACACTTAGAAGATTTTGTCTAGGATTTTCAGCTTGTCATTTGCAAGATACTTTTCATTCAGTGATTTAGTGGATATGAAACAATTTTTTTGCAGTGTTCCTAACGGGCAGTAAAGCTACCGCGCACACTTCCTCAGTTTTACCAGGAATGCTGAAAATGAAAAAGACAATGAGCATTTATTTACAACAAACCAACACTGTTAGACTGGGACTAGAAATGTGGAAATATCTACCTGTGTGGCTCATTTGTTCCGGATGAGGTCTGGCAATGTAGGGAATGCACCCAAAGGCAGGGTGTTTCTCTTTGGTCATCTCTTCTGAAATATGACAGTAAAACATCAACTAAAGGAAATGATTGAAAATACGATCAGATGTGACAAAAAGTCACCTGTGTCAGCCTCAACCGATATCCCATCCTCCCTCTGATCTTCATCCAGGATCGGTGATTTTCTGGCGCAGTATCTCCCGTCCTTCTGGAGGGCCGGAGCCACCACCCAATCTCGCATTGGAACCTCGATGATGCGTTCACACAGCAAAGGGAGAGCCAAACATCGAAGCCCTTCAAGTAGGTCAATGACCTGCGTTATACTGGGTTACAGAAAGGGAAAGTCTGAGTGTAAAGTGAAAATGTAGTACACACTGGTGAACACCATGAATGTGTCAGGATGTTGAGCAGGATAAATATCTTCATCTTTAGTTTTCTGTACTGTTTTATTTTGCCTTACATTTGCACTATTTAGAATGTATTACTGTATTATATATATTTCTTGTCCTTTATAGTATACTTGTGTCCTTATTGCCCTGTGGGTCAGAGAGAAACATTTTTAATTGCTCTGTATGTCTGGCACAAATTGCAGAATTGACAATAAAGCTGACTTGACGAGTTAGTTTAGTATTGTGACACTAATTATGCATAATATTTTGTTTTTGTTCAGCCTTAATTATGTTTGTTTTACTTAGTATAATGCACTCAAGGCAATCCAAATTTCACACAAATACTGAAAACAGTTGGAAACAGCGAGCCTGGATCTATTTGAAGGTTGAAAAATATCTTACCCACACCTCTTAAGTTCACTAATTAACACGTAGCCTGTTTAATTGGAAGTGTTTTGTAGTTAAAGGTGTGTTACTGAGGGTTATGTGCCGGACAATTCCTTGGTGTTGGCATTGATGCTAGAAAATTGTGTGACAGAAGGTGAGGACGCTTCCCAGTTGTTTTCACTGTGTCCTTTATTGTTTCTGTTGGGTCTTTAAAAAGTGTGTGTGTGTGTGTGTGATGTTGTTTATTCTTTTCTGCTTATGTGTGACTGGTTGGCTACAAAATTGAATTGACATTTTGGGATGAATAAAGTTGTTTGAATTGAATCTCAAGTCTCATGCCTAAACCTAACCAACCGTTCAACCAATCAGAGGTCATGCCTTCACCTGTCCCTCCAGACCATCCATTCTAGCATCAACCATTCCTTGGCTGGGAGCTCGGAGCGGTAACTTTTTGGAATCTTGCCGTCACCGTGATGTTGCCAGGCAACCAGTGGAGACCACAACTTGTCATTTTTAAACGGAAATGAGATATTTCATGTTAGTGGATTTTATAGGCGCTGGTAACCAGGCTTCGTTTCGGACAGACTTGGGCTAGCTGTTTCCCCATGTTTTCAGTCTTTGTGCTAAGCTAACCATCTGCTGGCTGTAGCTTGATATTGAGTTGACGTGAGAGTGGTATCATAGCCTCGCTCCGTCCTACTACGTACTCCTGCTCAATTTCCATTTTCCTTTAGTACTACATCTGGGTTTGCTGTATGTTTCCTGGGCCAAATCTTTGACGGCCCAATCAGCGAACAGAGGGAGTGGCTGAGGACGATGACGTGAGGTTGTGCCCTAGTTTGACTTGTAGTTCCGTATTGGCTGTGCAAGCAAAGCCATATCCCTAAATGTCGCACTATTCCTTCACAGTATAAAACCACTGCACTTTTTCAGAAATCAATGTATGCAACCTCATTCACTCTAGCCTCTGGTCTTAGGTCTGATTTGAAAGGAGACGGTGAAACACTGGAGATACACACTTGGCGAGGTAGACAGCACATACAGCTCCGGGGTGCAGACGTGGAATCACAGTGGGTAAAACCAGGTGAGGGTTGATCAGGTCAAGAGCCACCTGGAACAGACAGAATCCATGCACTGAATGATATAATCAGGTGTGGCTGTATTGTTCCATCTCATCGGTCTCAGTTTACAAATTGGTCTGTTAAACCAGACACTGACCGCATGGAATCCCTGAGCACCGAGGAGCAAGGAAGCCGTGCAGAGGTCAGAGTTGTGAAACTGGACGTTGTCGGGCCACTCCTCCCCTCGCCGCAGACTCCATGATGTCCTCCAGCGCTTGTAGTTGAGCACAGCTCTCCGGTGGTGGTCCTCCCTGACCTCCACACTCAGCACGCTGCCCCTACAGCCAACTGGTAAAATCAAAAATGTCACTTGTGTTAACTTCCTCAGACATTTCATTTTAGCATGCAGGAATACACAACATACAGCATTGCATAATTTGCTAAAAAACATGTTAACCTGTTTGAATTTTTGTGACATTTTAGTCACCTCAGCCACTTTCCTTCTTTACATGAATAACTAAAATATTTTGTGATTGATGAAACTAATATGTAGTGGTTCTAGGGCTGGGCGATATGAAGAAAATCAAATATCACATCAGTATTTTTGACCAAATAGTTCAATATCAATATTTTGACGAGTATGAAGGGTTGACAGTTGGCGCTATCACAAAATATCACAATGAGATTTGAGGTAAATAATCATCAGTAATGTGGTTATAATGATAAAGTGGGTAAAATCAGATAATAGAACAGCTAGAACTGTCTAGAAAAAAAGTTTAGAAAACGAATTTGAAAGGAAGACCGTCAAAGTGAGACAGTGACAGTTTGTGGGTGCAGACCTGCTCTGGACAGGAACAGAGACATGGCCCCAGACC
Source organism: Etheostoma spectabile (assembly GCF_008692095.1). NCBI lineage: Eukaryota > Metazoa > Chordata > Actinopteri > Perciformes > Percidae > Etheostoma > Etheostoma spectabile. The sequence continues at coordinate 17,026,024 of NC_045752.1, read as the reverse complement.
CAGAGCCCGACTCCAACACACAGTCTCCCTCTGTGACATCCATCATCATTAGCATAGCACCTGCATCCTGGGAAAAGAGAAAGAGACAAAACACATTATCTGTAAGAAGAACAGATGATCGACACCATTCTGAGACACTCTGAAACTGGAATGCTGTGGGACTACCACAAACACAAATACTGTACCTTAGGGTAGGCGATGGCTGGCCCTCTCTTCATATACAGCACATAATCCTCCAGACTGGCCCGACGTACGAGGATGAGAACCCCCCTGCTTGTCTTCAGGAAGCAACCTGCAGGCTGCCCGACTATGTCGTCGTGCTGGATAGTCCCCCAGCTGCTCTGCAGACGTGTCCCTGTCTGAAGCTCGAACATCTTCCTAAACTCCACTCGTCCCTTCTTGCGATACTCGGCGACAAGCAGCTCCCCGAACGCAAGTAAGCTCTCCCCAGGAAGAGTGGGTGAACTCAAACTTTTGTCCTCATGAAATGCTTCGTTAAACTGGGTGTCTGAAGCGTTTGTCTCCCTAGACGCAACTGATGCATGATGGGTCTCTGAATCAGCCTCTTTAGGAATTGTTTCATGTCCACTTACGTCTTGTGAGCCCAATTCCTGGATGATTGGGACTTCTTCAGGGTCCTGATGGTTCTGCTCCCTCAGTTTCATCCCATCGGGGCTCAGGGTGTCCTGGGGCAGCAGGTTACTGAGCCTCTCCAGGGGGGACAGGGGTCGCCTCCTTCTGGACAGCAGCGCTTGCCTAAAGGTCAGCTGGGTGGCTGAGGAGTCTGCGTTGTCTCCCTTATCCTCATTACATTTCACAGAAGCAGTTGAAAAAGTTCTTGTCTCCTTCGCATATTTCAGGAGAATGCCCATGCTACTGAGATGTCTTTGACTGGATGTGCTAATTCTCACCAGTCTGTGCATAAACAGGAGTCCAGTAAAGGGCATTTGCACAGCCATTACTTTAGATTATAGCATATTATATAAACAAATAAAGTTAAGTTTCCTGAGATCCCAAATAATTAAAAGAAGATGACAAAAAGAATGACAGATGTAGTTGATAACTATAATATAAATCCCTACGAAATAAGCAACTCAAAGTGGATATAACAGTAAACCTGGTTGAAAGTACCCTTACTCCATTCACAGTGTAACAACTAATAATTCGCTCGTCTTCATTTCTCCACAGCGCGGCTGTATTTACAGAGCAAGGAGGAGCTCACCGTGCTATCCACAACATAAGTTAGGCTATTCATGGGGAAAACACACGTGAGGAACGTCATAATTGCGCGACAGGTGTAGTGATTCAATAGTACCAGCAGAGGGCGATATTAGAACTATTAATTTGTTTTTGATATGTATGCCTCATCCAAGCTCAAATAGGCATTGCAATGTGGAACTCGGCAGTCTTAACACTCTCACTGCTTTTAGTTTTCTGTCCTATAACCGGATCATGGCCCGCTATTTGGAATACTGAAGCCACAGAACAACAACCTCGGATAGTTCGGTCAAATGTGTGACACACACTTCATGAAACTGCCTAGTTTTAGAGAATCGATGTAGTAACGGCTAACGTCACATTGGACAGTACCAATTTCAAAGTCTAGCTGGAACAATCATAATATTTTTGAAATGGAAATTGTGGCTTTCTTTTGAAGAAATTCGATTTACGACATTGTGAATTGTATACACATTTATTGTGGTCTACTTTCATCACCTTATTTGCTTTGGTGATGTGAAATGCAAATAGCTACAATAGTAGCTCGGTTTAATTTGGTTTATTTGCAGTAGAGAGAACTTCATTTGTTGTTGATGCTTTCAGATGCTGTGCTCAAGAATTCGTAATTATAGCCAATATCCAACAAAATGCTACAAAGGTAAAACAAATATTTTTGTATTTTGTATTGATATACTTAATTGGAATACTCGAGTTAGAAGTAAATGTTTCCACAACATCACACAAGACAGGGGGAAGGAGATGGGTATTTGAAAAGACAAATTGGGAGACAATTTAGATGGAAAGTGATATTCCTAAATCAGATTGATTTTAACATGGACATTTGAGAAACATTTGATTATATAACAAAATAAGACATAGGCCTATTATGCTAAAACATTTAAGTAGGTAGGGACTGAATAAGTGGTTGGAAAGAATGACGAATAATAATATATAGTTATTCTGATAAAGACTGAGGCAGTAATGCAATGTTGATGTCAAGTTGTCTGCCGTACTCGAGGAAGAAGCAGCTATGGCTGTTACGAGGAGCCTTGAAGGCAGCGAGTCAAACCTGCTCGTTGTCTCTGGCAGCAGCCAATGGGAGGGCCGTGCTCCTGACGTGCTAACGCGCATGTCTTCTGAGGTCCACACGTGGTTGGTGTAAACCACGCACGCAGACGCAACCAGCGGCTCAGAAATGGCGGCCGATGTTGGGAGCGCTACGCTGCAGCTACCCTGCGTTTTTTCACCAAAATCACGACAGTACTTAGCATTGTGTGCCCAGGATGGCAGACTTCGCATTTGGAACACAGATAGTAAAACACTTCAACAAGAATATGTGCCTTCAGCCCATTTGAGTGCCACTTGTATCTGCATAGCATGGGGACCATGCCGGACAGTCAAGGTACGTGAGGCTGCTTTGGAATTCCCTGCTGTTAGCTTCAGTAGCTAGTGAGGCCCGAGCAAGCTCTTGTGGTGTTTCCTATAGAAGTGCACACAACATAACAGAAAAGTGTCCCTGTTATTTCTTTTAAAGGAACTGACAAAGAAGGGTTGAAACCGTATGCTATGTGTTAATGCTGACGCTTTCATGTGACAAAGGCTTGGTTAGAAGGGAAGCCACGTTAGCAGCTAGCTAGCTTTCAACAGCTGCGCAGGACGCACATGTTAGTCCCACATGGTAGTGTAGAAAACTTGTCTTTATGACAATGTCTTTATTTGGTATTTAAGGGAGAACTAACTCTAGTGAATACATATCACAGCCACATTAGTCCGACCAATAATTTCTCAGTCTATTTAGAAAGCTAGTTGTGCAAATAAACACGTTATTTAAGTTAGCATTAGCACACCAAAGCTTCAGAAGCGTGTGCCACCATTACACTTTGGAGTGGGGAAGTTCTAAAAGTTTTATCTTAGTGTCTCTCACGTTACTGTCACTTTGTTTGCCAAACTTTTGACAGTAGTCAATGTGTTTAGTTTAAGGCAGAAATTTAAACTTTGAATCGTAATTAGGCTTTCCAGGAAATGTGTTTATTGTGTGCATTATATTTTATATTAGTAGTGTCTACTAATTAATAGTAGGTTGTTGTAATAGAAGTAAGCTAATTTTTAAAATCTCAATTATTAGCAGCCCGTCAAAGACAGCATTTGCCTTATTAGCTGTCAATGTGCTAAATGTGTAATGGCAAACTGGTCAGTGATGCATTAGACTTTATACATTTTTTATAAAGGTAGTATTACTATGGTACTAATACAGAAAGAGCCTCCCGACTAAACCACACATGTATCATATTTGTATTATTCATAATGTTTAGGTAGGTTTACATAAACAATGTGCTCTGTTTCAGGAGGGGCCTCAGAGGAAGAAGAGGAAATCAGAGGCAGGGCAGGTGGAGGAGAAGGCAGACCTGTTGGCGATGGGCACAGCAGCGGGCAGTGTGCTCATCTACAGTACAGCAAAGGGAGCACTGCACTGTACTCTGGTGAGTCTGACACTTTACACACTCACATCCTGCTGGTATGCTACATCCTATAAAAAGGGAAATAAAATGCAAGATGCAACCCACAATGTAATTTTTTAGACTCTGAAAGGTTATTTCAAATATTTCCCAAAATGTTATCTTGGTATGTGCAAAACCTGTAACCTGGAAATTAATTTGTGTGTAAAAAAAACATGCTTTTGTCAAAGTGATTTTTTTTTTTTTTTTAATAACCGCATAATTTGTTTCATGCTAACTATCATTTTCTGTCTCTGCCAGGATGGAGGGCATAGTGGAGGAGTGAATTGTGTCCAGTGGCACCCTGAAGACAGTTTATTATACAGTGGCTCAGATGATACAAACATTATAGAGTGGGACCTGCAGACAGGAAAGGCACGAAGGTCAGTATCTAGTTTTCAACAAACAATGTTAAAATAATGTCGGAGTTCCTCTTGATAGGGGAAGGAGACGTCTGTTCAGAACTGACTAAACCAAAACACTATTGATGTGTTGAGGTTAAAATCTAAATGGGATGTTAAATTTATAAGAAAATGACATATCCCATCCAGAGGAAGCTGCAGTCCCTGGTACAGTGCCAGATGAAGGCAAATTAGTGGTGTGTTTTAAGTTTATCACAATTTATATAGTGTCTCAAACGGTGAGGGTGGTCTTAAGAAGAACATTGGGCCTCATGCATGAAACGTGCAGTACAGTAGTGGAGCGTCCTGTCCATATACTGAAAATATCACAATTTATATTACTGTTAGTGTCTCAAACGGTGAGGATGGTCTTAAGAAGAACATTGGGCCTCATGCATGAAACGTGTAGTACAGATGTGAGCTTAAGTTGTGTGTACAAACAATTAAGGAAAATTAAGGGCAACCATCAAAAGTTGTGTACTTCTATCTTGTTCTTGGGTTAGATCAAAATGTAAGTGCTCTGGAGCACTTATAAGCAAATACACCCTAAAGCCAATTAGCATTTTGTGCTGTGAAATATATATTTTTCTAATCAATGTAGTTTATGAAAACAAAAAATAAAAATATTATTTAGTCATTTATCCATTTAATCATTTAAAAAAGTTAACAATAGATGTCCAGGTGGAAGCCTAAATGAAATGCACATACATTCCTCCTGAGGAATATTTGTAAATCGTGATCTGTAGTTTCTACTGCTCAACTAGAGATGCTCGTCTTACCTTCTCTGCACTCCTTATGATTCAGTTTAAGATTCTCACTCTCACGTGCAGGTCATTGCAGAGTCAGTCAACTGCATATGTGGCTGACCTACTGCAACTCTTTATCAGCTTGCCCCCTAAGGTCCAATATGTCCAGTCTCCTGTTCCTCGCACCCAGCTTAGGATCCATGGAGACTGTTCTTTTGAGTCCACCAAGACTCTGGAGTATGGACATGTGCTCACTCAGTAGTGGAGCGTCCTGTCCATATACTGAAAAGCCAGCAGCAGAATTCTTTACACACCTGAAAAAGTGTGCAATATAACCATGGCCCGCTGTGTTCTGCACAATATTGCAATGCACCATGATTTAGATTCTGTGTGACCTGACCATAGAAGCAGCGTTAAAACTTGACAGAGACCATTTAGCTTTAACATTTAAGCAGATCCCCTTTTTGCTTTGTGAAACGACCTCATTCCATTCTCATGGCAGATACAAAGTTATTGTATTTATTAGGTAAAAATTCTTTCTCTGCAGAAGTTTTTCTTATGTCTGAGTATACGGTTACCTGTCAAATGTCAGTGGTTTTCACTCCGCACATCAGTCTGCTGTTCTAATATGGCTTTATTTGGGTGTTTCTCTATGCTAATTCCAAATGGTAATGTATTTAAATGCAATTCATCATCATACTCAGGTGGGTATGTAGAGACTAGGCTCTTAGTGCACGTTTTATGAATCCCACCTTGGACGGTCTGCTCTTTTTGCTCGTTTTTCTCAAAACTAATATTGCTAATGTTTCTCAAGACATTAGTGGAGGCACTCTTAATATTAGCCAAGGCAAATTCCCCCACTATAATAGTGGAGAAATGTTTTTAAACTACTCCACCAATCAGACATTTGTGTATATCTGTTGATAAAGAGAGATAATTGTCTGGAGTTGTTTTCTAACAGGAAGTGGTAGACCTCTGTTCATCCCAAGTTTAAGTGCAGTTCTCAACCAATATTAGGACTCTGGAAGACAAAACAGCATTATTCTTGATTTTTGTATAGTTCCGTAAGGGAAAGTGGGTGAAAATCATTCGAAGAAAATAACTGACTGGCTGTGCGTTTTCATTAAGTAACTTCTGCAAAATTTGGTTCCATATGTTATTGATTGAGTTAGCTTAATCTTTCTCACAGGGATATCTGGTTTGAAAAAAAAAGCATCCGCGACATGTATATTAATGGCTTTGAATAACTACTAACTTTTCTACTGATGCTCAATCTGTTTTCATTGTCCTTATTGCTGTAAACCTTCAGCTACTTTCATGCTGTCAAACCATCGCCTCTGAAAGAAATGTTTGCAGTTGGCCCAATTAGAGTACCTCTCTGTATTTCATCATAAACACTTTTTTTACGTTTTAGTAGAGGCTCAGTCAGTGTGCACTATCATGAGTCGTAATGTCACCATTAGTCCTCACTTGATGCTTTCCAAAAGCCCATTTGTGGTCCACAAAATGGTTTGTAGAGTGGTGAGCGTTGTATATTTCTTACTGCTATCAGGTGAAGTGCACTAGTAAATAATATGCAGTTGAATGTAGCAGTGAAGTTTCAGGCTCTTCACTTAAATGTAAAAAAGAAAAACGCTGTGATGGAAAACACAATAGACAAAGTGCTACTTGTATCATGCAACGGAGAGCTAAGCCGGTGTTTAAGTGATGTCAACAACAGAAGAAATGGTATTCCATAAAAATGCATAAACGCATGCACCAACAGTTGTCATTGTCTCTTTTTCTCTTAAGTAAGTGGAAGGCGGACCGTGCAGCTGTGACCAGTTTGTGTGTGAGCCCTGATGGCAAACTGCTGCTCTCAGCTGGTCAGATAATCAAGATGTGGGACTTGGACACCAAGGAGGTTTACAGGGTAAGTAGAATATATGCACGTGAAAATGTCTGATCCCTGTCTAGTTGAAGAAAAACAATTATTATTATGAGCTAGTTTAACATAGGTCTAGTGTTTGCAGCATGATTCAACTATTCTTTGTCTTTATTCCCTCTACAGAAGTTTACAGGCCATTCCACGGCTGTGACGACCCTGCGCTTTGCCACCACTCGACCTCCCGACAGCAATGGTCTTTATTTCCTATCTGGTGCTGCACATGAACGACTGCTCAGTGTTTGGTGAGTGCACACGTAAAAGCCAGAGCCCGTTTCCGGTAGTTGTGATGCTGTGTCGTTAGACGTCATTTGAAATATATGGCTGTTGTCTGGCTTTGATTGCCATGCTTATTTTTATGTAGCTGACCTGAAGTTGTGTCACTGCAGGCAAGTGCGAGAAGATGGAAAGGACAAGAATTCAGTGGTTTCCTTCACACTGACGGACGAGCCAAAACACATTGACCTTGTTACATCCAACAGCAAGGAAGAGGTCAGAGTGGACCAAAGTCTGAATAATTTAATTTGACAGACGTCTTAATGTATACTTGGAGTTTGTTTAAGGAACATGCCATCCATACACATACCCTTCTCATCTCCGTGCGTGTCGTAACTCTCTGATGCACCCACTTATTGGGAGCAGTAGGCTAGACGCCGGTTACCTCCTGCATCTGTGGTGAGCTAGGCAAGCTGTGGGGGCATCAGACAGAGTTACGACACACACAGAGATGAGAATGGTATGTATCAACTTGTCTAACTCCGGGGGAAACAGTGAATAAGCTAAAGTCTCAATAAGTAGGCGTGTTCCTTTTTAACGATCACATTTACTAGGATAGAGCATAAGATAAGCACTTGCTTCAGGCCCTGCTAAAGTGTTTCTCCCAGTGGAATAATTATGTTGGAGCTATACAGACACATTGTTTTATGTAACCTTTTTACAGTATGCTAACGCTTATTTGTCTTACACAGGCGGTGAGACTGGCAGTGGTGTGTAAGGATGGACAGCTGCATCTCTTTGAACACTTTTTAAATGGGTAAGCCCTTAAAACACTGTACTATGCAACATATAGCCGTGTAAGATAACAGTTTGAAGCACCTAGGATAAGTAATTAGATTTTGACAATAGTACATTTTGTATTTCACTCGTGGTTCACTTGTTCTCTCTTCAGAGTGTGTCTATACCCAAAACCAAACGTTTGAGTTAAACAAAGCGAGCATCTCAACTTAAAGGTTGATTGCTCTATTGTTACGCTCACCTCATTGACCTCAACTCATTTGCTCTGTTAAAACAAGTGTATTTTTAAGATACAGTGCACCCCAATGCAGGCTGAAAGTAATTTTTATATTTATTTGCTAGTTCACATTTGGTGTGTTTGCCCCCTACTGGCTGATAGGGACATTGCACTGCCAACAGCTGGCTTGGATCAAATTTGTGTTGAATAATAAATCTCATCTTACACATCTCCCCACAGACCCTGTAAGAAGCCGTTTTCACCCTTGTGTACGGTGCAGATGTCAGACACAAAGGACTCCCCAGCACCGATCCCACTGCTGGCTGCTTCCCTTAGACCCGATACACGGTCTGTGCTGCTGGCCTACGGCAACCACCTACAGCCTGTGATGGAGAAAGTAGTAAGTACACAGGATACTGCAAAATTGCATGGGTTTTTCACCTAGGGCTTCTAGTTTATGGAGAAATCACAATTATTTGGGTAAATATTGAAATTAATATTTATTCATTCATTCAATAGTCATGAATAGTTAACTTGATTACTCATTGACTTTTGGAAAGATATTGCATTTATTGAACTTCAACTGTGAAAAACCCTCAAACTGTCAAATTTCCCTTAATACTTCTGTTGAACTTTCAGAATTCCACTTCAGAACAGAAGAAACTAATAAGTTTACATGCAAAATGTATATGCAAAATGATTGTTTTGTGATAGATTGATTGCACAGCTCTAACTTCACCACTTAGATTAGACCACTACGAAGATTAGCCTGAATAACCATGTTTGGTACAACTTGTTTGATAGTTCTTCTTCTCATATCTCCTTGATACAGTATTTCATTATCCTGATTGTCTGTTCTTATACTATATAAGCAACAGGATAACAAACATCCTGCATTTTCCAGGATGTCAGACTTGTATTCCTCATGTTAGATAATAATTAATGAATACTAGCTCACATAATGATGAATCTCTACCGATCAGTTTGTACTCTTTTCAGTTTTTAGCCTAAAGACAACACATGCAGAGATATAAGTTTGGCATCTTTATCAGCCTTTAAAATCCTGTGTTTACCAAACTCTTGATTTACCTGCTGCTTACGTGCTCCTTCGTCGTATCTGTACAGGAGATCAACACAACAGAGAGACATGTCTGTTTGAGCCGGGATGTTCAGACCAGCTTGTCCCTTTTCTTGGAGACCACCGTTTCCAAGGTAACACTCAAGTCTTACTTTTTGTAATATGTGTCAAGAAGCCTGATTTAGCCGGAGAATGTTCTCCAGACTCTTTATGGTCTTATTTGCAATGGTCTTACATGTGGGCTATAACTGGCTGAAGATGAGAACCTGAGATTTTGTTTTGTGTTCCAGGTCAAAACACCTATTGTCAACGCCAAGAGCAGAGTCTTGGTCCCAGGGCTTCCTGGTCACCAAGCCCCCATCAAGGGAACCTCGCAGGGATCAGAGAAGAGGAAAAAAGACACAGACACCAAAGAGGTGGGTTCAGTGTTCATGATGATGCACCACACACTGGCTCACTGCACCTTTGTTTTTCACTTTGATGGAATTGGCTCATACTCTTAAAAACCTAATGAACCCAATATGTCAGATAGATGTTCTTAGTAGACATTTGGTCAGAAAGATGCTGGTTTAACTGTAAGAGCTGTTAGCTTGGTGACAATGTATGTCTGCATTAATTCACTTAGTTGATTTTACAGTAGTTGAAGACATCTTCCTTCATTCATTTACTTGATTTATTAATTGATTTGAGAAACTGTTTATTGTACTGGAGAAAACCTAAAATGCAATACACACCACATTCTAAATATTCTAGTTATACAGAACAAAATCTGAGTTATTCAAGTATAAGAACATGTTAAGCATAGTGTTGTATTGCCATTTGGCTTTCTGACTAGTTTTCTGTGATGTGGTATTAGTATTAAACCTGGGTAGGATGGAAACATTTAGTTCGTGAACAGATATTTGCCAATTCCTGTTTCCCTGAACTAACTCTGCTCTCCTGTAGATGTCAATAGCGGAGCGACTAGGTGAAATCGATCTCTCTACAGTCTCCACCGAGAAGGGGGCTCCTAAAGGGATGGCCTCTTTACAAACAGACAATTTTGCCGTTCTGCTGGTGCAGGGCCTGGAGAGCAACGATGCCAACATCCTAAATGTAAGTGTTTCTCCCAGAGTCTGAGCTCTGAAATAAAACATTCCGTTAGATATATGAAAAACCCAAGACAATTTTCTACATTTGTTTTGCTCAGACATTCAACTTATTAACCATTCAGAAGGTTATAAAGACATACTACCAGCCAAAGTTGGATAAAACTCAATCCCTGAAAGACATCTTTCATAACATTTTGAAACTTTAATGTAAATGTAAATGTGCTGTATTTATATAGCGCTTTTCCAGTCTTAACAACTGCTCAAAGCGCTTTTACATCTACAGGAAACACCATTCACACACATTCATACACTGTGGCCGGGGCTGCCGTACAAGGTGCCACCTGCTCATCAGATAAACATTCATACTCATTCACACTCCGAATAAGCTTAAACCTATTAAAAGCTTTTACAATTGGCAATGTTGACCTGATTGTCCTGGATATTCGGCTCATCTCACATGAGCCTCCACTTTAAATTTGTCAAATCCTAATTACAAAAACTTTCTCCCACAGAAAGTTTTTCAGACTCGTAAAGAGATGGTGATAAAGAAAACGGTTGCTCGGTTACCCCTCCCTGCTGTTTTACCTTTGGTGGAAGAGGTGAGTCAATTTTCTGTGCAGTTTTCAATGCATGGGACATGTCAGAAGTTTATTCTTTTGTAACCTGCCAAAATCTTCTGTCACTGTTTTAACTCTTTCCAATGATTTACTGCAGTTTTTAATCTGCCCTTTATCTCCTTTCCCCTAGATCACAAATAGACTTCAGGGGCACCCTTTTACGTAAGTTGACGTTTGACAGATCAACTGCAGGCATTTAGTTGGCTTCAGTTGACATAAACATTAAACATAAGTCACTAATGCATACAGTGATGTATTTGCTGCTGCTTTTACTTTCCATTATAAACACAATGAGCCCCATCATGTGGATATACGTATACAATCAGGCAGTTGTGGTTCCCACTTGACAGCATATTTATTTGTTCCTTCCTGCAGGGCAGTTTTAATGGTACGGTGGCTCAAGGCTGTGCTCATGCACCACACATCATACCTGGCATCGGTGAGTTCACTTAACTTCCTGTACTGCTGATATGAAGCCCCCTCACAGTTTGTTGCTGCTTGTTTGACCTGTACTCTAATGCCTTCTGTTCAGATGCACGAATTCCATGGTCCCCTAAGCACAGCACATGGCAGTTTATACAAACAAACACATGGCATCCTTCTGTGCATATTTCCTCTCTTGGTCTACGTTCATATTTAATCTTATTTAGATCTACGGCCATTACCGCCACCACACAGCAGAGATAACGCGATTGCTTCTGATATCTCCCTAACCAGCAGCTGAATATCCATTAACTTTGCACATTTATGACGAAAGATGAGAAAACATTGGTTTTTGGGGTCCCTGTGACCTTTACCATAGCACATAAATTTTTTGATTTTCAAATGATTTATTTCCTGAACTGCTAGGTCATACAAACAGCCTATTTACTGTTCAGGTTGATCTTAACAAGAGAAAACAACTGTTTGGTTTTTACTTATACTTAAACTATTGTCTTCCACTTACAATTTATAAATGTAAGTTAAATTCGACTGGCTATCCTGATGCATACACTATGGGAAAGCAATAGTTAATAATGAGGGAGGTGAGACCTTGGCAGTGGCCTGCCTCATTTATGACAGTGTGATTTTGATTGTGTGTTTTCTGTTGCAGAAATGTTTTTACCTCTGATTAATCTGTGTATCCTAACAGCTGCCTGACCTGGTTACCCAGCTGGGAGTACTTTATCACATGATTGAGAGCAGAGTGAAGATGTTCCACAAGCTAACAAAGCTGCATGGAAAACTGTATCTCTTAATGACACAGGTAGGTGACACCATGTACAGACAAAAGCTAGTTTAACCTGAGCCAGGCCGCACAAAAACAATAGCAAGCTCATCCATGTTTTTTTACGCACTGATATCAAATCGGTACTATGTCAGTATGTGGAATGACAATATGGCATTAGAACATTCTAAGACATTCACTAGTACAATGGATTTCAGTCTTATAATGGGGACAAACAGAGGGGTTTGAATATTAAGCATTTAATTTTGTTGAAATTAAGAAATTTTAGAAGTTGGTGCCTTCTAGACCGAGAAAAGCCAGAAAATGTATTTTTGGTTCATGTGGATGAAAGACAACAACTCCCAGAATGCACTTGTTTTGCTTCCCTAGGAATCCACTCCCAAGCCATGCCTGCCAGTTACAGGCAGTGAGGCATTCAACTCAATTGTTTTATTGTCATTTCAACCATGTGCACAAAATGTTTCACTGTGGCTCAAGTGATGTTACACATTTACAATATGTAAAAACATTATATAAAAAAACGACATACAAAACAGGCTACATTTAATGCACACACATTATAGGCTCGGTAAAGTTCAGCTAACTCATTGGTAGCATTAGCGCTTGGTGGGCTGTAATCACTGAGTATAAACACAGCCGTGAATGTGCATGAAATATAGAATGGTCGGCATCTAACATTCACAAACTCCACCAGCAGTTAGCAGTAGTTGGGTAAAAGCACCCCATAGCACCTAGCTGGAACTCCTGCACTTGTAGTCCACAGCCTCTTGGCAAAAATGCCTCCGATGGCGCTAAATGATGATTTTTTTGCGTCATCTGAGGCTTTTTTCCAGACCCACAAAACATAGAAATCTAGTCTCAGGGACAGAAGGGAGGGATGCTCTGCCATTTGAAATCCCTCCCGGGGTTCTATTGATACAAAGCTTAATGCAAATCGTTGAAATATCCCTTTTGACATATAGCTATAGATTTATTAAACAAACCACTGTAACTAACACTGTTTGCCCTGAGGGAATATGTACAAAGTGGCGTTGTCTCATATGATATGTATGATTAACAAACAGGACAATTAACACTATCCCTGGTACGCATTCTTGACTAGCTACTCAAGATTTATTTTTTAATTTAACTTTGAAATACTAAATACATTTGACTGGTATTTATATTGAACAGTCTGTCCTATTAGGACAATTGCCGAAAATGCAAAGTTGATACTGGTGACGAAAAGTGTTACCACGTTGTATTGGATGGAGCGATCTGTTTCTGAAACTGGACAGAAAGTCTTACAAACAGGTTTTAGCTTTTTCCCTGACATCAGCATCACAATATATTCAAACAAAGATGCATCTGCAGATTTTGCAAGGACAAGGACCTACGGGGACGATTATCATTTCCCAAAATGCAAAGTTGACAGCTTCTGACCTTGTGGAGAGAGTAGTAGACGAGCGTTCTGCTTATGAACACAGACTTGCTTCCCTGTAGGCTCAGACTGGCTGTGTTCTTGATATCATCCACACAGGGATTTCAGATCTGGATGTATATTGTCCCGATGCAATTTCTGAATCCCCATCCTGCTGCGTAAAACTGCTGCGTAAAACTAGAGCGCTTCGTGAATGTGATGCGTCATACTGACAACAAATCTCAGAATCTTTCATTTGCCCCTGTTAAGTCAACGTTGTTTGCATCTCTGACATGGAAGTGGCTTCACAGACTGCACATCGGCGCTTTTGCTCCATTTCTTACACACCCAATCCAATGAAGGTGCCACATGAATGCAGAGCCCCTAATTGGATCAGGTATGCAACAGGGATAAAGAGAGCCTGTGGGCTTTGAGGACTGAGCTGATGAACAAAAGCGTAGGCAGACAAGATCTTGCTGAAACACTTTTAAATACTACAACATTCAACAGTGAGATTTTTATGGCTATTTTATTTATTTGTAAAACAAGACATGGCTCTGTGTTGTATCACATTCTCTTCTGTGTTCAGATGCATTTAATTTAATTAAAGTGACTTGTCGATAAAAATGGTAGCTTACCTATCTTTCCTTTTAACACTAGGTGGCGACAAGTGACAGCAGCAACACAGTTACAGATGTTGACCACACAGCTAAGCTGGTGTATGAAGAAGGTACGTGTTTGTTTGTCTTGTTGTGTATCTCATGTTCAGTCTTTTGTTTCCCAGCTGCCAGCTTTAAAACCTTCCTACTTGGTAGAATTACAATTTCTTAGGCCCTTGAAATCTCATGTATAATCCCAGTTTGGGTCAATCTACTGGTCCCAGTGATGTTTCAATCTGGTGAGCAGTGACTTGCAGCTAACCGAAATAAAAAGATTAAATCTTATTATTTGGGTCTCTAACTCATCAGTTGTACATTTCTGTTGAGTGATTGACTAGTGTGATCCCTTAACGCCACTGCAGTGCAACAGGTCCCACTGATGCTCTCTTGAAATGTCTGCCCTGCCAGACTAGTGGTTTCTGATTGTTTTGACTGGCATTCATTCATTTTGTCAATTCACCTTGAGTCATTCAGTACTCTTCATGAAGACTGAACTGAATAGGTTAAGATTTATGGAGCCAATGTTGCCCACCATGCAGCTGCTCTTGGTGATGCACCACACGCAAACATGTCTCCTGTTGCCTGGCAACCTGACCGGCAGCGTTCAGATCCTCCCCTTGGAGCGGCATAACAAGGCCTCGTTTTGTTCTCTCTCATTTCTCATTACCGTACTGTATAAGATGCTTTATTGAACCACGTCAAAAATCGGCTTTCATGAAATAATTAACTTTGAGTTGCAATACCCCTGTCAGTGGTCTGTGATGTAAAGGTCTGTTTAAAAAAGAAAAGGAAAAAAAAAAAATGTTCATAAAGGG
>NC_045752.1:16990474-17011112 GCF_008692095.1 Etheostoma spectabile | reverse complement strand
CAGGAGGTTATTACCGGATGCCACAGTGCTCTGGGCACTGCTGTGCTCCGGGCTTATTATGGGTCCACCATGGGAATCTGACTAGATGCTTCAGTTTGTTTCAGTTGTGTCAGACTACTTATTGAATCAGTGTGCTCTGATTGTGTAGACAGCATGTACAGTTGAAATGGGTGTGATTAATTTAAGTTTTAGTTGCAAACAAATGTGCTCTCTAATTGCACTGGTTCTTGCCTTTAAAGGTGACATTAATTCTACATTAATCAACCATTCTGTAGCATGAGCTGGTGCAATTAGAGTAGCGGATGAAACGTCGGCCTGAATACAGGATTACATTTACAAGTCATCCAAGGGTGATGCACATAACTCATTATGTACAAAAATTGTAAAAACTGCATTTTCACAACATGCAGCATGTTTATTTTTTCCCTTTTTGTGGATATTTGTGCTAACCTAATAACTATTGTTGGTTTAAAAAAAAGCCCTTTTGGAAGGTAAATTATCCTGCATCATTTAACTTCTAATTGTGGCCCAGGAATAAACGATGTCCTCTCCTGAGGTTATTTGGAATACCAAAAATGACGTGCCACCTTTTTACAAAGTAAGAAAGTCTTTGTAATGAAAACTACCTCTGCCTTATTTTCCTTTTGTACGGCATAGACGCATATTTACAATTACGACGTACAGTTGTAGAATATTTAGTAATATCTGTGTCAAAGGCCGCCCATCACCGTTTGCTGCAGATGATGCCTGGCTGACCTATTGGGGCAGATAGCCACATTAAATCATATTGACATTCCACCCCCCACCCCACCCCCCTCCTGTCCGTATTGTCGCAACAAACCACTAAATGGCCCAGCTATGGTATTGAAATGCAAATATCCGCTGTCTCTCGCATTATAGTTATACACATGTGAAAGCAGCCTTTTCCTTTCACCTTTTCCTCAGCTTCTCTCGTGTGGGAGGGGTTTTACCAGCATTAATGTAGTGAAAACATTTTTGCAGGATCCGCTAATAAATTTGTTTACCGTGTGCCCTCAGAATCATCTGAAGATGAGGCCTCTGGCGACGAAGGTCTTCCTGATGATGGTGACGACTCTGATGTAAGTAATTAAAATCTGGCCAGTCAGTCAGAAGTGTCAAAGAAGTTAAAACTAACCTTCCAGCGGTTGGGAGAGGTCATCCAGTAATGTTCCCATTGTAAAGTAGTACTATGTTCACAAACTGCAGACATTTTATTAACGCAATGTATTTTTGTTGTTCTTTCTAGAACTGGGAAGAGGAGGAGGTGATGGCAGAAGACAAGGAGGAACCAACAGACGAGGGAAATGATGACCCCGACAGCAGAACAGATTCCAAAGCAAACGGAGAGGAGGACATGGAGCATGGAAATGAGAGCGAAGAGGAGTGAGAGCGAATGAAGAGAAATGCAAATCATACAAAAAATGGACCTGAAAGAGTTATATATACTTTCATTTTATTTTCATGCTTTTGATTCTATTTTAAAGTATGATTTTACAAAATCAAGGGACACATGATGTTGAAATGTGGGCAGCTTGGCCCCCTGCCTCGCAGTTCAGCCACAGGAGTGGTGATGTCATGCACCCTGTCTTTATTTTCTTCCCCCTTTGAGGAACAGATGCAGCATTTTGAGGGAGTAAGAAAAAACATTCTATCCCTTCTGCTGTCAGTTCAGTCTGCATCCCAGCTCTATATCTTGATGAGCTTGCATCAAAAATGACTGAAAATATTATTTGTTGGCGTTACAGTTTGCCTACACTGCAATCTGCATTCCAAATTTTATGTTATGTAATAAATGGTATTAGAGTATATTGTATTACCATCAGTAGATGAGATAGCACCCTGTCGGTGACTGGTTTATTCTAAGACAACTCTGTAGGCCACCTGAAACACGCCTTGTTTAGTGGAGCCCGCAGCTGCAAACCCAGTGCAGGAGTGGAGTTGGGATGCAGAGCCCCCCCCCCCCATCGGCTCATGGTTGTACAGAATACCGCCCGATCCAGAGGTAGGCTTGTCAGGCAAGACCATGCATCATGTTCCCACACAATGTAAATCTGTATGTACAGCGAAGTGTTTGTATGAGCTCTTCCCTCTACAGCTATTCCCCAGAAATTCTTGGGATTAAATGAACTCCTGTAAAGTCTCCTGAATGCTGTTTTTTTTTTTAATTGTTTCCAGATTTGTTTCAGCCCTCTTGTTTTAACGCTCTAATTTTTGTGCGTTTAGTTTCTGGGAATGCCCTGATGTCCACTGCCTTGAACCCATAGTCACATGGCAACTGAGAAAAAGCAAATGTGAATAAATAGGTTTTGAAAATTGCTGGTTGTGTCTGATGGGAGCGGGTAGGAGAGTAAAAGGCCATGGGGAAGTTGCTTAGAGGTGCAGTACAGTTCACCACGGCCGCGGCTGGGGTTTACAGAAGATCTGATGCCAGAATATTTGGTAGAAAGAGTTAGCTAGAGTTGGGTGGTAATACGGTACACCACGGGGTCATAAACATAGCAACAAAATCAGTTTAAATACGTCATTAAAAAAGAGACTAGGCTTAAATATGATTTATTCAATGCCTTAAAATGATTGTCATCACATGACCACCACTGTTATTAGTGTTAAGTATTCAGTTTCTGAACGGTGTAGGCACACGCCAACAGTTTGATGACGCCGTCTGAGCCTTTTTTTTTTCATTTGTTCCACCTGTTATATGACAACTTAAAATGTCTAATAATTGTGAGTTTAGAGTGACAACCACTATTTCATACTGGGATTTTACAGAAATAAAGGTACTGTATGTGGTTAGTGAAATGAGAGCAAGTGTTTTAATGGGACGTTAAAGATGAGATCATCAGGCAGACTAGGCCGAGTTTTTGTGCCATGACATTTCAAAACCTTGGAAAAAATGTTTGCTCGCTGACCTTGTTTTTGCTGTGTGTTAATGTATGCTCCTAAATTTATACCTCATTTCTTGTACCGGCATGCCAGCAATCATATACAATATCTTATTTAATTTGGTAAATTGAGTATATTTATAAATTGGAGGGGAGGAGGATGATTTCCACTGTTGCAGCACCTTTTTGTGATTTAGGCTGAGAAGACAGGAGTGAGGCTCCAAATAGGCGTAACCAAGCACAGTGCCTCTCTGGTCCTGGTCGTTCTTACACTATAGGACTACTACCCATCATGCATTCAGCTGGTGATCTTTGTTCTTCTGTGAAGGAGCCCGAGCTGCATACCAACCATCTTATTCAACAGAGAATATGGGAAAGTGCATTCATGTCTTGGGTTGGATACAGGTTTGGTATCCGGTCTTTGACGTGAGGGAATGGCGTCTAATGATGTAATAGCAAATGTCAGTGGCAGCAGTTACACTGTAGTTCTCATCCAGGCTTGCTATGCTCCCAGAGCACACAGAAACAGCTGAGTGAGAGTCAGCCATGATGGAGGTGACAAAGCATGAGTTCGTGCTCCTCTGGCGGGGGTCCACAGCTATAAGAAGAAGAAAAATAAGTGCTTTCCACTAATTGGTGATCGCCTCACTTCTAACAAACAGTGATTACGATTTTCAACAAGTTTGGTTTATTTTGATGAAATTCAGTTTCATAAAGAAGGTTTAAAAGTCCCATATTGTAAAAAAGTGAGGTTTCCATGTTTGTTTGTTTTTTAATATTACTATTATAAGGCAGGTCAATTTGCTATATAAATATTGTGAAAGTAAGGAATCCACAGAGAAATAACCACAGGCTATGTTCAGAAACTGTCTTTAATCGAGCCATCAGGACTTCAGTACAGTTGTAATTTTAAATAATTACTATAAAATATACAGTATAGGTAGAAATTGCCACTGCAGGGATTCCTCAGCTGAGTATATTCAGACAGATTGAGAATCGCTCCAGACTATGACCTTTTCTCCCTACCCACTCCCACTACCCACGGGGTTGTGATTTATAGTATTTTTACGTTTTTTTCATTCCCGGATATGATCATTGACTATGTATTGATGTATGTTGTGTCTGAATGTGCCTGACCACAAATTATGTTCCCTCACAGGAAAATAATGCTTATTTGATTTGATTTGAAGTGTGACCCAAGTTACCATGGAAACCTCTTTCCGGACTGGCCTTGTCACAACCTGCTCTTTCATTTAGATACCTGCTGCCTGATAATTTTCCCATTCTCGCCACCTCTGCTCCACTCTGCCAACCGGCCACGCCCACCTCATCAGCCACTCTGCTCACCTGGACACACAGCTGCCCCCCCATATGCAATCAAGTTACCACTCAAGCCTCCCCAGTTCGCGCGCTTATTGCCAGATTTTTTGCTGGTGTGCTCCAGTTTCATGCTGTTAATAGGAGCACTTTAAATTGCCTCCTTGATTCCCTCACTTGCCTCCTTTCCTCGCGTCTTAGTCCCTCCCACTGAAGAGGCTTGGAAGGCCATGTGTTTTAGAGGGGTGAGACGTCTTCTCACTTTGAAGCGTTGCATCATCACATTGGCTGTCTGGGCGGACTCCGCAACTCCTTCTGCAGCTGCACGGCTTCCGGGAAGGCAGATCCTGTATCCTCGGTTATAGCTCCTCGATGCTCGGTCCTCGTGGACGAAATAAGAGCTTTGAGACGGCCTTGAACGAGGAGGCACAAAACACCCTCCGGTTCAGCCAAGGAGCTATCACATAAGGGGGGTGAGTTTCACCCTCTGTGTGAGCACTCCTTCCTTCAGGCCTCACGCCTCACAATCGAAGGCACTGATTCCCAGACGAAGAAAAACAGGAGGTCATTACAAACTTAAATCAGTTTTCCAGTGTGCTCTGTTTCTGTCAGGCCAGTGTTACAGCCAATCAACAGTGTTTCCTCCTAATTGAAACTGTTTTTGTGGGAGCATTATCCAGTGTGTTCCTCCCTAACGGCTCTTCTTTGATTCTGAACCGTGATCATTAGTTTGCTGCATGTCATATTGATCCCATATTGACAAGGGCTGCACTTATTGTGTACTTCAAATCTGAGCTCAGTCTCCAGTCTCACCATCTACACAGTAATCCCAACCAATAGAGAACTGCAGTGTCTAACAGATGTTATTCATTTACTTTATGTATTTTTAATGTCGTGTCTCACACATCTTGTACATTTATTTATGATTACGTTGCACAAACTGATGTAACGGGAGGGCTGAGTTCACCTCTTGTGTCAAAATGTAAGACCACTGCTGGTCTACAACTTACTGCTTTGTAAATTGCAGTGATTTCTTTTTTAATTCTCTTTTAATATATGTTTACCATGTGCTGCTCTGTAGCAGTTTACATCAGTTTTCTTCACTGTAAATAGATGGGTTCTGTGCCTTTTTATGAAACACCCCTCTGGTCAGATTCAGCTCGATTTTCATTTTTTTTTTTTTCTCTCTCTTCTGTAAACCCTTTACTCCTGCTTGTTTTGAATAAGATGGCAATACATTAGTCTTGGCGCAAATCACCATGGGTCCTCATCTGTTTTACATCAGATTTACACATGCTCTTTGACCTAGGACATGCCCAGATGGTTTTTCGGATGAGAGATAGCTGTCCGATGTATTAATTGAAGGCCCTGGTAGAGATGTCTTTCTGTCATGCTATTGATCCCGTCTTAGCCCATAAGATTGTAGATCAAGGGTGTCAAATTAATTTTAGTTCGTGGGCCACATACGCCTAAGTTGATCTCCAGTGGACCAGACCAGTAAACCACTCCAGAAAGATCAGATACTTTATCTGCCACATGGCTTCTTGTCAGCTTGATGTTGGTAAAGGCAAGTAATTTCTGCTGCGATAGCATTCTAAGCCCATAGTAGGAAAAAAAAATAAGGACGTGAGAGAGAGGGCTAGTATTCTGAGAGAAAAAAAACCCTATGAAAAAGAAAATCGAAGATTAAAGTTGTAGATTTTACGGAAGAATAACTCGGGATATTCTCTGAGATTAAAGTGGGGAAATTGTAATGAATTACTTCTCTGCAGTTTTCACACTTTGCAAAGTCATCCAGAAGGCCGGATTGGACACATTGTAGGACCAGTTCTGGCCCACGGGCCGTATGTTTAGCTCCCCTGCTGTAGATGATGGTGGAGAGAAAAGATGGTGGTTCATTAGAGACGAGTTCAGCCGAGGGAGTGATTGGTGATGACTGGTTACCCGGGGCCACCGGTATCGCTGGTTAACCATTCATGAACTCTTATATAAACAAATGTCATTGTTCCACTAATTGTGTGGATAAACAGCAGACCTTTATTTTTTTTTTTTTTTGCTCATTGAATAATGGATTTGCGAGTGTGCATGAATAATGAACGGCATGCATAATTCAAGCCACTGCCATAGTTCAAACTTTTTAACAGTGCAACATTTTAAAGCAGGCTGTGTTTTGTCATCACGTTCTCTCTCGCTGTCACAGAGCTGACCTGGACCGCTTGACCTCAGCCAATCGTAGGGGAGCAGTATCTGGATAAGACCCATCTACCAACCTGCTAACAAACCGCTGAGTGGTAAGTCAAGCACTTGAGCTGATACATTGAACGTTGGAGAATGTGGAGGGAAACGATTGTTTGGAGAAAAAGCAAAAAGGTTTGAGACTATTAAATGAAACTGAACATCCTAAATGGACAAACGGAAGTATTTTTAGTGACTCACTTATTCAGACTAGAAAATGCCTCCATTTCCCATTTATTTAATGAGAAACACTTTTTTTGTTTTGGTAAAAAAAAACTGTGGCAGAGAGAGAGAGCCCTACACCCTTAACAAAAGGACATTTCTCTTATGTAAATAAGACCTTTAATAAAAAAAAAAGTTTTCTCTTTTGAATTTGTGGAACTGTTCATGATAACTTGCCATGATCATGTTGTGTGTTGCAGCTGTGAGACGTCTTTTAGGACCTTCCAGGCTGTGCACCCTTTTGATTCAGGACTGTTAAATCAATCAAAATTCAGGTACCCCAATAGCGTTGCATTAAATTCTAGTATGTTTTTATCCAAAGCGACTTACAATTGGTGCATTCAACCATGATGATGCCACCCAAAACTTAAATTGCAAGCATCCTGCGAGTACAAACAATTCATCAAACAAGCAAAATTGGTTTAAGTGCTACCTTTTAGAAACAAGAGATAGAGTTCATCTTTTCATGGGCCAAGATGCAGATGAGTTTTTAGTGTGAGACGGAAACTGTGTTTGAGTTTCTGCTGTTCTGATGTTCCAGGATTATGAAGCCAGACCAGCAACCAGTCTGGATTTAGTTGAGCGGTAGGTAGTCTCGCTTAGCCAGACCTTCTTCCACAGCGCTGCTAAGGAGGGTCTGGCAAATCCACACAACATGCCGTGATGGGAGAAAAACGTGCTCTGGATTATTGGCATTTCTTTAAACCAATCACAATCGTCTTGGGCATCGGTGCTGCTTTAAAATAGCCTTGGGAGGGAACTTGCTTTGGTGGAACATGTTTTAGTCGTGCAACAGGAAATTAAAAGAGTGACATTGGGGCGGAATTTCCGGCGGCAACGGACCCAGAAGGGGAACGTGGTGATATAGACTAGTTGAGCGGTATCTGGGCCCCCTTGATTGTGAGAGTGTAGCAGAGTGTAATGGATGGGCTAGGGTGTATGTTTGACCATGTCCTAGTGTACAATGGGCCTGAGCCATCTGCAGCACAGCGGCGGTAGACATGTCATGTATGTGATGTGCTATTGTGCCCTGGGGTAAATTATTATTTTTTTTTTTTTTACTTCAGTCTTGTCTCACTAAAAGTTTTGTCTTAGGAGTTCTAATCTTCTTACTCACGGTTGACTTTGAAAAGTGACTTTGGTGGGAATCAGTTGTCGAATCCCAAAATGAGCAGCATCATATCTCAGTCTCCAGGGGCCCGTTTCAGGAAGGAGGTTTGACCACCTCTGAGTCTAACTCTGATCTCTGAGTTGATTTACCCTGAGATGGAAAACTCTGTTTTCGGTTCCAGAACAGCTGATTAGAGTTGGTTTAATCAACTCAGAGTAGGTCGACTCAAAGTTAAGCCCTGCACCTCCACTACAAAAAGGCAGCATGAAAAGAGCCATGATACTACAACTTACCATGGTAACAACCACAAGCTGGTTGGCGGAAATACTCATGCGCACATGCAGCGAGTTTGAACATGTATTTTGTTGAAAAAGCAACACTGCGAAAGAATTTGCGTGGGAGAAAATTGCTGCTAGAGTAAATGCATCTAGTGTATTAATATCATATTTAGTCACAAGTTGAATATCACTGGTGAAATGGTATTGAACCTATGATCTATTTCATTTAGGTGCAATCCTGTAGAAGTCGTAGGCCTACTAATCCCATTCTGAGGCTGCACCACCATCATTAACAGAATTATATTTCATAATCTTTTACTTGAAAGGGTTTCATTCATTTCATCATTCACCTGCAACACTTTGGAACTCCTTTTTTCATGGCGCTTACTGTTTTTTTGTCCAGGGAACACCACAAAAACATTTAAAAAAAAAAAAAAAAAAAAAAAAAAGGTTTCAGAGAGGGTCTCAATCTTCTGACGGCGCTTGGCTATACAGTGGCTTTACTAAAAATGTTCTGCATCAACAATGTTGTAAAGAAAACTGTCATTTACAAAAAACATGACAGTGTGCTGGGATGTAGAGCATGTCCACGATGGGTGACGTTAGTGATATGACGATGGACAAGGTTATGTAGGCTACATAACTGATAGACTGGGAAAAAAATGGATATCGCTCAAATAGTTAGTCATCTGGAAATGAAAATATATCTATATAGTCCAGGGCCTCAATATAATCTCTCGACGTACAGTATGTTTAACTCCCTGCGACGTTCTGCAGATTCTTCAGCAACGGGATTGTCAACAAAAGGCCATGCAAAAACGTTTTATAGTGTGCCTAACACAATTAATAAACCAACCCTGTTTTTTTTATTCATGTAGATAACAAAATGCAACAGACTGAATGAATGAGGAAATAAAAGCGTGCTGGTGACAGACTCAGTTACCATAGTAACTGATTCTGAGGTTAAGTTACCTCTCTTTCTGGAATGGGCTGGAGTTACCCCTCTCTCAGGTGTAAATGACCTCCCTTTCTGGAACGGAGTTACCAAACTCAGTTTTCACTAAACCTGTTTCCTGAAACGGACGCCTGGGGAACGGTGGCATTCCAGGCAGTAGAAATGCTGGGTGGATGTGAAAATGGATATAACAATACAATTAATAATAACAGGAACCAGATCATGTTATGGGAAAACATTCACCCTTTTCATAAAGTAATAGCATAAATCCATACCTATACGGCTTTAATATTTGCCATGTTCAGCTTCTATCTATGCACTGAACGGAAGCATGCAAAAGTAATAACTAGCCTCACGGCTTCAAATATCTTCATGCTTCCATTTCCTGTGTAAATGTATGTAATAAGGTGATCTACTTGTCTCCAGAGGCAATCGCAGTCCCACAATACCTTGGCACACCTGTCAAAAAAAAAGCAAAAGTGAATTTCTATAAGCCCCTGTGAGCTTTGTTCTATTTCAGCTGAGCAAACCACAAGAGATGAAGAGGGCAGAGGGCAGCGCTAGATGTGCTTCAACTGCCAATGGGGAAATGTCAGTCCGTCTCACACACGAGGAATAACAAATGGCCTCTTGAGTGTCTTGACAAAAAATGGGCGGCTGCAGCAAACTTCTTTCCCCTACCGTCCACAGAGAATTATGCATTACAGTAAATGAGAAGGAACTGCCTCCCGACTACCTGGGAAACTGACCTCATTTAGTGCTTGAATACATTTTGACAACAGTATCTTACATATTTCATCTAATTACTCTGGTAATACAGCGTAGTGCCAACATCGAGCCGTAACGTTTGGACATTATTTACTTTAAGTCAGAAAGCCGAACATCGGCTCATTTGTGTCACAGCACATCACCAGAGGTGAATAACATTTCCTGTTTCAACATTTTAGTCCCTATACACACATACTCTGTTTCAGTTTTCACTCAAACCTGAAACACAAATACCATGCCCAATTATTTTCCTTTTTTACTCGTGCTGCTAAAATGTTGCTCGAAGGCATTTCCTGCAACTGCAAACCCTTTTAGCAACTTTCAAAAGTGTTTACTGGCACACACAGCAGGTTTGTCCTTGTTAAAGTCGATCCTTTAGTGATGGGCCCCTGACAGTGGAAGTTGGAACATCTTGGTGAGACAAAAATGACATTGATTTTACACTCCAACCCACACTGTGACCCCCCCCCTCTCCTTTTCAGTGTCACCACCACGTCTGGAAGCACCAGGAGCAGCTCGGAAAGGTTCCATTTTAAAACCTAAAAATCTAAATGTTTGCTGATATTCACCACTCCACATTCCCCTCTCTCATCACGCAGTCCATTTCATTCAAACATTGAGCTCTTATTGCCATGGCGGCCTGATAGAGCTCACACAGAATGACAAACACAATTGATTAGCAATGGCTTCCTTTTAAAAGAAGGACTTTATCCCATGAATTTATTACAGACATTTAAATTCCAACTATTTGACCTATCTTTATTAATTGCAAGCAATAATTACGTCACCCATTATCAAAATGTCAGCCCTTTTTTGCTTTGCTAGCGGTATAGCAGCGATGACAATGTCAGGTGATTGGTAGGTGCCCGGTACTTCATTGACAAATACCTGCGAAATGAATGACATTCACATCAGCCTCAACTGTACTCTTGTTTAATGCTAATTAAAACATGAATGAATACATTTTTTGCTAACATGCTAAACTAAATTCGTAAACCACATACCTGCTAGAAAATAAATTGTCGTGAGCATTTTAACATGCTGACATTAGGAGCACACATGTCGGTCTGGGAACAGAGAAGCCAGCCCAAATTCCCAGACAATCCTAACCCTACTCAGATAGTTAATGGCCAAAAAACGCTTGTTTAACAGAAGTTGGTTCAAAGGAAGCAAGTGGCTGGAATGTTCAGTAGTTGCTGATGCTGCCTCCATGTCGGAATTGTGTTGTAGCGCTTGCGGCTAGCGCTGCACGGCTGGCTAGCTAGCTGAGTGATGAGGTGGCTGAAGTGTAGCCAGATAGACGGGGCTTTATTACTCTAGAACACCGGCTAATAACTGGATTGGAAGATTGCCCAAAACAACAAAAATACTGCTGGCAGTGACTAGCTAGTTAGCTTCCTCTCCTCTCCTTCCCGTCTATCCTCCTTCCACCCTCCCCTTTCTGAACCTGACCAATCAGCTGAGCTAGGGCAACATCCTCTCCCGATGAACACCCCAAGAGTCTCTCCCATATTAGTCCTGCAGGGTTGCTACAGTGTTATTACAGGGCTGCCAACTCTCACGCATTGGCCGTGAGACACACGCATTTGACTGGTTTCACACGCGCACACGCCACACCCCCGATTTCTCACGCTGAAGTGTCAGCCCGGTCGGTCAAATTTCTGAAAGATGAGTTTATCTATGTTTTTACCTCTTGAGCCACTTGTGATAGACTAGTTGTGCTTTCAGAGACTGTGAGGGGGTTCAAGAGCGCTCCCTGTCTGTGGAATTTTCAAATTGTCGCAAAATGAGAACATTTTTTTCACGAGCCATCCCAGGTGCATTTCCCCGGCTTCAGGTAGGCCTATGAGCTCTGAGCATCACAGACCGTCCGTCGCTTCGTGTCCACTCTCTCTGTAAAGATAGAGGTGAGCAGCGCGGCAGGTAGTGGAGCAACTTCAGTTCATTGTAGTGGACTCGCTCTGGGGGGGGCAGTGACGCGTTGCATCCATGCGTAGACCTCCGATAAAGAGCAGCGTACGGACACCTTAAACTCTTGCAGAGACCAGAGACCCAAATGGTAGTGATGGCCAAATGAAGCTTCATGAAACAGTGTCTTTATTTTCTGAGCCCACTAGATGGCGTCTTGGTTTTAAAAGAAAGACCTAAGGCATTGCAATTCAGTGTATTCTCAACCCTTTGTTGAAAAGAGAGCGCCATTAGTGGGCTCAGAAAGTAAAGACACTGGTTCATGAAGCTCATTTGGCCATCTACCAAATGGGCCTCTGTGTCTGTCAGACGGTCTGAATGAGATCCACCATATCAGGGAGGAATGACATGCACAGCGACTATATTACAACTCTCCACATCCGGACAACAGAGATGGGAGGAGTTATGTGCACAAAGTTGTAAATATGAGCAGAAATCTGGTGAAACACATCTGAGCTTAATATATATTATATATATATATTATATATATATATATATATATATTATATATATATTGATATATGACAAGACATATGATACTGCAACGTTGGGGCATATTGTGCATCTCTAACCTCTGCATCTCTAAATGTAACTGTAAATAATTAATTTGATGTTTTTTAAAATGAAAAATAGTCTTTATTTCACAAAAAAAGTAAAACAGTAAGTGGGGCACAGAGGATGAAAGCAAACATTACTGAACATTGGCAAAAAGGTTAAAGGATTAGAATTATGTAACTCAGTGGTTCTCATTCTTTAGAACATGTTTCTAGTTGATCCCTCAACATTAATTTAACTTTGGGTTCCTGGTCCTACACCAGGGACTCCTGGACCTGTTCACCACGACCCAAATCTTCTCAGCTGTTGCTGACATATGCTACCGTCTCTTCATGTGGTTCATTATGTTTGGCACATTGTGTTGGTCAGTTCTTATATCAAATGAAGTTAATAATGTAAATGCTGAATGCCCTAAAACCTGTTGATACTACAACAACACAAAGGCTCTTAACCCTACAGTTTTGCACATATCATGTAAGACTTGATTTCTACATTTTTTTTGCAAAAAAACTCTCCAGAAAGTGCCATTTAATGGTTTATTTTTCAAATTGTTTTCCTGGGGGGGGCATACCCCCAGACCCCCCTAGGGAGAGCCCCATCCCCCCACATATAACAAATCCCAATTTAAACCCTAAAGGATAAAGACCCAAAGAAATTGCTTTGTACACGGCAAAATATGGGTTGGCCGACCCCAAATCTCACTCCAAGGTTTTTGGAAAAGTTGGCAGCCCTGGTTATTCGGTGTAGTGCTAATTTTCCAGACAAAGCGTTCAGCCAGCTTCTCTAATTGGGATGTGAACGGATAACATCAAAGGATGGCTGATTAGACTTGTGCTCCGGTTAAAAGTGGGCCGCAGCTCACATGGGAATTTGTTACGGCACAACTTTTATTTGTCAATAAAAATGACAAAGCCGTCATTTGTCCTGCCCTTTCAGGTGCAACTAAGCTAACAGCAGACTCAGGAAGATGTCAGTCAATCAATACACACCCAAACAGTCCTGGGTGGAGTCTAATCAGCAAGAATTACTAGTGAGTGTTTAGGGCCTTTAAAAAATGCAGTGCTGGAAGGAATGGCTTATATATGAGTGAGATCGTGGGTATCACAGAGTTGTTTGTGTCAAACCAGCAAGCGCTGGATGCTTCAGAGTTGAGAGAGGAGGGGGAAGGTGATCTATTTTTGTCTATGATGGGAGTACACACTGAGGAAAGCTGATGCCCCAGCCAAGGTAAGCAAACTCATCAGGGGTGAAAAAGGTGACGAAGATGTGAACACCCCAGGGGCCTGGTCTAGACTGTAGAGAGCGTGTCACTATGACATTGCTATATAAACAGAAAATCTTGTGATAGTTGTTTCATGTGATCTGTTCCAACATGGGTTAAATGTGCATTAGCAGGTCCACGTTGCTTACGTCTCCTGTGTGAAATGTCTGTATCTTGTTCTTAACACATCTCCCACATCCAGGATCCATTTCTCCGAGGTATCACTGAGGTCCAACAGTAATTTAATTCATTGGATTGAGGTTTTTTTGGAACCGTGTTTTGAGCAGCCTGCTCAGCCTTTCTAATATTATCTTGGCCCCTGATGGTGCCGTTCTATTATTGCTAACGTTTAGTTAGCTGGTACTTTGGCTGAGGAGCACAATGTTATCGTTGACAAAATGATAATGTTAGTAAGAGCGCTAACGTCAGTAACTTTTTATAGAAGTGGAATTTGGAATAACAAGGAACAAACGCTAGCTAACTGTACCAGGCTTACTACCAGTCCTAGGCTCAACATATTGTCATATACGCCAGTTAAGGTGACCACAATGCTGCCGTAAGAGATTTTTACCTCAAAGTGCTCATACTATTCTTTTTAGATTTTTCCCTTTCCTTTTATTGTTTTATATATCTTTTTGTGCTTTTTACTTCCGTGATGAACATGTCATTTTGTAACACACCTTATAATGCTTGCCTATCTGCTTGCGTGGCACTCCCTCATACTCTGCAACTGACAACTGCAACTGCGACTCCCAACAAAGATGGAACAGAAGTGAGATGTCTCACTCTGTAGCTAAAACAGAGAGCTCAACACATAGGGTTTTGGAGGTGCAGCAATGTGCAGTACAACAAAGATATGGTGTTTTTGAAAATTAAACTACAAACTTATTCTGGTACAACCTCTAAATACAATTATGAACTTGAAAATGAGCATAATATGAGCGCTTTAAGGCCTGCAGGCAGCCAAAAACTGACCTACTTTTATTCCTCCCCTTTCAATTTAACATCCCCCTCTGTTCATTACAGTAAAACTGATTTTGATTGTGTTTCAATGTGCCACTTTTAAAACCGTATTTCAAAAGAATAATGATTTTGATGATAATGTCTTCATTACAATCAGTCTAATTTGCATCCGGTTCATTATATTACAGGCATCATTATAATACACTAACACCAAAAATCATTCTTTAATTAAATGTAAGGCTCTAATGTAGTAATTTTGTGTTTTTGTCTTTACACCTACATTTAGTGTAGTTACATGCAAACCAAAATTCCATTCTAAATAATTCCATGTATTGTAATAGTTTTGCATTGCAGTAAAGATAATTGGATCTCTAAATTGAAGGCTACAAATCAAGAGCTCAATCAATTAGAAACCACTAGATGTCAATATTGCTCAGTTTTTAAATCTTTCCCTGGGATTGGAACAAAGCTTTAGTTTAAATGTTTACAATTAATGTGAGTTACACGCAACATTATGTGATGATCACACCACAATACCCAAGGCCATTTCCCCCGAATAAGACCAGCTGCCACAATGCCGAAGGTCAAGTCACAGAGTGACCAGAATAAAAAGATGCCCCAGGACAGCTCCAGCAACATGTCGCTCTTTTGATGCGCAGGTGGGTGTGAGTGTGTCTGTCAGTGTCTGTGTTATCACTGCATGAATTTGATTATGAGCATCAGTGCCTTGCAGTAATGCTGATGGAAACTACTTTTACAAAGCCTCAATTGCCTTTATTTTTAGCATAAACCACTGAAGCATGGTAGAAATTTCCAAGCTAAGCAAGAAAGCACTCTGCCAAGGTCTAATCATCTCCTCAGTTAGTTGTTACTATCGCAGACAACATTATGCTGGGCAAACGACAACATTGATACAGGGATAGCGGAAGTTTGTCACACTAAAAGAGAAGTCCATTTTTTTTTTTTTTCTTGCACTGATTTTTGTTTGTGTTAAATGACAGGATCAGGGATGAATATATATATATATACACTCACCGGCCACTTTATTAGGTACCCCATGCTAGTAACGGGTTGGACCCCCTTTTGCCTTCAGAACTGCCTCAATTCTTCGTGGCATAGATTCAACAAGGTGCTGGAAGTATTCCTCAGGGAGTTTGGTCCATATTGACATGATGGCATCACACAGTTGCCGCAGATTTGTCGGCTGCACATCCATGATGCGAATCTCCCGTTCCACCACATCCCAAAGATGCTCTATTGGATTGAGATCTGGTGACTGTGGAGGCCATTTGAGTACAGCGAACTCATTGTCATGTTCAAGAAACCAGTCTGTGATGATTCCAGCTTTATGACATGGCGCTGCTGAAAATTATTATTATTATCCTGCTGAAAGTAGCCATCAGAAGTTGGGTACATTATGGTCATAAGGCGATGGAAATGGTCAGCAACATACTCAGGATGGCTGTGGCGTTGCAACGATGTCAATTGGTACCAGGGGCCCAAAGAGTGCCAAGAAAATATTCCCACACCATGACACCACCACCACCAGCCTGAACCATTGATACAAGGCAAGATGGATCATGCCATGTTGTAGACGCCAAATTCTGACCCTACCATCCGACTGTCGCAGCAGAATCGAGACTCATCAGACCAGGCAACGTTTTTTCCAATCTTTATTCCAATTTCGATGAGCTTGTGCAAATTGTAGTCTCAGTTTCCTGTTCTTAGCTGAAAGGAGTGGCACCCGATTTGGTCTTCTGCTGCTGTAGCCATCTGCTCACAAGTGCGACGTACTGTGCGTTCAGAGATGTCTCTCTGCCCACCTTGGTTGTAAGGGTGGTTATTTGAGTCACTGTTGCCCTTCTATCAGCTCGAACCAGTCTGGCCATTCTCCTCTGACCTCTGGCTCAACAAGGCATTTCCGCCCACAGAACTGCCGCTCACTGGAGTGTTTTTTCTTTTTCGGACCATTCTCTGTAAACTAGAGATGGTTGTGCGTGAAAATCCAGTAGATTAGCAGTTTCTGAAATACTCAGACCAGCCCTTCTGGACCAACAATCATGCCACGTTCAAAGTCACTCAAATCACCTTTCTTCCCATACTGATGCTCGGTTTGAACTGCAGGAGATTCTCTTGACCATGTCTACATGCCTAAATGCACTGAGTTGCCGCCATGTGTTTGGCTGCTTAGAAATTAAGTGTTAACGAGCAGTTGGACAGGTGTACCTAATAAAGTGGCCGGTGAGGTATATATATATATATATATATATATATATATATTCAGATGTTTGCCGCTAGGTCAAAGGTCACAGGGTCACCACAATGGATACATGTAGGGTATTTCACTTGGTAGTCGGAAGTTTCATGTCAATTTGTATTGCAATCGGTGCAAAGATGTGTAGGTAACACACACACACACAACCAGAGAGCGGAGTTACAGGCTACATAAAAAATAGAAAAGCAGCATGTACGACTAGCACGTCCACTGTGCAGTATGCACTTAGAGCCATTAGCTTAGCGTAACATTAGCATCTCTGTCCTGCTCTTTGACAGGCATCTTCAACAGTGGGTCTGGGAAACCTAGGGGGTCCTCAGAGTTAATGCAGAAGGGCCTCCAAATTAGTCTTAATTTTTTTAATAAAAAAAATGAATCTAATATATTAGCAAATATAAATCCCCACTGATAGATGTACTGGCCTACAGGTAAGGTAGCCATCCACAGATACAGATCATCCTGAGGAGTTGCTGTGCTATGTATGTTTTTTTTATTATAAAATCATGCCAACAGATATTAGGCTACTTTAATAATTTTGTATTTTGTGCAAAAGTATGTATAACGGCTTTAGGCTGCCCTACACATCACTGAGATAAAGTTAAGCTATAAGTAAAGCACACTGTTTCAAAAATACAAAACATGTATGTAAGCTAAACGTTATGTTGGAATAAAATGTTTCCTGTGTTCTATTAAAAAAAAGCTCAGTCATTTCCAGCAACTGCAAACACTTTGAGAAATATTTTAAAAGTGGTTATGGACACTAGTACACACACACACACACACACACACACACACACCAGTTTCTCTATGTGAAAGCCTCACTGACATTTGAAGTTGGACCATCTTTGTGACAAAAAAAAAGACATTGATTTTACACTCGTCCAACCCACACTGGGACCCACCTCATCAGTTTTCACTCATAATACTTAAACACTACGACTAACTAGCGCTACGCTTCAATTCCCTTCTACCGACAGGACGGCGTTAGCTTAAAGGTGCTCTAAGCCATGTTGGGTGACGTTACTTCTTGTTGACGTTCAAAGTATTTTCAAAGAAAACAAGACTAGCTTGCCCCTCCCCTCCTCCCCATCCCGTCCCCTCCCTTCTGTACATCTGTGTACTAACCCCCCACCTCTAAATCCTTCTTGTTGGTTATTGGCTGGAACGCTGGAACACTGTTTGTGTATGCTTTGTGGTTCAGGGGTTTTTGTTGCCGTTTGTAGAGCCATGGGCTGTCTACAGAGACCACTTTTTGTCTTTTCTTTTTTACTTAGTGTGTTCTAGGGACAAGCAGCCCACGGATAGTGAGATGTTTGCTGTATGTGACAACAAACGTTGTAACCTAAACCACGTGTGTCATTGCTGGGAGCACCTTTAATTAGCTAACTGGCAACAGTAAAGTTTCATTGAGGCTGGAAAAATCGACAGCCGCCGCCTAGAATAGCCTGCTTTTTCTGCCTCCGACAGTCAAAATCAGGGAACCATAGTTTAAATGATTGGTAACTCTATCACTATTATTATAATTGTAAGGGTAATCTGCATATGTGCAGTGCATTAATAAGCATAGCAACAGTAACCAAGGGGGACGGGGCTTAGCAAATCTTTTTCATCACGTGTGACATAAAAATGGACCTCATTGGCAAAAGCATGTCAGTGATCAACTGGGTTTGTGGTTTGGGGGGGGCTGGCATCTCAGTCTGGACTCCTAGATGTTCCCTTCATAATGAGACAGATGAGGGAGGGGACGTGGAGGAGGTGGAGTGTAAATAAATCACAGACTCTCATATAGATGTACATTATTCAGATAGGTGGTGTACCAGTTTTATTTGCTGAACTTGAGTGAAAATGTAAACACCATTTAGATCTGTCATCTCAATTCTGTCAGAGACAGATGTTGTCATTCAGAAAAGAATAAAAAATGTACTCACTTGTACAAACATTTCTTAGAGGCAGAGACGTCGGGTGTCGGAAATTGGTTCAGTTAAACCTCGCTGGGCAGAGAACCAGTTTCTAAGTCTGCCAGTTAGGATGCCAAATAAACACTAAAACAAAGATGATACATGTGACGTTTTATTTTTATTCGTGTGTGTGTGTGTGTGTGTGTGTGTGTGTGTGTGTGTGTGTGTGTGTGCTGTTGGGTGTTTTGTGTGGGTGTTGTGTGCCCGTCCGTCCGTCCGTCCGTCCTATTCGGTCAGATGTACCCACACAGCCCTATCATGTGAGCCCTACATCGACACTATTTGTCATGTTCTATGGAATTTTGCTTGCTTGCTAACTAGCTTTTTAACCAGGGCTGTTTTTAGCATGCTACTGTATATTAGACTGGTAGGTAGCTCAGATGTTAGAGGGCACAGAAATCTGGCAAAATCACAGGTGCAAGTTTCTGCCATTGTGCCCTCAGGCCTCCTGCTTATGGCTTTGGGTTTGTGTATGGGCTGTTTGGATGTGTTAAATGCAAAAGATTAGTTTCACTCATGGGATTAATAAAGTAGTCTATTTTACATTATCCTCATTTAATAAAGAACATTTTGAAGCTTTGAAGTCTGCTGCTATCCTATGTTTGGAGTCAGTGAAGGGCAGATTGATTTACCTTTTTTTTTTTTGTTAAATATTTTAACATTATCGACTCCTTTTTCATTGAATGAGCTTAGTTCTCAAATCTAATCAAGTGAGACCACCATACCCAATATTCAGTCTCCTGTTTCTCTTGGCAAAAAAACGAACACATTCGTCCGTGTCTAAGGTATTTGTTATTGATTTCTCATGGGCCAATATCGCCAAATTCCTCTTCCTTTCATGTGCAACAATTTGTGGGGGTTAGGACTCCTGACAGTGTGAAGAAGAAACTCTAACATAACGCTTCAGACACACCAATTAGGGCTGTTACAGACAATGTATGCAATTTAGGAAAAGATTCAATTGCATCTCACAGTTGTAAATGCAGGCGCTGCGCTTCTCTCTCACACTCACAAGTGCAATTTGGCAACCTACCTGGAAGAACTACTGACCCCTTTAACCTCCACACGATCCCTACGATCTGCAAACACAAATCACCGCCTACTCCCCAGGATTAAGTTTAGCACCGTGGGGGATCAGGCTTTCTGTTCTGCCGCCCCTCAACTCTGGAATGCCCTCCCTGATCATCTGAGGACACCGGAGGGCTTAAAACATTTATTTTTTGCAAGACCTATGACTTTTAGTCTCACTTTGCCAGACCTCCCGGCTAATCCACTCAGCATTCCGAGATGGGAGAAAAACATGCTCTGGTCTATTGGCATTTCTTTGAACCAATCACAATTGTCTTGAGCAGCGCTAAGCACCGGGAAAAGCAGCGGTGCCGCTGCAAAAAAGCCTTGTGAAGAAACTTGTTTTGGTGGAACATGTACGTTCAAAAGTTGTTGTTTTTTTTTAGTCATGCAACAGAAAACTCAGAATGGACAGATAGTCGAGCTAGCTGTCTGGATTCACCCTGCAGAGATCTGAGGAGTTTGAAATGCCAACACAAAGCAAGCCCAAGGCAATGGATATCCAGCCTAAATGAGTGAAATCTGGCGGAATTTCCGTTGCCAACGGAGTTGCATCCCAGTCTCATGGCAGTTTGTGAAATGGAGACGTTACTTAATCTATTGATTTGTGTACAGGGACATGGTTTACTTGTTTTTTTTCGTGGTGGTGAGCAAGAATCTTACGTATTTCACGTAACGTATTTCAATGGGAAGCATATTTTGTGCTAACAACACAAATACGGTAGCGGGTAGTCTTAAAAAG
This sequence comes from Etheostoma spectabile, assembly GCF_008692095.1. Lineage (NCBI taxonomy): Eukaryota > Metazoa > Chordata > Actinopteri > Perciformes > Percidae > Etheostoma > Etheostoma spectabile. Next base: position 16,990,533 of record NC_045752.1, on the reverse strand, counting down.
CTGCAAATCTGCGTAAGGAGGTTGGTGGGGGGGGTGGGGGGGTACAACACAGGACGTTC
>NC_045752.1:16988046-16990464 GCF_008692095.1 Etheostoma spectabile | reverse complement strand
CCGGAGATCGCGTCCCGCGAGTGGCAGTTCTTTGCCGCGTTCTACTCCTAACTAAGACTGTCCCGTTGTTGTCTCCGGCGTGTGACGTTTCCTTTCCCCGTTGTTGCGTCCCCCAGAGACCGCGGATCGTGTCCCAGCGGCCGCTGTTGCCCCCCCAGAGCAGGCATGGCAGTTGGTAAAATGGTCACGTTCCCATTTCGTGGTGATCACCACAAAATAAACGCAAAAATCGTGTCCCTGTTGACGAATCAATGTTTACGAATCTTTGCTCTTTTGTTTTTCATTTGCTGAACACACTTTTGATTGTGCGGGAAAGATGCACGTTTGGGTGTCCTAACAGTTTTACCAGAAATATGGACTTATGTCTCCTATACTGGTAAATTTGTAGTAAAGTAGCTTTATAAAGCAATTTCAATGTGCATTGAAAATAACATTTGCTTAAAATTGTAATTTTCCCCCCTGGGGATCAATAACATCTTAATGATATTATTATTAAATTGTAATTATGTGGCTGTCTGTTTAATATATTTTGATAGTGGTGGACCAACTGACAGATCGACTGACAGGGCCGTCCCTGGAGCTCTGATGCAGGAATGACTAAAAACAATAACTAAGGTGTGACAACATCTGCTGGCGGCAGCAGGATATGGGAACAGCTGATTAGGTGTATTATAATAATAATAAAGAACATGGCTTAGTTATTGGATCCCTCATACACAAGGGAAAGGTTAGGCTCGTTGGCTGGATGACTCAATCCAATATATGACTAATTAGATAAAAGAAGTAAACAGGAAGTGTAAAAAGTTTGAGTCGAAAGTAACAAGATGTGAAAAAGTAGGAGAGAAGGTAAATTGTTCTTTACCAAGGCTGCATTAGAGAACTTAACACAGCTGCGATGTGTGCCTATTTCTGGAACGTGTCAAAAACGGGTTTCATGTAGAGCGTGGACACTCGTCCATTAGCTAAGTCCCCAACATTCAGACATTTTCTACTTCATGGTGTTTTGCTGAAAGCTTTTTCAAGCTGCCAAATGTGAATCACCTGTCTCGACATCACCAACGCATCACTAAACAAAGGGCTACAAAGTCTCTGCATGCGCTGGTCTGCTTTTTAAAAGCAAAAGTGCAACTTCACACCATAACCTGGAGTGTTTTGTTTTTACTTATTTCTTTATTTTTTTATTCCTGCCTGTCTCTCCCACCACTGGTCACATTCACACCTCGACACTTGTCACTTGTCTTGATGAGCTGTCTGCATTGAAATGGCATCCCGCCTCAGGCTAAGTTATCCAGATTCCATAAAGTCAGAACAGAGAAGGAAAAAGAAGAAACAGATGGCGAATACAGCCAATGTGTTTGGGTAGATGCTAATCTCTTCTCATTTAGTCTCACTCTTGTTTTTATTTGCAACCATTTTCCACTATTGGTTTTTCTCTGACGTCCTCATACGACCCAACTCTCAAAGTCAAATTGTTTGCAGCATGGAACTTTCCAACTCCCCAAGAGCATAATATAGATGACAAATCTACATGGAACTTTTGTCTGTAGCAAAATCCATAATAACTGACAACGTTTTGGCTCTGCCAGTGAACTTAACTTTCTGTTAGAGGCAGAAATTGTTCTGCTGCAAACTCTTGTGTTGAAGGGGCAGATGCTTTCACACCTTCCCAGAGCAAGCCAGTATGTATAAAAAGGTTGTTAGAATAAGATCTAAAAAAGAAGAACATTTAGCAAAGTGTTCAATAAAGAATACAATCATGTCTACCCACAATGCATCACATTACATTCATGTACACCTTGTCATGATTAAGCCTAACCATCATTCATTGTATCCAACACCTACTGTATGTGTCACAAAGTAGAGATTTAGATTCTTTTAAAATTCCCAGGCTTGATATCACACACACACACACACACACACACACACACACACAAACCTTGGTTTTTAGTTTAAAAATAGTCTTCATATGATTTTCTTTCTTAGTAGCAGAAAATTAAATGTTTGTAGTGGAACAAAAAATAGTAGGTCCAACGTAATGTAGTCTATAAAACAGTCTGCAAAGAAGGTATACGGTCTTTACCCTAACGGCGCATCCCAGTCTCATGGCAGTTTGTGAAATGGTGACGTTATTTAATCTAATGATTTGTGTACAAGGTCATGATTTTCTTTTCTTTTTTTGTGGTAGTGAGCACAAAATTTAAACTAATGTATTTCAATGGGAAGCATCTTTTATGATAACAACTCAAATACGGTAGCGAGTAGTCTTGAAAACTGTAAATCTGCGTAAGGAGGTTGGTTGGGGTGGTGGACGGGTACAACACAGGATATTCACCCCAGAGACCGGAGGTCACGTCGAGTGAAAGTTCTTTTCCACGTTCTTCTCCTAACTACAACCGTCCCGTTGTTGTTGTCGCCGTC
>NC_045752.1:16978588-16988036 GCF_008692095.1 Etheostoma spectabile | reverse complement strand
GATGGTTCCTTTCACCATTGGTTTTATTCCTCGCCGGCGTGTGACGTTTCATTTCCCCGTTGTTGCGTCCCCTAGAGACTGTGGATCGTGTCCCTGCGGCCGTTGTTGCCCTCCCAGAGCAGGCATGGCAGTTTGTGACATGGTCACGTTCCCATTTCGTGGTGATCACAATCAAAATAAACGCAAAAATAGTTTCCCTCAATAGCTCAAAATAACGTGACCATTTCACAAACTGCTGTGAGACCGGGTTGGACGGAGGCAGGAAAGGGGTTAGTGGCACCCATGTTGTCCAGTCTGCTCTTCCTGGTCAGGGTACCCGTGCAATACTGGTTTTCCAATCCGTCAGACGTGTGCGCACTTCTCCATGCCGACAGCCTGACCTTTTTCTCATGGGTCCAACTGCGCTGTCCAGCCCACCTAGCCTCACGCCATTCTGCATCCCCGGGGCGTGCTTCGTCGTTGTCTACTACCCCCTAGTCCTGCTCGACCTCAGGTTGTTTTCAAAGCTCCCACTCCTGTTGCTCTCGCCCACCAGAACACTGATCACTCCTCCATCTCGCGTCTAACCCTGTCATCAGGAGATGCGCTACCAGTGTGCTGGAGCGCGTCCTCGTGCCAATCCAGCATCTCCCCTGATTAGGAGATGTGCCTCAGGTGTGCTTGGAGGAGTCCTCAGTGTCTGTGCCAGGCAGGCAAAAACACAACCAAAAGCAACAAAAAAAAACACACTAAATATAATAAAAATAAGAAAACACTAGCTGCCTGGCTACACTTTGTGACATACAGTATGTGCTCCATTACACTGAGCTTTTTTTTCTTCTTTTCTTTCAATAATCCCCAGCAGTTTCTTCCACATAGGCCCAGAACATATGCTCAAATCTAATACAATTAGCTAGATCTAATAGAACTAGCTTTCCAAGTAGGTCCCATTGAAACGTTTCCCAAATTAAGACTCCAGCGTCGGTGACTGTCTTTCATATCACATTAGAATGGTGTCTTTCCACATGAGCGCGGCAGGAAGCAAACGCTGGCAGTTTTCTAATCGCTCTGTGCACCGTCGCGTGGGATTACGGAGATGAACTATTTGCTCCGGATGAAAATTGAGGTAAATCAATTTTCCATCTTCTTTTAGGACTTCACTTCTATCTGGTGTCAAGCTAATGACAGCACAAGCCACTGGGACAGGAGTCATTCATCAAAGGTGTTTAAAAGCAGACGCTGGGCCGGCTCCCCCCTCTCCCCTCATTAATTCAAACTAAATTACATTTGAGGAGAGCTGCTTGCAGCTATCATGCTCTGCTTGTAGGGGTGGGGGGGATGAATGTATGAATTGCATAAAGACAGTAGTCTCCTGGTTTGATAGTTGTAATTTTTTCATTATGGGCTCAAAGCAAACAAAAATCAGCGTTTAATCTTGCCAGTCTGAATGTGAGTGATGAGTGATGGTCTGTTGGGATTGAGACTGGTACAGATACGTAATGGAGATTTAAAGTTTCACATTTTATTCTAGCTGTGAAATGTGTGTGAGGTAAAGTGTCAGTCTGACAAGGAGCAACGCTGTTGTTGAGGCTCATGATGGCCCAGCAGCACCAAACTAAAACAATTATGTTGGTTTTTCATGTAATTTTTCAGAATTAAATTCTCCTTCATGGGCTATAATAATCCTACTTTCTAAAAACCTTTTTATCAAAACAATTGACTACGTATCAAAATGCAAAGTCATTCATTTTAAAAGGGTACTCCTGAAGGAAAAAGAAAAATGTAAAACATAATGGAGGAAAAGCGTGCAGCGTAGCGCAGGATATCCCGACTGTAAATTCCTTCGAGGGCTGCAAATTACGATCAAGCGCCTCCCTTCTCAGGAACACATTCAAATGTGTCGCATCTAAAGATGTATGTTTTTTGGTTTTTTTCGTCCAGTTTTTGGGGGAATTAGATTAGAGACATGATTTAGTAAGACAATGCTGGACATAGATACTGCACTTCCGCTTTCTAACCCTCCCATGAATGCATATGCATGACACGGAAAAGCGCAATTTGCCATTTTCAGTCCCTGCAACAGACAGTCTGCGCTTTTACCTCAGTGCAGCTTGTTTGTACACACCTCACCATGTGTGCACGTTGCAAAAGAAATACGCCTGAAGTGGGCGCAAAAGCATTCTGGCTCTCAGTGCTTCAGGTGGAGGCACAGCAGCAACGGGCAGGATGAGTAACACAATGTGTTTTGAAGATCAAAGCATGTTATCCTGTTTTAGGACACCCCAAAAGTACAAATATGATGCTGAAAAGGAGTATAATAGGGGCTATTTGAGGAGGCTTTTTGGATGTATTTTGCACATGTAAAAAGTACTGCATCAGCTATCATCATCATCATCAGATATTATGCACACTGAGCACCATTGAGTGGTACTGTAACTCCATGTGGTTGTGTAATGCTTGGGCTAGTGATACTTGTTGGCTGTGGGTCAGGATTAAGTTCTGCATTGTCAGCCAAAAGTAATATTACAGCGAATTTTTGTGTCTTTGGAGGGGCCTTGGCGTGGCCATTTTTTCGGATCATGGAAAACAAAAGGTGCAGGGCTCTTCAGGGCCGGAAAAAAGCCTCAGTCTCTGTTTTGTTTTATAAAGCGAAGCCGTACTGATGGCAGAAATCAAGCAGCAACATACAGTATTTTAATCCATCTCAGTGAAGGAAATTTTATTGATGTCTTTAGTGAAAAACATTCAGCACCTGCCAGGCTGCGTGTGTCTACAGCAGCAGCCAGATGTGGTCCTAAGGCGTTATTATGGAACTTCTTGGAAAGGTCCGCCCTTCAATAGCATTTACACACTACTGTCGGCCAGGTGTCCATGCTTACGCAAGGTGACGTCACCCAATTTGTTCAGGTCCTAGTCCTTGGCCAATTGGCTGTCCTAACCCTTACACCTCGGGGTCAATGCCTAACCCCAAGCCATTAACTTGCTTGATAGAAATTATGTGGATTCCATAATAACATGGTCTTAAGACATTGGGAGATTTGTATATGTATATATAACACTGGTGTGATATCTTCAGTTTCCTTTGTTAGGACTTTAACATCAGCATACTGAACAAGATAACGTTGCTTGTGTTTTTATTTTTATTTTTTTGTGGAGACTTGAGAAACGTCTGACAGTCTTCCCAGAAATTAATTCTTTTATTTCATTTGATTCTTCCGTTGTTTTTAAAATGGTAACAGACCGACTTTTTTTTATATTTTATTTTTTGAAGCTAACCTGTGTCTTAGACTCTCCCAATGCACACATCTTTTAAACCACACATCCTCAAGATGTAGTTTGTTTTTTCTTGTCACGTTTGTTTTTTAAAGTCTCAAGTAGGGCTGTAGCTAATGTTTAATCTGTTGATTACTTTGTTGATTGTTTTGTCTGAAGTGTCTGAAAATAGTTTAGTTTTAAAAATGCCCAACGGAGTTTTGATTTTCTTCTTTCTTGAGAAATGGTTCATTTAGTTAGACTAAATTTAGTTTAGTCCACTGTCTCAAGCCCAATCTAAAATATCTGTTTTGATTTCACAATCTGTGTAATACTTCTCTTGTTCTCTCTTCTTGTATTCTTCTCTTGTGTAAAACCAATGTAGTGCCTTTAAAACAAGGCTGTTTCTTTTTTTACATAAAGCTGCAGAGGGATTAGAGTCTCCATCACATTTATTTTTAAATCCAAGATAAAAGTTACCATTTGGCTGAGATTACTAGCTGAGCCATCCAATTATTTAATTACAGTTTAATTTATTTGGGATGCATGTATGAGGTTAGTCTGAGTGCACATGAGGAATGAGTCATGGGATGTTCTTGTATTTTAACAAGAGATAAAGAGTCAGGGGCATGTTTAATGCATCACGTTTCAACATAGTGGCATCGACCTTTGGGCCAGAATGAAGTCATATTTCCCTGACAACGAACAGCTCAGACTGCCATGTTTAATTTAAATTCCGGGGAAGTGAGAATATTAAATAAAACTTGAACAATGAGAGAACTTCTCATTTAACCACAGTACATAGATGGGTTTAGGCACTGGAAGTGAGGAGGTGAAATATATATTCATGAAGGTTTTGTAGATACTTTATCGGCTTTAGGCTAGACCCCAGCACCGAGCCTGTAAACTGAGTTTGACAAGCCCCCATGTAGAGCAGCAGGAGCATGAATGAGTCTCTCACTGCTCATTCCTTCTCTACTGCCTGGAACCGTCTGGAACACAACAGCAAGTACAACATGAAGGAGCTGATATGGAGATCAGCTCCCAGGGAGGTTAAGCGGATGGAAACCACATCTACTGCTCTGCATTTGCGGAGGTTGGTACACATTTTTTACTTTGAAGGGAAAAATTGTCATGGAAGCTAAACGACAGGATACAATTTCAGATGTCTTGCAAAGTTTTGTCAGTATTTTTAAAACATGTCTCTCAGGACAAATGTAGACATGCAAGACCTAAAATTGACAGGGAACCAAACTATACTTAGGAAATAAACAGTTTGAGGACTTGCGCTCCAGTGAGCTTAACTTAATATCGGTAATCATGACACTTATAGTCATAAATATATCTTCTCACTCTGGAAATTGACTTGGATGCACTGAAGACATGCCACTCCAAATGCATCCTTTAGTGCTCCAAGATAAACACATGTAAGTGCTTACCACAGGGAAGATGACCACTCATAAACTCCTCCATACTTTAAAGCTCAGAACCAATTTTCAAAATGAATGGTAATCTGGTCCACTTGTTACAGAAACTCAAAGTCTGAAAAACAAAAACACTCTATAAGAACTTGCGTTTTTAATGCATGAAATGATGTTTAAGCTTACCTAGCCTCGTGCAACCAGATCTGGTTTTCCCTACGTGTTGCATTCCACCTGAGAAGGAGACTAAACTTGCCTAGATGAGCTTATCTTTCCCACGTTTAGAGGGTTTTGTTCTGTTAAACTGACTCACAGTGTTGTATTGTTCGTCAACGCTGAGTAAGGAAACCACCTGATGCCTTAAATAAGGTATAGGCCTATTTCCAGACCACTGCTTGTTAAGGGCATCTTAAATGAAAAGTGTATCTGTTTGTCGTGTTGGAAAAGCTGAATAGAACCTCAGTGTAAGTTCTTCCAAATGCATGAAGAATCCCCACTTTCCTGGCCTTCAAAGCAAAAATGTATCAATTTGATTGGCGGTTACACTTAATGTTTTGGCTTTTTAGTGTGGCATAACCAATCACCTCACTTTCCTCAATGTGTATCGCTGCGATGCAAACAGGTGCTCTTGAATATGCATGATGCAGCCACATCCTCCCAAACTAAACTGCAGAGTGAAGCGTAACAGGAGAACCTTCCTCTCTGCCTGGCTCGTCAGTCAGCGGCAGGTGCAGCCACCACCACTATTTTCTCAAAAGCAGAATTAGGTACTGTGTGTGCAGAAATTCAACATTAGTCGTGGTTTTTTTTGTGCAAATGCAACTGACCTTAAGGTTCTAAAATTCAGTATGAAATGGTGACAAATCCATTTTAAGTGGTGGGTAGGTTTCATTCTGAGGTATCAGCAGTGGAAACCGTACAGCGGCTGCCTCTGCAAAATGACTCCTGGCATTGGGATACAAGCTATTACAAAATGGAAAGAATTCATAACAAATGCAGCATTTGTATTTTAAACACACATAATTACCCTGATCGTTCATTTAGTTGCCGACTCACTCAAAACTATAGACTATAATTTGGGGACAGAGGTGCAGGTCCAGCCTCCAGACCGTCAGTCTCTCTAATGAGGAGCTCCATGAAATTGGACATAGCTACAGTTTCTATACCTACCCAGGAGGTGGTAAGATGCTTTTACATTAGCTACAGTTAACCAGACTGTCAATGAATTGTGTGGTATGAAACTTGGAGACGCTGCCGTAGATATAAATATCTATGGCAGCGTCTCCAAGTTGCAATTTAGTTCCTCTAAAATGGACACACAGAGTCTGAGTATAAGAACAATTTGTTTGCAGTAGTTGACAGAAAGAGAGAAACGTGCGAGTCAAGGCTCAGCAAAGGCACAGAGGGTCAAATTGGCCCATTTAATCCCAGACACGATGCCACAGTTCCATCTTGTGCTGAGCACATTCAGAAGTACCAGTCTGAGTGAGCAAATGCTCTCGGTGATGAAGATCAACAAATCATCCCGCAGGTCCAAGAGAGCAGACACAAGTCTTCTCTCCGTTGTGAGAGTGGCCACAGCTCGGGACTTAACAGCAAGGATTGATGAAGTCTCATAAAAGGGGAGACAGCAGCTGTCCAGAGGGAGCGCATGGGTCAGAGATCTCCACAGGACTGTAGCTAAATACCACGCAGCCACTGGTGCATCATACAGAGGCCTCTGACACAAGCTGCGAGTCAGTTCTATAGTCAGCAAGTTCAATATGCTGTCAGTTAGTCCAGGCAGTTAATAAATCAGTTAAATACTGCATCAACATGTCACATGTGTGTGTTGTCCTTGCATTTGTTAATCAGGATATACGTACTGTTAGATAAATTGTTATGCTAAAGGCATAATTCTGGTTTATTATCTAGCTAGCTAGATTATCATGTATGTCACATGTTCCACCAAAACAAGATCCTTCCGAGCTTATTTAGCAGAGGCGCCTCGGTTTTTCTCCCCCGCCAAGCACCACCCAAGACCATTGGGATTGATTTAAAGGAATGCTATGTGGAGTAGCCAGACTCCCCTCCAGCGTGCTTTGGAGGAGGATCTGGCAAAGAGAGACTACACATTGATTAAAGCCAGATAGCTTTTACTTAAGCTCGTTGTAGTTATGATTAAAACAATCAAACTGTCAAAGACTTAAACTTAAACTACTGCTCTTCTGTAAAATTAGCCAAAAATGGAGCTATGGCTTTTTAACTTTTTTTTCTCAATCATTGCACTCATGTATAACTTTTCCTTTTACCTTATTTTGAAATTATATATCATGGCGTCATGCTCTTGCCATTGTCAGTGGATGAATCACATGTTACATTCAAAGGTGGGTCAAGGTGGATTAGGAAGTTAGGTCTAAATAAAGTATGCTGACATGAATATAAATGTTGATGTAGGGGACTTGGCAGTGTGTGTGTGTGTGTGTGTGTGTGTGTGTGTGTGTGTGTGTGTGTGTGTGTGTGTGTGTGTGTGTGTGTGTGTGTGTGTGTGTGTGTGTGTGTGTGTGTGTGTGTGTGTGTGTGTGTGTGTGTGTGTGTGTGTGTGTGTGTGAGATTATAACATAAGAAACTGATGAAATAGAAAAGACCAATGTTTCGGGCCAGTGTAGGCTCATGTCAGCTAATAAGTAACAAGTAATGTCGGGGCTGTTATGCCACATCTGAGATAAACAGTGTCTCCATTAAAGTCTGGTCAGTTGGGGGCTGCTCAAGAAGCTGTATTCACAACACTGTTATATTATCTGCAAATGTGTTAGCAACAGTTGCCTATTTACACATCCAGCAGAACCAAAGACACGATGTTCTTTAAGGTTAAGTGCAAATTTGATTACATTTTCAGGAAATGATTACAGTATTGGGTGCTACAGGCTGTAAAACCAAAACAAGCTAATTGGTTGCTAATTCTCTGTGGGTTTATCACAGCCATATGTCTCACAATTATCAGTCCTTCAACCCACTATTAAAAATATAAAAATATGAGATTTGTGCAGCTTTAAAGTGCCCATGTCAAAAATGTGTCAAATGTTGAATTTGCCAAAGTTTCGAGATATATGGCTCTACAATTTAATCCACAGAAATAAAACCCCACTATCTATCTTTTTTTGGGTGAATTGACCCTCTAGACATGTTTCTGTACAGTGTGCTGATTAAGGCCATTATCTTTGAATTATTTCTTTTGTCATGTCAATCTCAAAGGAGATGTAGATAATTAAAAGAATCAGTGAGTAATGGAAGGATTTTAAGACAGCTGAGATCAGGATTATCAACAAATAAAAACAGCAATTTCGGCCGCAACTTAGTTTCAGGAAAGATCTTCTATTCTATTTCAGTAAGCACATTGATTGTGTTGTAAAGAATGCATAAAGTTTAAGGGAAAGTGGTGTATTATTGATTCCATGAGGGTACCATTGGTTCTCTCTCTCTTTGTGTTCTTTCAAAGCATACGTTTGCCTGCTTGAGAGTATGAGCACAGCAGCTCACATATACTTCAAATAATACTGGAAAATATTACATTGAGTGGAAGAAGTAATGCTCAAGGTTCTTTATTAGTCATGTGTACAACAATAACGGACATAGTCATTGGCAACAAAACAATCTTAGTCCAACAATGTTTATTAAATAACTTAAAGGAAAATCCTGCAAGTAATAAGAAAAAATCAGAAACTAAGACAAAAAGAAATGGTGCAAGTTAAGATCTAAGATAAAGATACAAATATAATTGTAATTTGTGTAGACAGTATTACAAATACATAAAACCTAATGTAAACAGTGTCAAAGGAATGCAGTAATGCATATGTGTATAATAAGAGGTAATATATACAGTTGTAAATGGTAAGTAAAAGTATGTAAAGATAAAATGACAGTTTACAGGTAAACGGATGTGTGGAGCTCAGAGCTCAAGAGTTCAAATGTCTTATGGCCCGTGGGAAGAAACTGTCCCTGAGCCTGGTGGTGCGGAACCGGATGTTGTAGTACCCTTTACCAGACGGCAGCAAACAGAACAGTTTGTGGCCGGGGTGACTGGGCTCTCGGGTTATCCTGTTAGCTTTCTTCCTACACCACTGGGTGTGGAGGTCCTACATGGAGAACAGCTCAGTCCTGATGTGCTCAGCAGTTTTCACCATCCTCTCAACTATAGAGCCTACGGTTGAGTGAGGAGTAGTCTCTCATTGCCAGACCTTCCTCCACAGTGCTGCATAGGAGGGTCTGGCGAGAAGAGACCTGCAGTCTGGGTAGGCAAACTTAACACTGCCTACCCTGCCAAAATTCAAACGTAAAAATGTGTATTAAATCATTTTATTAAATAAAAACTATAGTTTTACTGTTTATTTTTTGGGATTTATACATGCAATATGTGTGTGTTATTCCAATTGTTTCAACCCGTTCTCACTCCATGCTCGTGAAATACGAACGTTTGGACAATGGCTGTCAGCGTCTAAAGGGCCAAAAAAAGGGCCCTTCAGCGTGTTTTGTATAACTACACAGGGTTTAGCGAGTAGTATATGAGGCAGAAATTCCACGCAAGGAGGTTGGTTGGGGTTGTGGATGGGTCGAATACAAGACTTTCACCCCGGAGACAGGGTTTCGTCTCCCGCGTGGCCCCTTTCCTAAAGTCGCTTTCTTCTTTAATCGTCGGCAAGGTAACATAAAGAAGGACATCTAGCGGAATTTCCAGTGGCACCGGAGCCGTCCCAGAAGTGGACCGTGGTAGGTACAGACTAAGGGTGGAGCAACTGCTGTACCAGTCGGCGATGCAG
>NC_045752.1:16972292-16978578 GCF_008692095.1 Etheostoma spectabile | reverse complement strand
GTCAGGACACCCTCAGTGGTGCACCTGTTGAAGTTGTAAAGTGTTCTTGAGTCCATGTTGAATCTCCTGAGCTCAGAGGACTTGCTGTCTTTGTGATGGTGTCGATGTGGGGAGTCCAGATCAGGTCCTTGCTGATGGAATCTGAAGCTGCAGACTTCCTCTACTCAGGAACATGAAACCAACGACTTCTCCGCTGAGGAACCTGAAGCTGCCGACTCTCTCCACCAAAGAACCTGGAACTGAAGGCTCTCTCCAATAAGGAATAGGAAGCTGCAGACTTTTTTCCAAGAGGAACCTGAAGCTGTCGACTCTCCATACAGATTCAGGATGTAGTATTCCCTGTGTTAGTGTGCGATTTTGAACACAGACAATGTCTTTGTTTCTGTTATACACAGAGGTTTCATGAAAAGAAAAGACTTTCTTCTTAACAGCTATGGTGCCAGAGCAGGAAAATCTAAATCTCTTTCTCACAGGAAATTTTGAAGACTGTCTGTGATTACTTACCAGGATACACAATTCTCTTGTTCAATAACAGACTTGCCAGCTATGTTTCCAAATACGCAGATTTTTTTTTTTTTTTTGTGTTTTGTATTTTTTCCTGATTAAATGCAAATAGACTTCACACATGTATATGTGCCATCCGTGGATGCCTCAACAACGACGGAAAAACCCACTATTTAAACACACACACACACACACACACACACACACACACACACACACACACACACACACACACACACACACACACACACACACACACACACACACACACACACACACACACACACACACACACACACACACACACACACACACACACACACACACACACACAGAGCCCACACAAGGAAGACTTCTCCCTGGCTAAGTTAGTTTTGCAAAAGGCACTTGCTATGCCTCTCCCTACCTCTCTCTCACCATGACTCAGTCTTTATGTCCCTCATCTTGTTGTCTGAGGCACTCTTCTTGCCTTTAAATCAATTTCCTCCATGGGGATTAATAAAGTTGAATTGAACATGAGCTGAAGCAGATTTTAAGATGTGAAGGCAGTGTGGCATCTCTTTTCACATATTGAAATGAAATATAATGTGCTTATCCTAAATGCCTCTGACAGGATTAACCACAACGATTTAAGGTTTTCCCCCGGGGAATTCAGCACGAAACCCCCACAATTGCCTTGGTTGGGGCGGTAAAGCCGGAGAACACAATGCAGCAACTCACTGATTAAGAAGTGTTATTTGTGATTCTGCTGCTTGCTCCGGGCCAAAACGATACTGTCTCTGTCAGCATTGTGTGTTGGCCCCGAACGAAAATGTAATAACATGCTCTGTGTTGCTGTCGTTTTTCCAGACGACTAACACTATTTGGGATGAGGACGAATACTTCCTGGGGCGGTGTCACTGCTGGTGGTAAATATGAAGTCTGCCTTTAACAGGGTTTCCTTTTGGAGACGTCTTGTTTATATCTGTCAGCAGAAATCCTGCAATGAAGTGTCACGCAAACTTCCAGAGAGAAATAGTTAAAAATGAAGGCATAATTACCTTTTTATATGGTAAATGATACGTGCATGTCTGTGTTCATATGCAAATTTCTTCCACCCACTCAAAGCAATGAGACTGGCAGTGAGGACGGCACAGAGCCTACAGCTACAGACAGCATGCATTGACAGGCTTCATGGTGTACATTCTGCATTTGGACACATCCGCTTTCCACATCAATTTCAATTGAGGAACAGGATTTCCAGCATTACTGTTCCACAATAGAGGCATATTTTTCTTCAGTAGCTGGTTTCTGCGGGGTGCATCCCTAATCCCCAAAGGAGCAAAGCAGCCCCGACCACAAAAGACGGGGCAGCTTTAATCGACGGACGCCTTGGCTCACATCAAAGCACTCGCCAAGCTGAGATTTCATCTCTCTCCACCCACTGTTTCTGTCCCCAGCCGTCATTCTGGGCTAGCGTTTGAGCTGCAGCCATGTCCTGATCACAGGGATGTGGTAGATGGTGTGATATGGCTAAACTGCAGATGGCACCTATTGATTCTGGGCCAAAATGTTTTCTCCGCTGGCAAGGAACTCGATTCTGTTGCTATTCATTTAAATGTCATCTACAAAAAAAAAAGGTAAAACTCTTTCACTAAAATAGGTTTCATAGGAAACAGCTGTTATAGTAACACAATATCCCAGCCTCCTGAATCTGTATAAGCTCTAAGACCCGTCTTGAACATGCAAACACATCTTTAATTAATTCTCTACAGCCGCATGACCTTAGCTGTGATCCCAATTTACATTTTAAATGGAAATCCTTAATACTAACAAATTAGGCTATTGTATAACAGTAAGGAATCCCCTCGGTGCAGGACATAAAAAAACAAAAAAAACAATCATAAATCTTATAAAGAGAGCAGTTGCACCATTTAACTTTTTTTTTTTTACAACTTAGATCACACTGTGCCTAGTTAACAAATTAAATATCCACAAAAAGGACATATACTGTTTTCAAATTATTGTTATGAAATAATTTGAATGACAGAAATTCCTGTCATGGGGATTGGTAATCATACCAAAACATTTCAACAAAGCTTTAATTTAAAAACACTGGCTTAAGAGTATAAAATACAAGACGTTTCATCCAAATACCTTTTATCAGTTGTTTAGCATGCACAGGAAGTAACTCTGGTCTCAGTACACAAGGCAGTCACATGATCTCATTGCAGGAAGACACATGACTGCTAAGATGTAGTCCATTTGTGTTGCCAGAGAAGATGGTGTCCCAGCAGCTTCAGATGATGCCCCCCCGTTTAGGAGGTGGAGCAGGGTGGTGTATCTGCAAAGCGCCTATGAATGAATGAACCATGTTGTAGGCTGAAGACAAATGACGTCTCAACCCACCTCCCCTAGTAACAGAGGGTCGCTCCACTTTAACAAATATGGCCTCCTTGACGCCTCTTTCAAACCACCTATCTATCCACCTACAACCTATCCTCTTTGTCCAGGATATAGACACTTTGATCTTAAAAACTGTGTTGTTCTTTTTGTAGATGAGTATAGACTGCTGAGTCTTGTACCAAGGAGTTTTTCAGCCTGTGTTGATACATGGTTCGGCTGAGCGGCTGTTTTGTCTCCACAATGTAAAGATCTTTGCACTCCTCACATTGGATCGCTTATACAGTACCAGGTTGCTCTTTTAATGACAGTTAGTAACAACAGAGTTTCTTCCTGTGCACACTAAACAACTGATGAAGGTGTTTGGATGAGCACTGAAACGTCTTCTGTTTTTCCAGTGTTTTTAAATTAAAGCTTTGTTGAAACTACAAATACCAGGATGCATAAATTAATCTTTGAAAATGTCATGTTAGAAAAGGCCTTACCTAATTCTAAAGTTTTGTGTACCATTAGTAATATGTCGCTGTATGTGGAGTACTGGTAGGATGTGGCGCGATGCCAGTATGTCAGCAGAATGGAGTTTTAGTTCTACAGAAATGTTCAGAGGCAGATCTGTTCTGGTGGCATAAATGATCTCATCGGTTCAATCCCAGTTTTTAAACCAGTTTGCCAGGTCTCTTAGTAATTAGATGTCACCCTCTACCAACTGGCAGAGTTAAGATTTGATAACATTAACAACAAATCTTCCAGTAACAGTGAGTCATTTAAAACAAATCACACATAAATATGTTGTCGATGTGTTCCATTGTGGTTCCTGATTTCTTTTCATGAATACAAATGTTTAAAAAATAGTTTCTGATTTAATTCTGTGATGTTGAAATGGAAATGGCAGAGGACTATTTTAAGTGATGAGCCTGGTGTGCTGTCATCACGGATGTATTGGCTGTCATGCTGATTTGAGCATGTTCTACATGTCTAGTTGAACATTCAGATTGCCTTTTCGAAACTACTTATCATATTTTTTTGTTTTTGGGGATGCACAAGGATTAAATGGACATTGTTAAGCTATTAAGATAATTAACAATCTAATTAATGACCCAATAAATTCTCTTTCCCATCAAATATTTTTTTCAACATTTTTAGGTCTTAAACCATATTTGTGGTGGTCTTTAAAAGGTCTTAAAAAGCATTCAATTTGACTTGAAAAGGGTGCAGGAACCCTGTTTCTGGTGAAGACACTCCATAATCTGATTTCAGGCTGAAAGGAAAAGCTTCAGTGCATTTTTCACAAAGACCGAAGTTTTGGTCCTCTTTTTTTCTAGGACCTACGACAAAAAACAAGCACCAGACCGCCCAAAGGCACACAAAGGCATTAAGACTTTCATTATGCGATTGATTAAGCACTGAAAGCAGTGTTTGTAGTATATACTTCAGAGCTAATGAGGAGAGTCGGGCAAATTTGGAGGCTTTGAAGTGAGAAGCTGAAACCCAAGTGGTCGGCTTTCACACCCACTGGCGGATTTAAGCGCATTATCTGGCAATGATTGGTCCAACTTAGCTCCCCTGTTTCGGCTTTTAGTGAGAGAGTGACAGCTGAAAGCAGAGGCTTGATGATGGAGGAGAATGAGAGCAAACAGCACTGCGGGGACACCCACAGGACAGAAGACTTATGAAGAATATGTTTCTCTCCTCACGTACTGCATGATGGACTTGTCTCTAGTCAATGACGTTACAGTTTGGATCCAGCCAGGGGTAACAGGTCGGTGCTATGTGTAAGAAAATATGGCTTTTCAAATATTTCTCAGATCAAAGTTTGGAAAACTTTGAGTTTTAGAAATGGCCTTTGTATTTTCTTTTTGTTACTCCTTAATGCAACTCAACTCAGCTCTTTTTTATGATGGAATGGACTCAACTTTCTCTAATTTGAGTCATCGCCATGTTAATATCCTGCCACAAATGCCCTGAGTGTCGTAAAAAACATTGCAGTGATGATTGGAAAATCATTAAGGAACTGATGAACAGAGTGTGACAATTATTCTTCAGTTAGAATTCATTCACGTCCCACATGGCCACAGATACTGGAAGCATAAGGCAAATAAATGACGTAGAGAGCCAACACAGGATGCAATTACAGAAACTAAAAGATGAAGAAGTGAGGAGCATTTGTAAGTGTTGAGGCCTAATTGTGCTGAAGGTAATTAGATGGGTGCGGTACGTCACCATGTTCAATCTAAAAGAGGAAATTACATTTTATTTCCACTTTTTTTGTTTTCATAACCTGGCCGGGGGTTCCAATTAAAAACGCATTTCCATTCTAGCAAGGGAATTCTTTAGCACGTTGCAAAAAGTGATTGTTTTTTGGATTTGATTGGACACTCAGTTCCTGGTTGTTAAAGGACACACATTGGCCGTTATTTATGAAACGTGCGTATGACCTCAAACAGGCGTAGGACAGGCGTACTCCAATTCCTACACAAAGCCCGGCATTTGTCAATTTGAACGTGAGCGTAGGCTGCGATAAAATCTCACGTCTGGTCTGAACTTGTGTATATAAGTTTTCGGGTCAGTGTGGACTTGCGGTGCAGCTTATAATTAGTTTAACAGGAGAAGGAGAAATCATCAGTTAATCACTTATTGGTAATGGCAGATCTGGCTCTTTGAGAAGACTTCTATGTGCCTGTACAACAGTGCACACATACTCACACGGGCCACGGTGGAGCGCTCTACCGGATTGATTAAGGGCAGACGGCTCTGTCTTGCATCAGCGGGGGGGGGGGGGGGGGGGGGGGGGGACCCTACTATACACGCCAGAAAAAGTCTGCAATATTGATTTAGCCTGTGGCGCAGGGTGGCATAAATGTAGTATTGGAGCCAGATGACCCGATGCCCAGAGACCTGTGTCCAGCACAGCCCCGACAGGGTGCTAAACGAAGGAGACAGGATATTATTCCTTGCTTCTAAAAGGTATAGTGTTATGTTTGGCAATGATATTCAATACAGGAAACATGACCTTGCGCAATATTTTTATTTGTTCTTCAGGTTTTCCTTTGTCTTTTCAAGTGTCGTTAATGGCCACAAGTGAACGATTTCTTTCTGCCATTGATTGACATATTTCGGCTTGTTTTTCCAGCCCCTCTGCTGTCAGGAGACAGGGTAGGGTGGTGGTCCAGCACGGAGGGGGGGAGGAGAACACGCGCTCTCCCTCACAGCTTACAGTTGCCTGGCTCTGACTCATGAAAAAACAGTGTAAAATAAAAAAAAAATGCATGAACTCTACTACTGTGTGCCTAAGAGATTGCAATGTGAGTCTGTCTATTACTATAAGGACTATAGCATACATATGTCAAGGATGTATAAATTAAATAATCTTTAGCTGGAGTCTGATTTACTACGGCAACAC
>NC_045752.1:16949963-16972282 GCF_008692095.1 Etheostoma spectabile | reverse complement strand
CCGCATCAGTGATCTCTTTCCATTCTTTATTCTTTCTACAGCCTTCAATTCCAGCCAAATGGGACACTCATTAGTGCAAACGTTAGTGCCACCCTGAGATGGGTTTCAATCTCCACCTCTGAAAAGTGCCTCTGTAGCCGAAGTACGTCTTGCCATGTCGTAAATTGTAGGGGCGAGGCCTCAAAACCGAGAATATATTGGGGTGCGATATTTAAATTACGATTTTTTTTCCAGCCACTGCATTTGTCAATGCTCTGTTCTGATGCTCTGATTGGTGTGATATGAACGTTTCATGAATCCCACATGAAGCCTGTCATAAAATGATTTCCGTGCTCATATCTGCGCTGGTTTCTACATTAGGTTGATAAATGGGGGCCAGTATGAGGTAGGCTACTGTAATATTTCTTGATGCAAGCAGCAACCACAGTAGCTGAATGTTGAAGACGATATGAAAATGCCTTAAGCTGCAGTCCTTTTTAATAATCACCAGAAGCTGGATCCAGACTATATTGAATTTGATATACAAAGTCAATCAATTTTCCCACTAAAAAATATGGTCTGAAGCTAATGTCACTTTGTCTGATGTGTTTTGAAATGATAGTTGTATTGAAAATCTATTAAGGCTTAAAGAGACTTGATTGATTTCAGATGTGTCAGGCTATGACACACAGCTGTGTTTGATACCATTCGCTTGTCTCACTTCAGCTCTACATTGGCTCTATCCTCCTTTGTATTTTCTTTCCCAATACCCAATGCAATGTGCCCCCCCCTGAAGCGCATTGGTGGGCACAACCAAGAGCTCTGTTTTATTACTGTTCAGTTTGAGCAGGTTGGTTGAAATCCAGGCTTTGATGTCATGCAGACAGTTGACCAGGGAGAGGGGGGAAGCTGAGTGGATGGTTTGATGCTCATATAGAGCTGTGTATCATCGGTAAACCAAGAGCATCCAGTAGGGTCAGAAATCTCAACTAGTGGTTTATGAAGCTTCATTTGGACGTCACTAGTCCTAACATAAAATTCAGCTTTGGATAACAATATAAGTTTAAGAAAAGATCATGGTTTGGGTTAAAATTAGTACATTTGTTATGTTACCAACATTACGCACGTGACATACATTAAATGTGTTACAGCAGCCTCGTGAGTGGTTCCACGTTAGTTTAACCTATCCATCCTCCCCGACCACCTTCCTAGTTCCTAATTTACTTTCTTTTGGCATTATTTCCATTGTGCCGGCATGTAATTTTCACACATTATGTGCCACCACCATGTAAAGTGGCGTTAAGAGGTTGTGGTCATTTCAGTTATTTCCGTGAGATCTGCTGGTGAAACCATTAGGCAGTCATAGATGACACGGTCATGCTTTTCAAGTAGTTTTTAGCATGGCATTGCTTTTTTTTTTGTATAACAGTCGCAAATGTTGACTTGTTTTATTGCTGCACTTGAACAAAATCATTCTTCATAAGAGTGTCGGTGAAGAGCCTAACTTGTAAACCATGAATCATTAACAATGCTATATTTTGTACAAAAGAGGAGAGTCTTGCCAGTGTGAGCACTCACTCACAGGCTTGGCTTTCTGTACACCCACACACGCAGAGTCAGACTCTGAACACCCTGGGAAACAGTGGATGTTTAATGTGCAATTGCTGTGAAAATGAAAACCCACAGAAGTGGCTCTCATCAAACATTTACATTTGCAAGAGAGGATTAGCGACAGCAAGATTTCCGATTTGACTCTGAAAATGTCGTCCCTGACACTGCAACAGGGCAACTTTGTTTGCCACCTTCATTCAGTCTTTGCCATCAGCAGATTAAAGCTTCATTGAGCAACTTTTTTTTTAGAAAAGGAAAGCAAGATATTAATACATAAATATAATCTGACATTTTCTTTCATTACAGAGGACATGAGGAAGTGCAGAGATAGTTATATACTGTATATTTGATGAAAATACACACTGCAGCACACAGAAACAGGCAACATTGTCAATATTGGACAGGGGAGTGGTTTTAATGCATGAAGGTCAGCATACTCACCTCTGTGAAAAATGTTAGAACTGTCCTTTGCTAACATTTACACTGACCCATAAAGGGCGCAATGAAAAAAAGACGTAAAATATTTGCATATAGATTATAGCCTGAAATATGTCACGGCTGCACAGCTTAATGTGATTGTCTATCTAATGCTTGATTCATCTGAAAATGTGTCTGATCTGGTGCCATGGCTCTTATTTGCCACTTTCCGAATGTGTCGACTACATTTCTGAAAATTGTTTCTATTTTAACACCTCTCTCACTCTCTCTCCTTCGATTTCACTCTTCTGGAATAATTGAGGTATTTGGGTCATGCTGTCAATAGAATAGCCTCCCTCTGTCATGTAAGGACTTTCTGGGGAACATCATTAGCTAAAATAAAAGATGATCAGCTTACAGCGAGGTTGTCATTGATTTGCTCATAGAGATGAGCACTCAGTGTGATAAATGAAGGAATATTACGCTGCAAACTGCAATATTGTGTGAGCGACAGCCGTTTTAGAGGCATGATATATCCATTCCGTTTTTATTTTAAACTAAACTATGTCGTTTAAAATTTCCCAGCAGTAACTGCTCCCTAAATCACCGAATACAAAGATGTATCCATCATCATTCAAGCATTTACTCCACCAGTGAGCCAAGAAGGGGGATGGAAAACACAAAATAGCGTCTCCTGCCACGTTCATCACTAATAGAGGCTTGTCGCTTGCGTCATGAGTGTCCCGGCCGTGTCTGCTGGTGTCATCATGAAAGTCCACTGGAGATTTACAAATAATATCTTAATATATACAGTAAGAAGTGGGCCAAAGAAGTAGAGGTACTTGAATCAGTTTCAAGTTCCACTTTATTTATCTTCAGAAAAGGAAATTTAGTGTGCAGGAGGATGTGTAAAATACATACACAGAAAACAAAAAAGCACCACCAGATGCTAACAACATTGTAAACACAACACATCAATGGAAACACTCCTTCCCCAAAAACCAATGACAGCATCCAATTGGACAGTACACAGGTAAACATTTCATAATGAACATAGACTTGAATAAATAAATAAATGATCACATACTGTATAAAAATGTCAAGAGATGTCAATCAAGCGAATTCAGGTTCCTAATAGCCACAGGAATAACAGAATCCCTGGCGTGTTGTAAAACAGTGAGAAAAGAATGCTATTAAGGACAAAAGGGAAGGTTTGACGAGGTGCATTGGTTTCAATTTTAAATTAGTAGACACAGGAAAGTGTGTCATCTGTAGCCCCTCTGGTTCGGTTTTTACTCTGAAGCGCCAGTTAATTTTGGTGTGATTCTTCTCACCATTGTTGCCCTTGAAAAGTCGGATTTCCCACTCAGACTCATTGTTTTCCTTCAGGTTTCTGCCCAGTGAGTCTCATGCTGCCATTGTCTGCAGAAACACACACATACAGCTTACAGGGACAAACTGCTGCTGAGTCAAATGACATGCAATTTACAACACCAAACTTTAATAGTGATCATCCATTTGTTGTTTTTTTCTTTTTTATCATCTGCAATAAGTTTTAATAATGCAAAGAATTGCTGCACATTGACGCTGGGGAAGGAAAAGGCCATAGCTGAATTGAAAAATCTATAGGTTCAGTATATTGCATCTGTTGTAGTCTACATAAAGTGTTAGAGTTAATAAATCTTTTGCAAGAGGACAATAGGCAGAGCCTGCATATTTAATCAGTACCCTGGGCTTTTTCGATAAAGTAGTAACACACACAATAAAGTATTTCACATTGGGTTGGGATTTTATCATTACGCATTTGGATGTGCTGCTCATGTTCTGTTTCAGTACTTAAAATCCATCAGACGTGAGAGATTACAAAGATTTTTTTTCCTTACATTTATTATGATTAGTCCCTGCTCCTTTCCACACTGATGCAAGGGTGTATTAATTAGAGCATTGGTTTACACCGCACTGTTTTTGAAGCATTAATCATGATTGTCTCATTATTTTTGACTGAACTGTCTCTACAGATGATAACCTCATTTAGCTTAATAAAAAATGACGTCCAACTACCTTACTAGTTTGTCATTCAGGAACAGGGTTTGGAATGCGTTGATCTGCATTATGTGTAGAGACAACATTGACAGCATTAAATATGATTGACTACATATACAAGCCATCATTTAACAATATACGTGAACCACAGTGACAGTCCGACAGACTAACATGGCTACAAGTGTGAGTAAATATACATTAGGCCTATGTCATGTTTATGGTTGATATACCATTCCAGCCTAATGAGGGCTGAGCTCAAGAATCGCAAGAATTGCAATGACCCATTTCTGCCAGTTGCTGCCAGAATCCTTGTCAGCTAGCTGCTGTAATTCCATCTAACTAGCAACAGTCATTAATAAAGTAAGACAAATCAGCAAGATCAAATACTATCCTGACCCTTGCTATGCAACAGCTGAAACTGCTATTTTCCAGTTAAGAGCCGAAAAACAATCATTAACACACAAGCTACAGTTGACAAATAACAACGTAATGTTAAATTAGGTAAGACAGAATGAGCAGATATCAAATAATTCTCTACAACAAGAGTTGCACATGTAAGGAAGTCATCTTAAATTCTTATTCAAGAGTAAGGATTGGGTAGGGCAATTGAGCACGTGTTCGTAAGCACTTCTACATAGAGCGCAAGTCAATCTGGTCTAATAAATCAAACTTCTTGGTTTGTCCCTTAAAAGGCAATCAGTTTGAGTTTCTCCAGGACCGGCTCCAGCTTATGTGGAGGTGTAGCTGTGAGAATAATTTTCTAACCACCTGCTCTGTTTGAATTTTCCAGACTTTGGTATACTTGACGGAGGTGACAAGTTTAAAGAAATTCAAGTTAAATTATTTATATAGCCTTTTATCAAAGCAAGTATCAAAGAGTAAAAAGAAACAGAGAAAAAGAGACAGTAACTGAACGATGTAGAAAGCTAAAATGAGATTAAACAACATGGAACTCAGAAGTACCAACCTTGAGCCTACAGTGCATAAAACTTCTCGGGACAAAAAGTAATGAAGGAAACTTTGGGTACATCGTGCTTAAGACAGACTCCCTATCATCAAAAGATGTAAAATCACAATGAGTCAAAGAATACATGGTAGAAAAAAACATAGTTGGACATGTTTTTCCAGTCTCATATGCTTCAAATAGGACAGATGGGACATTGGCCATTGCCAGCTTCTGTGAATGTAACTGTCAAGCATTGGAGATGGGATTCAACACATGCAGAATCACAGGCAGCATTCACATCAACTGCTAAGTAGGAGGCAGCACCCACACACACAGCCATGGTGTCCCAAGTCTGGGCAGAGGAAAGACAGTTAGATAGGTAACTGTGTAAATCACGACTCACACACTCACTCTGACACAGATAGCAGACGTTGGATTAGTGTGATCTCACAGCAAACAGAGAATGAGTTTCCATCAAGGTCCCAACTGCAGATTTCTATATCAGTGCTGGGGGAAAAAAAGAGACCAAAATGTTCCCGAGCTAGATGGTGCTGAAATTGAGAGGCTTTTAGTGTTGATTTGAAGACTGCAATAGAGGTTGCTTCCCCGATTGCAAGAAAGAGATGATTCCAAAGTTCTTTCAGGACGAAGATGTAACATTGTGCATAATGTAGCCTACACCACCTCCCGCCTGCACAGGTATGGCTCTCAAGTCAACAGAAGCCCTTTAAAGTGAGACTATGTGACTTTTTTTCTGAACAGGGGCCTGCTTTTAATTTTTTAATCTTTAAATTTACATTTATGAGATGCTAAAACTTTAATGGTGGTTGCTGTTAGCACTTGCGCTAGTCACAAGGGTTTTGGTTATGGTTATTATTGTATTGCAAAGATCTTCCTAAGAGTGTTTTGACAGTTTTAAATCAGATATTTAATCAAAGGTGTTTTTATGGACCTGTGTCTGTTTCAATATTATTAGTATTTGTTGTTAAGACCATCTTATAATTCCACTCAAAGCCTTGGGTTAGAGCAAACTGTTTCTATGACAATGCCTCTGACCCTCAAACACGTTCACACGGAGTGAATCTTACAGCATGCGTCATCCCTTTTTGCATTGGGCTGAAAATATCCTTAAGAGAAACATCCAAAATATTGGATAGCCTTGATATGACAATAATCCCCCCCACACCCCCACCCCCACCCTTTGGCTCAGATTTGCGTCACCGTGATGAACTGCAAGCGATCCGGGTCCACTTAAAGCTCACACAGCTGCATGCTCTAAGGAATCACAGGTAATTTGTGTGGATGACCTACCACATAATAGGTTGTTCATGCTATATGCTACACTAGAGATCAATCTCAATTGTTCATATTTCACTAGAGGAAAAGCTCTTGAAAGGACTGATTCCTATGCTGCGGTTACACCTATTGTTCCAGTGCTGCACTTCTTAGCCGCTCATGTCATGGCACATTAGGTGACAGGTCTGGAAGGACTCTAACAGAAATCAAATATGGACGAGGTCAGAGGTTGCTGTGATCTGAGTTCTATATTTCTTGATAGAATAAGGCCACAACATGAATACAAGCAGTGTAAAACAGGAAGTAATGCAGACTTGGATTTCAGCATCATGACACAGGCTTGTATCATAAATCAGAGTGATCAGGATGAGTTTAGTGTCAAAGCCAAAGTAAATCTTTTACTTGGCATTTGCAACTGATTGCACGCAAGTTGCACTATGCAATGCCGCCGTCAGTAACATCTTGTTGCCATGCCAACTGTTGTCTCTTATTGTGAACAATACTCTCAAGATCATTTTGTAGTGCTGAATATTAATCATATAAGTGTAAATGTTTTCTCTCCAAAGGTTTTCTTACAGCTCTGAAATATGAGTGCTGTCAAACGATTCAAATATATAACTCTCAATTTAGCACGCAGTTTTATCTATTATAAATGTCCCTTGATTTCCTTTTGTCGCGTTATTTTTTCTCATTTTAATGCTATTAGCAACATGGAAAAGGGGATTGGCTTGCTTTATACAAATGTTTTTTTTAAATTGAAAACAACATTGGCCTACAGCCTAATGTAGTGTTCCATTTCACACGTAACATTCTCACTTGGAGCAGATAATCTCTCACACAATGTAACACTGACCATCAATGAAAGGGGGAAAAAACTACTGTGCTTGGCCATCAAGTGGTATTTCAGACTGGACGTTCTGTGATGATAGCTCTGTTCACGACAAAACACACAGATCACTTTAGCCTTGTCAATGTGAACGTTTGGCAACTTTTAAAAAGTAAACTTTCCATTCATAATCTTATTGGCATCCATTTTGGCGTCTCACGCTCGCCATCCACTCAAAACGTAAATTCAGCTAAAAACAATTGACACCGTTAAAATGGGTTTGCGTTAATGCCGTTAATAACGCGTTTAACTGTCAGCACTAATATATACATGTATATATACATATATACAAACTGTATTTGGAAGGAGGACATGAGGAGTTTAAAAAACACTTTTAAGCATTTACAATTCCAAAAAGCAGATACTATAATTTGTTTTACAAAGTTGCGAGCTGTCAAGTTTGATGCCATGACTCAGAAATTATTTACAGAAATTATTTTGCCTATGTCTCAAATAAGGAGATTATGTAATGTATGAGCGATAAACACACCTTTGGCTTTCAGAGGGACTAAAGAACAACATGTATTTGTCACATTTAACTAACATAAACAGACATTTCCAGAGCACAAAATGAATGTCATTATTTGAATATTTATGTAAGACACATTAAGTGGCAACATTGTATGAGTTGTTGTTTATTACTGAAGTGGGACTGTCAATGTAGCAACTATATTCTACACTTTCATACAAGGGCAATGGATTTCTTTGGCATCATTTTCCAAGTTTTTCATCTATTAACCACCAAACTTCCTTAACCCACCTATACCCTTCCATCATAACTTAAAGCTGCTATAATCACATTTTCTAATAACAACGGATCAAACAACTGCATATGACAGGGGTCGCTTGTAGAGACAAATCCATTATGCAGTTTTCCTTTACAGAGTGTTTTAGTGTCTTCCAGCCTATTATCTTGTCATGTTTAGTTGGTTTTGACATTTCTGTCTCTTAAATTCTGCACTTTTCAACACACTTCAGGTAATTTCATTTGTGGTGCTCACAGCAGTGAGCCACTACAATTACAGAATTCAACAGCAATGTGTCTTTGAAGAAACAATGTCCTAATAGTTTCAGTTGGAACTACTTTCTGCATGATCTGTGGATTATTAAGTAAGAAAAGAAAGAAAGAAAATATATACTTCTTTGTAATTTGAGTGAAATGGCTCCTGATGTAGAGGGGAAGGCTGGAAGTCTAGCACTAGGACCCAGAATAGGGGCAGAGTCTATAAAACGGGGCAGGGTCTCACCTGGACTCTTCTTCCTGCATTGCACACCTGAGACACAGCAGCTGGGGCCAGCCTTTGTTTGGTGTTTGATTTGGTAGGCTCCTTTTAATATGTTTTAAATTATGATTGTACCTGTATGACTTAATTTATAGAACCAAAAATACTGGGCTCATTATATGATGTGAATATGATATGAAGTGAAGATTTTTTTGATTGTTCATGATCCCTTTTGTTTGAGTATTTATTATTAGTTTTGGGGCTATGGGTGGGGGGTGGGGGGGGGGCGTTGTAGGCAGCCATTTTGAATGCTTGCTTTATAGTGTAGTTCTAGTCACCCTAGCTTGCTGTGTGAGTGTGAAGTGGTGTGATTCAAATTGAATTATGTGTAGTGTCTTCCCTGAAGGTTTTGTCTAGCTAGTTTCATCTGTTATGTATTTTACCTGTTTTAATGCATCCATCTTTCTTTGGCCTGTATTTAAGCCCTCTATTGAGCTGTCTTGGTGCTATATCGCTGGATGAAATGGTTAATTTGACAATTTTGAAAGCCAGAGTGAGAACACTTTGCTCTGCATGGATTCTTCTCACGTTTTTTAATTTCTTCAACAAGGATGCAAATTGTTTTGCAGCAGTAAGGGGGAAGTTGTCAGTTTCCACTCACACTGTGTGATTCACTTGGCATTCGGTCAGACCAAAAAATTGTTGTCAGTGAAGAAGGGACTGGTGGGCTCGTGGTGTCCAAGGTGGCAGTGGAGGAAGAGGAGGATGGCATTTGTGGAGCAATATCACCAGGCAAATGTTCTCTAGTTAAGAGAGAGAAAATAAGTGACATGCACACAAATGGCTTGCCTTATGCAATGCATCTGATAAAAAAATCTATCATGAGCAAAATGCATACTTAAAAAGTTATGATAAAAACATCTCATGAAATCTTAACCTTCATAGATTTGGAGAAATTCATTAATGTCCTGTTTTGAAGTTGGTCCACTGCAGGAGCTCCCTCCACATGCTTAAGTTCATCTATACTTTGCACACCCCAGCTAAGAAATCTCTGCAGCAACTTTTCCATATTTATCCCAAGAAGACTAGACATGGTCTGATCTGGTTCTTTTTTTTTTTTTTTTAAACACTTTTGCTGATACACCCAATGGCATAACAGGTTATCTCCTCCAATGACGCATATAATCCCTTTTGAAATCTAACCATCAGGCAAGTGGATGCCACTGACCTCGAGGTCTTTAAGATCCTTGTCCAGTTGTCCCATTACCAAGTCATAAACAATACAAAAAAATCTTGCTTTCTGCAAAAAAGTTGTTGATCGACGGATTGAGGTAAAATGGCTGAGTGAGGTACAGTAGACTGCCATCACTTTTTTTCCCGAAACCCAATGGATGGACTACTTCAAATGAGTCTTTAGATAATCAACCCCAATGACAATGGATCTGACTTTCAGAATTGTCTGCTTTACTTTGCCCTCCCAAAGACTCCTGAATGACACACACACACACATATTTTCCCCCATCAGCCCAATAAAAAGAATGGATGATGTTTTTTGGATTTGCATCACTCATGTATTGAAAACGGATCAGAGAAGGAAATACTGAACCAGTTCCCATTTGGTTAGGGAACACTGAAGCAAGAAAGGAGTGTTTGTGCGTGTGCGTGTGTGCGTGTGTGCGTGTGTGCGTGTGTGCGTGTGTGCGTGTGTGCGTGTGTGTGCGTGTGTGTGTGTGTGTGCGTGTGTGTGTGTGTGTCGAGGCAACCTCACTTGTTTTCTGAATATAAGGACGCAACCTCCGCAGTACGTGCTTGACTCTCCCTTGTTCCCTAAACAGTCTTTTATCTTTATCACATCTTGATACATGTGATGTGAACGTTGACAACGAACTGTCTTCTCATGCTGTGTGAATGGACAAGGTGCTGCTCTTCCATCTAATGGGATTAGAAACTAGTAAAATCTTCACAATGCATGGAGAAAAATTCAGAATGACAAGTCAAATCAGCACTGCAGAGTTGGTTGTCTCTCGTCATGATACCGATATGAGTGTAACTTAAATGCAATACATTTTTTGGACTAAAAGCTGAAATCAGGAAACCCACACTTAAAAGTAGCACATTCCTGTTTAGTTTCAAATGCCTTGTATATTAACAAAACCGCATTATTTTCCCCAGAATGCATTGCTGCTAACAAATATCTACTGCATTTTTTAGCACTGTAGCCAGCTCACTGTAACATCATGATGTTGTTATTACAGCAAGTCATCATAGTGCATCCCTTAATTCACAGCTTTAAAAATGAAACCTAGTAAAGTGAAAGTAGATTGTATTGGTTCATTTTTGGAGTCCTAGGGAAACCTCAAGTTTGGAGAGATTTATAGCTGTACACCGCCTCCCAAGACCCCCTACGTTCATGCGTTTTGAACCCATGAAACAGAAAGTATAGCCCCTGTGGTCCTCTGAGTTTTCAGTTTACAAGAGTGGACAGGACAATATATAATGAGACAGTTACCTAGGAATTTATAGCCGCTACACATTTCATCTAGTTTTCCTTTTCATCATCTCACTCAATCTCTTCACTTTTCTTGGTAAAAACACACACCATAGGCTTACCTTGCTGGTTGCCAGGAGGAAATTAATTTTTCATATCTCAGCTATGATACTACACAGTAGTGGCAGAATACTGACAGTGGGGCGTGGGTGAGCATGTCATCCGTGGAGATGGAGGCATCGATTAATGGCAGAAGGAAGTGCAAACAATTACAGCTTGGGTAACGCAGACAAGGCAGCGCTGAACCCTAAACGCCTCTATAGGAGGAAGAGTGAAGGATCCGGGATTCAACCTGCAATCTCAGGTATCAGCCTCGGGAAATCACAGGAGGATTTTGTATGGTTAGCCTGCTCCGCTTAATCACGAGAATATATCTCAGATACAATCTTACATTTAAATGAAAGACATGCATAATGGAATCCAGTGTCAAGGCATTTAATGCATAGGCAGCAGCTAGGTAAGATAAAACTAGATTTATGAAGGCCTTGGCAGTGAGACTGTCTTGTCGCTCTCTTCTACCCTTTACTCTTGCAAAGCAGATATGCAGATAGAAACGGGCTTTAAAGCACCTGTGGGATAGAAAATCTTGAGAGACACTGGTCGGCTACTTTTATCTCTTTCCTGCTACGCTCATTGTGTAGAGGGACTGAGAAAGAGATGAGGTTCAGTGAGCTACAGTACATAATACATTAAAACTAGACCGTCATTACGAATGGGTAAAAATTGTAGAATTTATTTTAAATATTTCAAATATATATATACTGTGTGTGTGTGTGTTTGTGTGTGTGTGTGTGTGTGTGTGTGTGTATGTATATATATATATATTGCACGCATGGGCGGAGTGTGCGCCCATATGCAGAGACTCAGTCTTTGCCGCAACGGCCTGTGGCTCTTTTTGCATTTTTTCCTCTCTCTCCTCCTTCCCGTCTAAGCTGTCCTGTCAAATAAAGGCCAAAAGCGCCACACACAAAAAAATTCTAAAAGAAAATATTTAATATAGGCTACTGTATGATGTTTAATGGTCCAAACACAGCTCTGGTCTGACTTAGACATCTGCTAAAGGTCAAAACAGTATCTCACAACAATAGGTAGACACCCATATGATTATGAGTAATACAAGACATATGCAATCATCCTGACAAAAACACATTGAGTCACTTCTGAAATGCAACAATAGAATTTTTAAACATAAAATAAGGGATACAGTGGATTTTATTTTAATCTACTTTGACCTTAACCTCTTGTTTTCAGCCCATTAAGTGAATAATTAAATTATTAGCTAAATAAACGAAAACCAGATAAAACAATTTGACAAAATGTGCAAAAAAATACAAACTAGTAAACATAAATATAGTATACAAAATAGTTAACATAAATATTTACAAATGGGTAATTATAGATATGTACTAAATATACTGAGATAAAAAAAATTAAGTCCAGTTTTGTCAATCAATATGCAATACTTTGTATCTATCATTAACCCAGATAAAACTTGCATCATTGTAAAACTGTTCCTCACAACTAACCAAATTATTTGGAAAAAAAACTGTTAAAATGTAATAAATGATATAGTCTGTCTGTGTTTATTCTAATTGAATTTGAATTTAGGATGTCTGCTTATGATTGAATAAATACTAAATTGAAACATACAGTATTTGGCCATGTACACAACCTCAATACTGAAGTTTAAGGATATAATAAGGCTCTAATGGAATGGAGTCATTACAACCCAAAAGAAAACCACCCATGGCTTTGGAAAATGGGTAAATGAAAACTCCAACCACGCATTCTCCTACCATCAGCCAGTACCAACTCCAGCAGATGTGGCACTACAAAGGTAGATCAGAGTTAAATAGCTATCATCTAGCCAATGTAAATGCTAATCAGTGCTCTGCCTGTCATACAACACAGAGCAGCTGTTGTTTTACAGAGCTAGCACAGGACAGAAATGTTGATGATGCTACATATTCTTAGACCTTGTCCCACAGACGCTAGTACTTGTCTCCCACTGAGACACTTGTGGGGATAATCAGCTGTATACACAGAGAGCTGACAGGTTAATTACTGCGCAACATACATACACTATACAAATGGGTGACAGTTTAGAGTGCAAATCAACATTAAGTGTCTTAGTAAGGTGTTGTGCCACTATAAGCCTCCAGAACAGCCTCGTAGCCTCTTGCCAAGTGTCTGAAAGGGTTGAATCTCCTCATTTGTCGTTTTGGTGATGGTGGTGGAGAGTGCTGTAAAACAGTGGTTCTCAAACCTTGTCACATCAGGGATCCCTAAACTGACACAAATTAGTACCACGGACCCCCATCTGACAAGACTTTGTCCCAGGGTCCCCTACGTGAAAGACTTCTACTTTTTGATGTTTTTATTACAGACAGTGAATGAAACCCATGAGCAAAATAGTAATACAATCTGTCATTGTGTCACTTACGGATGAAATTATTGTGAAAATAAATGATCCCCCTTTTTTTGGGGGACTCCCGGGAACCCCTTCAAGGACCCTTGGGGAGAGGTCCCTGGACCCCACTTTGAGAACTACTGCTGTAAATGAAGTAAACATGGGTTATGTAAACTGACAGGTAATTTATTGGAAAGTTTTGGTGACTGTCATTCTGCTTTACCAGTGCTACATGAAATCTCCCACGTGTTAATTTGGGTTGAGCTGTGGTGACTGTAAAGGCCATAGCATATGACTCACTTCATATTCATATTCATACCCGTCTAAGCATTCAGAGACTCTTTGTGTTTGCATCTTGATGGAACGTTAAGGTGAGGTGGGTCTGTTCAGCCTTTTTATACGTGTCACAGAGCCTGATAGGATGTTAATTGTTAATTTGTATCATGTATTTCACCTGAACGAAAGCATCAGCACCGGTTATGTTTCCATAATCAGTGCATGTGTCCATATGTGGCAGAGCAAGGTGTAAACCAGAAGCTCTATGAAATCACAAACAAAATTAACCAGAAGCATTGACAGTTTGCAATTCTGCATCTTTAAGACCAATTTGCCCACCTCACATTTCAAAGATTTCAAATTTGTCAGACTGAAAAACATTATGTAGGCATGACCTGGGTAGAATAACAGAAATTGAGATGGCAGTTATTTCAGTCTGCACTTGTTTTGTTGAGTCTTTGTGCTTAAAACAAATGCAGACTGAAATAACTTAAGTTATTTAGAGTGTAAATTGGCTTCATAACTCCTGTAGAATCAAGTGTCATTGTCTCAATACTCTTGTTTCAAGCTTTTGGCAATCATCGGCAAACTAGATATTCAGTGGAGAAAAAGAGAAACCGTACCACAAAACTGTGTAATTATCACACTGTGTTTAAGTCTTGAAATCCAAATATGAGCTTTTGTCTCAATTTTTGTGGCAATGACTTGCTGATGTTGAAACATGGTACATTTGAAACAATGACAGCAATATGTCAAAGTAAATACCAGAAATAGCCAAATTTTGTGTTCGGAAAAATGGAAGAAAAAACTGAGAATGTACCAAAAAGGCTCTCTGAACGTCTTGAAGGAACAGCAGAGCTTCGCTTTAAGAGTGCCTCACACTTTCTAAAATATAAGATTTAGAACAAATAATGGAAAGAAAGTGGATGTAGCTCGGACAGAATGGTCTGAACGGACTGGTGTTGAAGGTGAAAGGAGTTTATGTGAGTGAGAGAGACTGAGATTACATGGATTAAGTCAAAATACTCCTTAAAGTACAGGTCCATCATTCTCTCTCGAAAGCTGAAATTCTTGAGAGTTAAAGTGAAAACTTTGGGTAAGAACCTTTTTTTCTAGGCAGATTTGAAGGAATTCTGGTGTGGCACCTGACTTTATTTCATTTTTCTTACAATTCTATACACATTCTGTGGGAATAACATGGCTTGACACTTTTATCACAGACTCGTATGCAAACATGTGAGAGACTGTCTTCAAACTGGGGATGTTAAATAAATTGGATCAAACAAGTCTTCTGTTTTCCTTTGCATCTTCAAACCGCAAGGGGCATGCCTTTATTGCCTCCGTGTAGATTCCATGCGTGTGTCAACCCCGTGCATGAAAAACCTCTTATCATCTGTGCCCAAAAGGCTGCTTCTGAAGGGATGCTGGTGTTGATGTACTTCTTGGGTCTCTGGTTTGTTCCTTTTTTTCCCCAGCGGAGAACGCCGTCTGTCTAGCGTCTGTCTTCCTCTCTGTCTTGAAGCTTGTGTTGGGTGGAGTGACGCCGAAGGCTTGTTTACAGTCGCCCCTTGGGGGGGGATGTGATGTAAAACCAGAGGCAGCTGTGCTGTTAGAGGGGCTAAGGAGGGATCACACTTGAATGTGACTGCGCTATAGTTTAAAACCCTTAAATCCCACGAGAGAAGTGCAGAGTCAGCGCCGCAGCCTTGTAAAGTATGCTGGTCTTGCTCTTGCAATGCAAAGTCTGCTTGTAGGAACACGGCGGTGTAATACAACCTTGGTAAAAGCTGACGTGGAGGCTCCTGAGGGGACAACAAAAAGGTTTACAACCAAGCGAGTTACTGTGTCCAGCGAAAACGGCCCACTGCAATCTGACTTCATTGTGCGTTGACATTGTTGCTGTCGACCTCCATCGGTGTCAGTTAACATGAAAAGCTCTCCTTTCTGTCAAGCCATAAAACCTCTTTCGCCCTGGAAAACAGCCACTGAGAGGAAGTCAGAGGACAGCAGGAAGGAGAATGGGTCAAATGAAGTCTATGCACTCATTCGTTCTTTGCTTAAGAAATGGATCTCTGAGAAAGACATAAGAGTTTACAGTAGGACATTGTTTTCATGACTAAAAAGCTTTAAAGCTGTCCTGCAGATGAAGAACACCATTGCATTGAAGCATGTACACAATAGAATGCAAAAGATCAGAATGGTTTGATTCCTTTTCTTTTTTTTTGTGAGTGGAAAAGCTGTGAGCGGATGTATTATTCTGTAAGGATTTCTAAGGTTAAAAGGAAAGGCGGGCTGGTATTATAGAAAAAAATACAATCTGATAATAAAAACTAAAATCTGGTAAAGAATGACGGTCACACGGAATACCTCACAGACAGAGGACATGTAGAGGTATAGCATTTACAATGTCTGAGTGTATGGAAAGAAAATGTATGTCACCATGACTGCAAAAGCTTTTATACATCCATAATTCAATTGTTGGGTTGCAGTTTTGTTCACTGGAACCATTTTAATTAGTAACCTCATGCTCTTAATGTGAATATTTAAGAGTTCTATGTTTTTATATTTTCCATAGATGCAAACGACAGCTTAATGTTCTGAGTGTTTTACGCCTACTTTCAACACAGGAAAATATAAACATAAATTCCTGTGCTGAGTGCATGAAGAGCATGCTTCTGCTTTGTCTCTTTTTTGTCATTTATTTAATTTAAAGATTTTTTGGGGCTTTTCCCTTTATTAAAGGGACAGTGGATAGACATGAAAGGAGGAGAGAAATGGGGGTGACACACAAGAGAGGCCGCTCCTTCTGCTTTGTCTCTATTTAAGAAATTAATCAAACTGACAAATGGCATTCTCTAATGGTGGTTGTTAAAAAACACTGCTAAATATTAAATCCATTTAAATTAGCCGGGCTTCTGGTAATTGCTTAGAAGTAAGATAAGTAAGGATGTTGTCACAATATTTCTGCATTTTCTGTACACAAGAGAACACAGAAAGGTATTTGTGAAAGAAGCTGACAAATGCATGTTTTGCATATGGACATTAAATATTCCCATATTTAGTACTGTAACATGCAAGTACTGTATCTAAGTGCAGGGTGAAGTACTTTCCTGGAACAGCTACGCTTCTATTTTAATCAGTCCAGAAGCCGGTTGCTCCAACTAGTCTTTACTAAGCCTTGCTAAGTCTGCTAAGTCAGTCTTAGTTAAGACCAGTCTCCCAGTAGTGGTTCTAGACCATTTCAAATGGAGGGGCCAGACTGGGGCCACATGCTATTTTAGGGGTACCAAATACAATATGAACAAAGTGTTGCATATCACCATCCATCCATCCATCCATAGGTTTGGTTCTACAAAGCACTAACAATACAAATATAACTAAAAACACAAGGATACTGATTCAGTGTTAACCTATACATTGTCTACCACTGCACATGAATAATATCCTCTTTGGGGATAAAGTTGGGGTTGAAAATATATTGAAATATTTTCCACAGTAAGGGGGGCCAAATGGGAGTTAATATCACAGGGGCACTGGCCACTCTTGCCCCCTGGAACATCACTGCGGTCTTCATTATGGACTTTGCATTGGTTGCACTAACCTCTCTTAAGTCTTGTCTTAGCGATGTGCGTTCATGTTAATGCCCATGTGACTGTGGCTATTGCTTAGAAGCACATGTTAACATTGTTAATAAAAAATCTCCTGTTATCTTTCCATGTGTAGCTGATTATTATTAATTCACCAAATACAACGCTATTATAGACGATCAGAGAAAAAGAAAAGGACATTTCATGGACATTAAAGATACAAAAATGAATAGTGCTGTACAGGAGTGGCGTGTGTGACAGCAGCCTGTAGGTGGACCCGGTTTGCTTTCTGTTGAAGACCTAGGGCCCTATCTTGCACCCGGCACAGCATGGTCCAAAGCCCGACATAAGTGTTTTTGCTATTTTAAGACCATCCAGCGCCCACATCATTTAAATAGCAAGTGCACCTGCACCCATCTTTGGTCGTGTTGGTCTTACAGGGAGGTGTGTTCAGGTGCATCCTTGCCGTATTGCTATCTTGAGGCAGCGGGAAGTGATTGTGCCATTGTCCAACAAAAACCTGGTGTAAAGTCAACAATGCAGTATTTTGTTGTTATTTAATATAACATTAGTAAAATGTGCCTCGGCTTATGCACAGTGCGCACACTATGCTTGTTACACGCACACAGGGATGCTCAGCAGCACACAAACATGCTAACAAAGAGCCACAGAAGACATTTTACAGGCAGTTCTCGAGACAAGTCGACTGAGTGTAAAATCTGTTGGGTGCTCCTTTAATTAAATGATGTAAATACTTCTCCCACCACTGTAAATTACAAACAGTGTGAGAGCTTCAATGCTCCATTAAGCACGGTCCACTTGACCTGTGTGAACTCCTAACTACTGCTGGACAAACTCCTTTTATGCTGGCTAACTCTTCACCCCCTCCCCATCTGCCCTCACTCAAGCCTAATAAACAAAGCCGTTTTTAAGGAAGGGGTGAACATATTTATTAGCAAGCCATTAATAATTCACTGGAACTTAATGTGCATCCAAGGACATGCTCTATGTCACTATTAGAGATTTGAAGCCTGAATAAATCTACAGTGTACAGCAAAAGGCACCAGCCACTGCCTAGTCTCCTCCGCTTCTATGTGTTGGATTTGGTCCAACAACGTGGCAGTGCTGCAGCAGGGTCGAGTGCTACTTGCGGTGGCAACTTTCCACGTTTGCTGTTTGTCGGGACTGTCACAGGCGAGATGTCTGCCAGATGCTCTGCCGCCACTTTGCAAAGTAGCATGTAAATATAATTAAATGATGACACATCCAAATTATATAAGACCCTTGGACTGTATGGTCTGTGACCTCTTTCAGTTCTCCAAATGAACATTGTTGTGTCAGACAGCTTTAGAAGAAGTGGACCACAACTGAACAGCAGAATTAATGGGGAGGGAGCAGGAATAAATGCAATATTATGAGGAGCTCTGACCCTCCATGTCTTGGTTTAAGGAAGCATTAAAGGAAATAAAACCTGACTGCATGAATGATTTTCAGTGCTGGGCTAAACAAAGTGAGTATGACAGTGGTGGGACAGGCGCACAGAGAGAGGCAGACTGAGAGTAACACGGAACAAATAAAACCATGAGTCACATTAGTGGGGGAAAGATGGGGTGCTGAGAGGGGAACACAAGTAAACAAGATTATGAAACGAACCCTCAGGCAAATGAATATCATTGAGAGGTATATCACTGCCAACAAAGATGAATCGACTCCCCCTGGGTTAAAAACTTGTCCCACAAACAAGAAACACAAGGAACAAAATCTACTTACTTACTTTTTCATGTAGAGAAAAAAAATGGCCATCATATTCTCTGCAGTTTTACTTTTGCTTCTATGGTAAAAACTCCTATTTCTTATGAAATAGTCACTTATTCAATGTATATTTAAACACATGCTCCCATGGGTGTTTTTTCTAAGCTGAAACCCAGCATGGTGCAGAGTGCCTTCCAAGAGCTTTAATCATTGCTCCACCATTCTTAATGGAGTGATTATTAGCATGGGGATTAATCAGCTCATTTAAATCTCTTGCCAGCCCCCTAGTGATTTACTTCTGTCAGCGACTTCCAAGTCCACAAAGGAGAAGAGACAGCAGGGGAGGGTTAAGGAGGGTATCCTTTCCCCATTCACTCCCCTCCTGATGTGTGTGTCTGCTATACAGGAGCTTAAAAGGAGTGCAGGACACTTTAACCACTTTATCCCCTAACTGGATAGCTTCATTAGGTTGACTGGGCGAGGTGATGTGAGGACAGGAAGGGAAGAAAAAGGATTGGGAAAAGGGCAGGCGAGGAAATGAGGGCAATTAGTAAACCCAGCTAAGGTACATCTTTAGTGAAGCTCACAAACATTATGTGTACTGCAGTTTGGTTGGGGTTCGTGATGTGGCAGTTTAATGAGGCAATTTTTCTCAGGATGTGTGTGGGTGGAGTGTTGGGATGAGAGCGGCGTGTCCAGGCTAGAGATATACGCCATGTAAGCACAATGCCCTTGAATCTGGCCCTGGACCTCTGTTGCATTTCATCCCTCTTGCTTTTCTGTCAAGAGATCAAATAACACCAAAACTAATTCCAAAAGTGAAGTGGCTATGGTCTATAGCTTCTGTTCTTTACTCAGATAGGAGGGAAGATCCAGTGTGGTCTGAGTCACTACTTCTTATTCCCCTGCTATTTTTTATGTTGCATATACTGCAGAGATGCATTACTTGTATTTCATTTTCTTTAATACAGCATCTGATGTATTTAACGTTTTTGTACATTTTCATGATGTACAGTTGATCATCTTTATTTTGTTCATTCTTTCAAAAAAGATGGATAAACACTACACATTTCTATTAAAGATCTTTGACATACCATTGTCCGACCTAAACAACAAAATACACTGTCTGCTTATTTTTTATGGTTTCATGAAGAGGATATCTTACAGGCATGACAGCAGCAAAAGCCTGCTTGCTGTTTGCTGAAAGAGCCAGACATTGGGCACTTTCATGGTTGGATGTTATTTATTCAGACCAAATGGCAGCCAAACCACATGGTGCCAGAAAGCATGGGGCGCAGGTAGAACATGTTGAATTGTCTCTAAAGAGGCAGGAAAATATTTTCATACCTTTTGAGAAAGGTTATGGATATTTATGTAACCTATGTATGTACATGTGTATGAATTAGCATGTGTATACTGCAGGCCCCATAGTGCTGCTTTGTGTTGCTTGGTTAATAAATATAGGTTGTCTTTTATTGCTTTCTGGAATGAGCCTGATCAGAGCAATCACTTGATCTTTCCAAAAACTGCTACAATAACTGTATACAAAAATGAGTAATATGACTGTTTTCTGATTTGCTGCCATTTGGCCATAGGTTAGGCATTTTGAGATTGTGTTATAGCTGATGTTTCCAACGTCAAAAATGCTCATAAACTCAACTTTCCGTAGCAAAATTTGCACACACACATTTGCTTTTATCTTGATTTCGATTTTTAGAGAATGTTCTTTTGACTGATTTTTCTTTCTTTCACTCTGTTTTGTCCTGATCGGTGGAACCTTGAGTATTTGTACGATTAACTCAATTTTTAGAATGTTTTCATGGTTGTGTGTCAAAATGGATGTCATGTTCTTGCTGGAAAACAAATCTACCTACCGGTTAGTAATTTGATCCTGAACCTTTTAAATCCCAAAGTCTTAATAATTGATTATTTGGCCACAAAGGGCAGCTGTCCGAACATACTACTGACATATTATCACATTTTAAGTTGAATTAGTAAACTAGAAAAAACTCTTGCCTATACACATCCAGCAGGGACGGTTATTGAGAGTTATGTTTCTGGCCACCACATGGGTCCAATTTTTCCAACAACTCCTAAGGGGAATATCTGGTAAATGCTCCACTTTCTTCTATCCTCTATCGCTATTTTAAAGTACTCGAAATGTCCCAATCAAACACTTTGTTGACCCTTCCATCCACCCATAGACCTCTTCCCTAGAGACTTTGCAGCATAAAAACAATGTCCGACTACTTTCACATTTGCACTTCCCAGATAACAGAGATGTTTTGTGGGTACTGCATCAGAACAGAATTAGGTACATGAGTGAGAATGTGTTGATAGGATTTACCACAGAAATAGGACATAGCATAGGACATTTTTACTCACACACACACACACACACACACACACACACACACACACACACACACACACACATATGCACACACAAGTGAAAGTACTGACAAGTAATGCTAAATGCCAGCCAGGTGGTCAGCTTCAGGCAAGGCTGAAGAAAATGTTTTCCCTGTCAGAACAATCCCTCGTCCAGACTTCATGCAGAAGCACATTTTAATGGCTTTTAATTAGAATTCCTGCAGCTGTGCCTGGCCGCAACAGTTTATTCTGTGATGAGAATCTATGGACTTGTTTTAAAGCACTGATACGATTTTGGTTTACAGTTTACAGCAGGCCGTTTAACACTAATAGATAATTAGTAACATTGAGATGGCTGATGTTTTTTTTCAGAAATCAGAAAGTTTCTTTTTGATATGTTCTCTAAAGACTTCCAAATAAATGAGAGAAAAAGTGATATTTTCAACATTTTGTGTTCATCTGTGCAAAGCTTCTGCATGTAGGTCAGAGTTTGAACAGTAAGCCGAATACATATTGTACTGTAGGCTGAGGACACACACAGAGAACACCGCTACAGTGAGGATAACAGGGAGGCAGAGATAGTCGTATAGCAGGCAAGATGGCAATAAACAAACCTATAAGAAATTGACACGTTGGGCCAGTTGATTTGGGGGCCGCATCTGCTTTTACTAGTAGCAATTTGGAGAAAACAAGATAGTGAAATGAGGGCAATCTCTTCTGCCAGCTCTTGATGGTCAATACATGCTGGAACTCCCACACCGGCCTGCCTGTCCCTTTTTATGCATGACAGTAACTGTAACTGCATTTGCTTATTGGCGATACATTCTTGCAGCTGTGCTTTTGCAGTTGTTTTTTTGGGATGAGGGAGTAATAAAAACTCTCAGATATGAATACTAAACAAACACTGTGATTTATATTCCTATGGACGAACAGGGCGCATCACACACACACACACACACACACACACACACA